>NC_057862.1:101670358-101986786 GCF_019393635.1 Dromiciops gliroides | reverse complement strand
ATGAGATCCTAGGAGACTGAATATCTTTTTATCCTAATCTTTAAATATTTCTTATTTTTTTGAGCAGTAGCTTTATTTTGGTGATAAATGATAACTTCCCAATAGTAGTCCCTTTATTATGATCATAATGATCATTATTATTAATTTTATTTTCAATTCCAGATTCTCCTCCCTGCCCTTAAGTATTTCAATATGCCTGGAAGGGTTATTAAGGACTTTTGAGATCAACTAAATATGAAGAAACTCAGGCTCAGAAAGGAAAAGCAACTTGTCCAAGGTCATAACACTAATTAATGGCAGAACTGGGACTAGAACCCAGGATTTATGACACCTAGCAATGCCTAGTTAAGGGGGTTAGATTCACATCCAAGTCTCTCTTTCTCTATGTGGGCTTTTCTCATCACTTGAGCCCATGGAGTTCTCTCCTTTCTGTGTGTTGATCAGACAGCATGAAAAAAAGACTTTATAATCAATTTGCTGAGATCCCCAAACAATCTGGAAAATATAGAGTATGAGTCTTTGATTGAAGATACTTGAGGAGCATCTCCTCATGGAGTTTCCAATGTCTGTCTGATATCTTACTGAGAAGGTGTAAGCAATGTGAGATGACTGGTGGATGTGATTTCAGGAGGACAGATTCTTGAGTGAAAAGCTCCCCCTTTCTCTTTTCCCTTTTGGCCTATGAAAATGAGCAAACAGACCAGATTGTGCACTTACTTGTTCTCCAAATCCCCTTCTCTTCTCTCTCCTTGAAACATGTAGTAGAATGTAACTACATTCTGATGGTGGTTGCTGGGGATGTACCTGCACCCATGTGGAGTTTCCTCTGAGGAGTGGTTGATGACAACATGTAGCAGAAGCAGATGGCAGAGAAAGATGAGCTTGCACATTTCCTGAAAGTGAATTCTTCCAGATCAACAGATGGTAGTCCCTAGACTTCTGATAGAATTCCCTTTTCTTTTCTTTTCTCTTCTTTCACATTTATTTATATTTACCTATCTATTTATTTATTTATTTAGGATTTTCCCCACCTTACGTGTAAAAACAAATTGTAACATCAATTTAAAAACTTTGTTTTCCAAATTATCTTCCTTCCTCCCTATCCCCCCTTAAGAACTCAAGCAATTCAATATGTTATACATATGCAGTCATGCAAAACATAGCAGACAAAAAACTTTAGAAAAAGGAACTAACAACAACAACAACAACAAAATATACTTCCATCTCTATTTAGATACCATCAGTTCTTTCACTGTAGATGGATTGCATTTTTCATAAGTCCTTCAGAGTCATCTTGGATCATTGCATTGCTGAAAATAATTAAATCATTTGCAGCAGATCATCTTACAATATTGCTGTTATTTTGTATATAGTACATTTCACTTTGCATCAGCTCATGTAAGTCCAGGTTTTTCTGATAGCATCCTGCTCATCTTTTTTTTCAATAGTAGGTTACATTTATATAATACTTTAAGGGGAGATTTCCTTGCAAAACACCCATGAGGTTGATTATTGTATAAGGTACTATATAAATGTTAGCTATTATTATTTCCTGGCAGTTCGACCTGTGGGCCCTGGCTGCATAGCTGTTTCCTATTGCAGCTGGATCTGCATGGCACAGGTGCAGGGCTGGGCTCCACTCCCACCCCAATACAACAGACCTTTCCTACTGACTTTCTAAGCTATTTTTGGTTGGAAAATGACCTCACACCATCATTTTGTGAGTTCTGCTGGTCCAGGAATTGTCTTATGGCATTATTTGGAGGTTTTGTGATCCTGTAGGGAGCTCCAAGAAGTTACTTGCCTTTTCCTTCACAATCTTGGCTCTACCCCCCACCATATATTTAAATCTGATAGAATTCTTATAGAAGCATGTGACTGATACAGACATGTGTATGCCCAATAAGCCTGAGAGGGTGGTTCATGTATGCTGCTTGTGCACCCAGAAATCTTGCGTGGTTGAATCCCTTATGTAGTATGATCTGGGAATCTGATCTTGTAATCAGAGAAGCGAGATTGCCTGGATAGCATCAATTTTGGAAATTGTCTCGAGTCTGCAGATGAGATCTCCTGGAGAAATAGGATTTTCTTATGCAGTATGTTCCTTGGAGGAAGAAGCGAATCATATCTAACATTTCTACACCATATTATACATGGACAACAAAGTCAATGAGTTGCTTGATGGTCAGATGTGAAGGAGACTGTTTTTTCAACAGTCACTTATGAATGTTTATTTTCTACATAAGAGTCGTAAATCCCTGGCTGGCAGTACAAATCTTCTGGGGACTAGGTAAAAAGGAGAGACTCAGTGGAATGGTGGAATATCAAAGGGTTTGCTTTGAAAACAAAGCCAAATTTAATACCATTCTGGGGCCAGGTTATGTGAGGAGGCTTTTGAGTTCTTTATCTGTTATTTCTAACTGTTTAGATATCTATGAATCTTTATCTCTGTTATGTTTTCTATGTCATAAAATAAAGGTTGTCTCATTACGAACTTGCCTGCATTACCTTGAGTACTTTTACAGGGTCCCCTTTTGGCTCCATTTAGGGAAGTCTAGACAAGAATAATACCCACACTTCATTTTGGAGATTTACTGGACTGATGTTAGTTCCCAAGATCAGTCCTGAGATGGCATGAGCTTAGTGACACAGTGATTCTGGACCTATGGGTTACATGTATGTAGATATATAGAAAGTACCTCTGTCACTCATTTGACATTCAATTCTATTTTGCCTTATGAGGCTTTAAATGACATGACATGAATGACAGGCGTATGCATGTGTATTGCTCCCCCAACTAGACTATAAGCTTCTAGAGGTCAGAGACTAACCTTTATATATCTTGGTATAACCACAGTTCTCTGCCTTGTGTTGGACACATACTAGGTGCTCAATGACTAATTATCAAAAGAAGGAACTTAATAGAAGTCAAAACAAGAATAACTAACATTTATATAGCATCCCACACACTTTATCTCGTTTGACTTAAAACAAACCTGTAAGGTAAATATTATAGGTCTGTTTGCACCTCCCCCTTTAAAATATTATTATTATTTTAAACAGATGAGGAAACATAGGCTTTGAGTATCAAAGGAGGGAGGGGCTTGGACTCAAGGTCTTTCCTGATTCTAAATCCAGAGCTTTCCACTACACCCAAATGGAAGAGCCCAGGGGTGGGAGGAGGGAGAGATTAAGAGAGGGAGGGAAAGGGAGAGACAGACATAGAGACAGAGACAGAGAGGCAGATAGATACAGGGAGGGAGTAAGGGAAGGAGAGAGCAGATGAGGGGGAAGGAAGGGGAGATGGGTAGGCAGGAAGGAAAATAGAAGGAAAGAGGAATTTGATCTATCAATGAAGTAGTTACACAAATGATTTCAGTTCTGCCTACCCAGCTGAAGATTCTTTTTGAGCAAGTTATTTCAAGCTTGAGAAACTGGTGCTACAAGTGTCCATGTAATGTGATTAAACAATTAAGGCATCTTAATCATTGAACCAGAAGCACTTGGGAGTGACCATCCTTTACTTTTATTTGCCCAGATAAATAATGAGATGTATTCAAGTTCAATGCCATGGACTAAGAGCAATGAAAATCAGATTAAATAAAGATTTCTTAAATGTGCAGGATACAGGGAAACTTCCCTATTCCCTCTATTGGCATGTGGTGCTAGTAATATATCAATTGGACATTCAAGAGCAACCAATGTTTTAGGTCATGGATTGATTCTGCAGGGCAAATATTACCTGCTAGCTAGGTTTGACAGCTTGGGGGTCCTAAAATGGGCTCTCTTTAGCTGGCATCCTGTAGCCCAAAGCCATATTTGCCTTCTATTGTCCCTTGGGAGTCTATTTTGCTTCTTCATTTAATATCTGCTCTCCCCTACCCTCAACATTTTTGCAATGGTTGTGAAGTAGCATCATGGTTGCTGTCATTGAAAAGGATGACCAAAAGGAAAGGTGGCTCAGTTACTTAAAGAAGTCCAAGGATGGACAGTCTGCATGCTCCAATGATATTCATTCAATGACAAGCAATCAAGGCTGGACTCCTCATGGTATATTTACAAGAGGATATGGACAAGACATAGGTATGGAGGGGTTGTGATAGGTGTGACTGGGGGTAATGTTCATTTTGGTGACATCAAAAATCCATCAAAGATTCTTTAATGAACTACACACACCATTCAGGGAAGAATGAATCAGTGCATTAGTTGGGTTTTTATACAACTAATGTTAATAAAGTGGAGAAATGAGCCTAGGCAGTGTCTTATGATCTACTCCTTCTTTGCCTATAAGGAAAGTAAGGAGAAACATTTTAAAATCTGGGTTCATTTAGCTATGATCTTGCTTGATGGTTGTGGGACAGGATTAGGATTATTTCTAGACTCTATCAGTCTCTCATACATGGAAAATGGTTTTAATTCCTGAGCTGCATTCATTCATAGCTCTAAGGTATCTAGATGAAAACTTCTATAGAACCACCGAGTTTAAGTCATGGAAATAAAAATGGAATGAATAAATAAAAAAGTCATTTATTAAGTACTATGCCAAACACCATGCTAAATACTGGGGATGAAAGTAGAAAGAGTGAGGTCGACCCTGCTCTCAAGAAACATTCAAATCTGGGAAAAAACAGCCTAATATTCAACTGAGTAGATAGACAGACTGAGAAGTCCAAAGGGAATAATGGAAGGCAGATGACAAGGTCTAGGGGTTCCTTAGGTTACATTAGAAAGTCAGTTGAAAGTCCTGGGAGTCTGCAGGGATTGGATTCAGTCCAGTCTCCCTCATTTTACAGGTATGGAAAAAGGTCCCAAGAAATGTTAGTACTAGAAGTAGGACCTGAATACACATGTTCTGACAATACATTCAGGTAAATTGATTTAAAGGCACCCACAATGATCACAAGATTCAGAGATATACTTTAGGTAAGGAAAAACTAAAAACTAAAATTTAAAACCATAATACTTAGTGCTCTTCAATCTGGAAAAACCAAGATGGACAGTAGATGTGGTTGAAATTAACTAAAATCATGGAGGATAGGGAAAAGGTAAATCTGGAATTTATTCAAGAAAGAACCCTATTTAGCTCATTAAAAATCCACTGCCTTTAACATCAGGTGGTAATAGGTAAGGCTTTTAAAATATGATTCCCTTGTGTTCTCATTACTAATCCCTGTTCTTCAAATTAGTTCCACATTTTATGGTGCAGAAGATTCAACAAGTATGATCACTCTTTGGCTAGGGTTCCCTGAAATGAGATACTAAAGACCACCTACATTGTAAACATGCCATTAAGCCAGTTACAGAGAGTAGAGGTGAAGTAGGAATTAGATATGTCCTGGAAGAAATCCTGATCATGACCTCCTGCAAGGCAGTGACGGATTAGGGGAATCATATATCCTTCACTGTTGCCTGGGGCAACAGTAGTCTCATAGATTGGTTTAATAACAGATATACAAAAAATAAAAGGGGAGAAGAAAGTGAATGTTTGATATTAGAAAAGCCTGTCTTTGCTCGAGGTGGCAGGTGTATGTTCTTTGGAAGATTTGAATTCTACTGTCTTCTCTCATTTTCTATTTCCCTCTTTTCCTCCTTCTTTTCTCTCTCCTTTCCCCCCAAACCTAAAAGGGCTGGATTAGGATCAGGGTGGTAGTAGGATGTTAGGGTGGAAAGACTACTGGAATACATGTCTAGAGATCTAGGTTCTAGACCTGGCTAGTTTATAGTCAGGGTAGTTCTATCACTATCATTGTGTGTGACTTTATTCAATTAATCAGTTAACCACTGGACCTGGAGTCAGGAAGACCTGAGTTCAAATTTGACATCAGGCAAGTCACTTAACCTCTACCTGCCTCAGTTTCCTCAACTGTAAAATGGGGATAATAACAGTCCCTACATCAAATGGTTGTTGTGAGGATCAAATGAGATTATAAACCACTTAGCACAATCCTGACACATAGTAGGTATTATGCAAATGTTCGCTATTGTTTTTGTTCTTATTACCAACAAGAATTCATTCAGCACCTACTATATGCCATGCACCATTCTAGGGATTGAGGGCACAAAGATCAAAATGAATTAGTCCTTAAAGTGTGTGTGTGTGTGTGTGTGTGTGTGTGTATGTGTGTGTGAGTGTGTGTGTGCATGCGCACAAAGGAAATAAATGCACAAACAAGTATACAGAAGCCCATACCTCAGTTTTCTCATCTCTAAAGTAATATGGCTAGATGAGATGATTTCTATGATTCTGCCCTGTGAGGATTAGTTGAAAGTATCAGGTAGCCTTAAGCTGGAGAAGGGAAAACTTGGAGATTTGATAGCTGGTTCTGAATATTTAAAGAGTTGTCATGCAGGAGAGGGATTACACTTTTCATATTTGTTCCTAGAGGACAGAATGAGGAGCAATAATTGGATGTTGCGGAGAGGCCTGAAAAGGGCCTCGATGTTGAGAAAAGCTCCTAATAATTAGAGTTATTTACAATCAGTGCCCTGCTTTAGGAACTAGTGGGTTTCCCCTCACTACAAGTCTTTAAGTAAGGGCCAAAAAAACATCTGCCTGCAATGTTGTTCAGGATTGGACTGGATGAGAAGACCTCTAAAGTCTCTTTGCAACTGAAATTCTATGACTCAGTGCCTTTGTATGAATGGGATTTGGTTGGTGTTTCTTTGCTTACTGCCTCAAGCCCTACCTGTTTCAATTCCTTCCTTCCAAAGAGGAACAAACATTCATTCACAACCAGAGGAGTGAAGGCCCAGTGTAGCTGAAAAACTCCCCATGTCCCTAGGAGTAGAATGGCTTCGTTAGGCTTTCATGTACTTTCCTGTCCTTTTTTCTGGTGTTAAGGGCTAAAATTCTAGCTAAACTGTCTAAAATATCTAATGAGTGGTCGCCAATAAATTATAAGCTTTAGCAAGAGTTAGACTTTTAAGCATTTATTAAGGAGAATAAGAATTTGGTAAAGAGAGAGAAAAAGCCTAAATTCCTAGCTATTAAAGGGAGAGCACATTTCTAGCTCCGCTCTCCACCAGAGTCCAAAGGAAAGAGCCCCAGACTGAGCGCCAGTCTCTTCCTCCCTCCTCCCACTAGTCCGCGTCACTTCCTGACTCCTGGTCTTGCCCTCAAAGACCTTCCCTTCATGGGCAGAACTCTTCTACAGTAAGTATACAGCAGGTGGCGTTATTCCAATCGTTACAGTCCCCCCTGTTGTTCCTCAAGAAACAAAATGTTTCCTTGACGGAACAGTAAAAAGAATATAATAACTATTGCTAACTAATAATATGTGAACAACAATATAGAAAAGGAAGAGAGGAAAGTTTTGTCCAGAGGGGTGATTTTTTGTCCTCATGAACCGACGCTTTGACATTGGTCTTGCAAAGGGAGGGCCTCTGCAGAGAATACATGTTACAGATGGTGTATATTATAACAGAAAGAGAAAAAAACAACAAAAACAACAAATCAAAACTGTTCATTTAAAGTCTCTGAAAGTCTTTTCTCAGATGTCCTCTAGGTGTAGTCATGGAATGGAAGTCTTTTCAGGGGTTGATGTGTGGATGCTGGTAATCAGCCAGGAAAATTTCCTACAAAATTGAGCTTAACACAACTTTAAAATAGCTTTGTCAATAATCAAATCAAACAATGAAAGTTCTCAAAAACATGTCTAAGGGAATTCAGAATCTTAGTTGTTACACATGAAACATATAATAAAACAAAAATTGAACCATTCTTTAAAATTATAATATTACTATAGTCCCCCCTTATGGAGGGTATTTGAGAAGACAATTGCTGCGATATTAATTTTTAAAAATAATTTTTATCTTTGTTTCATCACTTTTTGCATCATCTGCCTAATTATCCTCATGCCATTATGAGAAATTTAAAATCTAATATAATTAGTAACAGATGTCAAGGCCAAATTCAACACTGTATTTATCATGACACCTGAGATAATTATGGGGGTTACCATAAAAGAACAGAGAAATGATGGGATATGAGCATTCCCACACTTGAGCAATATATACTGCCCATGCAGTATGCCAGGCTTAAAATAGGTGGATGGAATATATGTCCATGCCACCGAACATATTGGAGGAAACTGAGTCAGACTTAATCAGATGCATGGGATTGAGATGGTCCATGGCATCAGGCATATAGGAGGGAGCATAGAAGCCAGGTGTAGAAGTGAGATGGGTGGGATCAATACTTCCAGCCATCTGTACAATATTGTGGGGAAAAATAAAATAAAATATTAAACCAAGAGAATCCAACCTCAACATTTGTCAAAAGCCGTTCCCTCGGCCATACCTTGACTTCATGCATGTCTCCCCTCATGTGACAGTTCAGTGTCTGCTCTTGCATGTATTCCTCTTGTGATTGGATGGCATCTTGGCCAACTGGCATCTGATAACTCAGAATAAAGGCAATTAATGTCTTAAATGATAAGTTCCCATAATCCAAGTCTCATATGGATTTAAAAATTGAGGATAATAAATGATTGCAAAAAATGTGAATACATCTTGACTCAGAACACAATATATAATTATGCAACAATTTCAAATAATACCCCTTTTTTTTAACTTAGTATACAATTACTTTTTTGAAAAATCTGAACATATTTAAATACAAGTTAAAGCACAACACAATCTCAAAGAAAACTTTTACAAATGTTCCCCTCTTTTTTTTTTTTTTTTGGAATACGCTTATCAAAAATAATACTTCTAGAATCAATTTACACTTGCCATGGCAAACAATTTGCCAGGGAAATGATTTAAAGAGTTTGATCAAATAATCAGTTGAGAAAAAATAACAAAAACAAACAACTCAGAATATGGGAGCACAATACTCCTAGAATTAACATTGTATAATAAAATCAAAACCATCTTGCAATGTTTCAAAATTAGATAGACAAATGAATAGAAGAAAATACACATGGAACAATAAAATACAGTGAAATTCAAACTAAGGAAATCTAAATGAATATGAACTTAATATCAATAAGAGTATTATAAAATATAAACTTGATCACATGACTATAAAAAGCTTTTACAAATATTCTCCTTGTTTTAAAAACTAAGTATAAAACACAATCTCAAAAGCATGAAAATCTCTATGAAAATAAACCCATACCATTAATTTCAAAATGTAGGTGTAATAGTATAGAAATCCTATGTAACCTCTGAACTGATACTATTAATAATCTGAGTGAATTTAGAACACTTTTGATTCCGATATCTAAAATCCCCAATACTCATATCAATACCTTGCTGCTTACTTCTACATTTCTGTAAAATATATACCCTTCCATGGCAAAAGCAGAGTCTTGAACTATGTTGATGATTGTCATTCTTATTCAGCTTAAGTTTTTCTTCTTTAACCCCTCTATATTGTCTGTCAGTCTTTTCACCATACAAATGCTTTATAAGATTACTAATGAAAGACAAAAGCAGGTTAGCAAAATTATGAACAAAACGAGCATATCTGGAATTTAAAGAGCTTTCTAAGATTGTCTCAAAAGCACAGCCAGGCCGGGGAAGGGCTGAGCCTGAAGCTGCAAATGCAGGTAGAAAAAGTTGAGCATGTGCACCAGATCTCTGGACTTCCCAGGCAGGGGAAGCTATGGGCTTGGCCATAGGAGGAGTAGAGGGTGGGGTCTGGAGAGGAGGGGAGGGACCAGAGCAATTTGAATCAGATTTGATTTTGAACTCAGGCCTGGATTCCTCTTCCCCCACTTTGCCTCCAGGTGCTAGGGGATTAAAAGCTTCTAGAGGGTGGGTCATTGCCTCCAGGCATGCAAAATTAGAGCAACAATTAGTGTTAGAATTGGGAAAAGCTGCAGGAATCTCTTCAGGTTTCTCTGAAAAAGCATGGTTGGGAGAGGGAGAGATATTTCCTTGTGTGAGTAAGTTGCTGGCTCTTTTAACAAAAATAAAAAGAAAAATAGAAAATCCACAAAAACAAAGCATTAACATGATCTTATCTCCCATTTGTCTGGTTAAACAGACCAAAATCAAAAATAGGATAATTAGGGAGTTTAAAAGGTCCATTCGAAAAAATTCAAAGGAAAAACACAGCCAGTACACCAGTACTTAGCAGTTAAAGGGAGAGGGAGGGGAAATTTCTTACCCAACCAGCAGATCAGAAGAAGACTGAGGGTTAGCTTTCCTCTTCGTGGTCAGCCATCTGTTAAGGGCTAAAATTCTAGCTAAACTGTCTAAAATATCTAATGAGTGGTCGCCAATAAATTATAAGCTTTAGCAAGAGTTAGACTTTTAAGCATTTATTAAGGAGAATAAGAATTTGGTAAAGAGAGAGAAAAAGCCTAAATTCCTAGCTATTAAAGGGAGAGCACATTTCTAGCTCCGCTCTCCACCAGAGTCCAAAGGAAAGAGCCCCAGACTGAGCGCCAGTCTCTTCCTCCCTCCTCCCACTAGTCCGCGTCACTTCCTGACTCCTGGTCTTGCCCTCAAAGACCTTCCCTTCATGGGCAGAACTCTTCTACAGTAAGTATACAGCAGGTGGCGTTATTCCAATCGTTACACTGGTCACTGGGACAATAAAGTTTCCTGCAAATGGAACCGGCTAGGTGAGAAAACTCAAAACACATTAGAGGAGTCAAGAAGGATTCATTTTTATTCTCACATGGCTCCATCTCTGACTTTTCTCTAAAGAATGATGGTACTTACTGAAGCAGGGTTTCTATTAATCAACCAAGTCCCACAAATGGCTCTACAGGTGACCATATTTGCTCTCTTACTCCCCCCTGAATGTCCAGCACCCTGACCTTTTCCATCTCAGGAACCTATGGTGCCTTATATAGCCTTTGCTGAATCTCATTAGGCTGCTGTGGCAGTCTGGCTAATCACTGGCTTTGCCCAGAGGCACATAGCCAGCATGTCAAGTGCTGAAATTGGCCAATTTATTTACCTGTAAAGAGATTCAATCAGTGTAAATGTCTCACTGGTAGGCCGCTTAGGCCCCAGTGAATCATTGCTCAGCAGGATCAGGGGCTGAGCGAGGAGCCAGTTGACTTCCTTGTTTGGCTCTAATAGCTTATTGGAATCAAGCGTGCGTGCAGAGGCCCATTAAAAAAAAGCAAACATAAAAATGCTTCTTAGAAAAACATACTGGAAATATTACTAATTCACTCAAAGGGTTAGAGACCTATTGAGCAGGCCCAAATGGTGTTGATTAGCAAGAAAGGGAAAAAAATAGAATATGTTCAAAACTCATCCTAAAATGGGGCAGTGAAGAAATACATGGAATTATCTGGGGAGAGCCATGAGCCCTGTAAGGGTATGTGATCCTAATATCTTAATAGTTTCCTTTATCATCTCCTACTTCCCACTGCCTTCCTCCTCCTAGAAAAGAAACCAGTTTGTTTTGCCTTCTGGCCAACTGTAAACCTATACCTGCCTTATCTTATTGGAAAAAAACCAGACTTTGTCTTATGGATTCATTGCAAGCAACATGATCACATAGCCTCTTGAAGCATTAGGCCCCAGAAATTATATTATGAAGGCAGAGTCTGAGTTAATTCTATATACATGACTGGCTTCTCTGATGAAGAGTGGCATCATGTGCACAATATTTTATCTAGATTCCCTGCAGCTTTTCTTTGGATGAATTGGCAGCTCAGTTTCTCCCTCCTCCATGAAGCCTCCTTTGACTATACCCTCTTTTGAGCTCCTATAGTACTTAATATCTTAACCATTTATTGGATACTATGATTCTCTACCTTTTTGATTTTATCTTCCACACTAGACTATAAGTTCCCTATGAGTAGAGTCAGTTGAGTCAGTATCTTATTGTTCTTGTTCACTTCTTCCACCCCACCCCCCACAAACTGCTTTTTGCTATAAGAAGAGGAGGCAGGATGGGGGATAAATAGAGGTCCTAAGGTTATGGTCCCATTCTCTGAAAGGACTGATTACTCCTCATCACATAGTTCTATATATTTGCTTATCATCATATTTTAAGATGGGTTTTGATCATGTGAGAAGCAGTATGGCATAGTGGAGAGAAAGCTGGCATTATGATTAGGAATAACTTGGTTCAAGTTCCATTTCTCACCCATAGTGGCTATGTGACCCTAGGCTAGGTCTGACCAGTTCTCTGGGCTCCAGGCAGATAGAGCACTGGGCCTGGAATCAGGAAGGCCCGAGTTCAAATGTGGCCTCAGACACTTCTTAACTGTGACTCTGGGCAAGTCATTTAGCTTTTGTCTGCCTCAGCTTCCTCATGTATAAATGGAGATAATAATAGCACCTATCTCAAAAAGTTGTTATGAGGATCAAATGGCATAATTGTACAGCACTTAGCACAGTGTGTGGCACATAGTAGGCATGTCTTTCCTTCCTTCCTTCCTTCCTTCCTTCCTTCCTTCCTTCCTTCCTTCCTTCCTTCCTTCCTTCCTTCCTTCCTTCCTTCCTTCCTTCCTTCCTTCCTTCCTTCCTTCTTTTCTTCCTCCTCTCTTCTTTATTTCTTCTTTCCTTCCTTCTGATACATAGGAATATGATAATATGATTGGCTTTTTAATTCTACAATTTGGGGGTCCAACCTAGGGAAAAAAGTGTTTTTTCTTAAACTCAACTTTTATTGTGCAGCCTGCTAGACAAATTTAGTTAACTCGTGTTGTTTTGCTTCTATGCTAGGTCTGTCCAAAGTCATTCTGTTATGGTGAGTTCAGGTGTGAATATCAAGCCTCAGGACTATTGAGGTTTCTGCAATAATCATCTGGAAAATGCAGATCTTCCTCATATGATTAATAGGCAATCTATTTTGTCCTCCAGGGTATTCATTTCTTTTCATTGGTTGGTCCTGATGAAGCCACTTGGATAGAAAAGGGAATTCCCTCACTGGATTTATCTCATACATGGAAGAGAATTCAGAGGCCATTCTTTGCCTGAGGAATAGTCCTTTCTACAGTATCTCTGTCAAGTGACATCTTTCTGGTGCTCGAAGTTCTCCAGTGATGGGGAAAACTTTCCTTCTTGAAGCATTCCATTTCACTTTTGGACAGTTCTAGTTGAAAACTAGTCCTTTTACCAAGCTGAAACCTGCATCTTTGCAGTTTAGATAACATTCAAAACTGGAAGAGACTTTTGGGAGCATCATTTTATAGGTGCCACCTATAAGATTGTAATTTTATAGGTGACAAAATAGAGACCCAGAGTGCTTGGCTGGCTGACCTAAAGTCAAATGAATGAGTAAGAAGTAGATGTGGGATTTGAACTAAGGCGTTTTGGCTTTAGGGTTTCTTCCATGACTCTATGTTACCTCAGTATCTACTTCTATCTCCTGGAAAGAAGGATGATAGATTGAATCCATCTTTGTTGGTCCCTAGGTGCAATGGCTTCCCCTTTATAGTTACCTTCCATCTATTCCATAATTAAGCTTGGCTAGACATTGAAGATGCTAAGGTCACCCACTGAATCCTGCGCCATCACCAGTAATCCTGACTTTTGTCATGCCATTGGACTTCAATGACTCTGGAAGAGAGTGAGACTGATGACTTTGTGCAAATCTTTTTCATTTAAATCCATTTCATGCATTAGTCAAGATTTCCCTTTATGATGTCATTGGTCCTCTTTGAAAGCAAAGGACAAACCATATTCTGTAATTATCCTATGTGTACTGAATTATGAATATGCCATCTCTCCAATTAGAATGTAAGCCCCTTGAGAGCAGTCTTTTTGCTTTTGTTTTATATCCCTAGCAGTTAGAACAGTTGCCTTGTACATTGTATTGTTGTTGTTCAGTCATTTTTCAGTTATATCTAATTCTATGTGACCCCCATTTGGGGTTTTCTTTGCAAACCATTTCCTTCTCCAGCTCATTTTACAGATGAAGAACTGAGGCAAACAGAGTTGAGTGGTTTGCTCAGGGTCACATAGCTAATAAGTGTCTGAACCTGGGTTTGAACCCAGGAAGATGAGTCTTCTTGAATTCAGGCCTGACACTCTATCCACTGTGCTACATACCTTCTCCCTTGTACATATTAAGCCCTTCATAAATGTTTGCTGATTGTTCACATGGCCAGTCTTTAAGTATATGAAGATAGCTGTTGTGTGATGTCTCAGGATTTCTTTTACTATGTTAACACCCCTAGTTCCTTTAATGGATTCTTCTAGGGAATTTTGAAGGTGATCTTAAAGCCCTTCACCAGCCTGGTTACCTTCATTTGGATGCATTTCAGTTGGGCAATGACATTCTTAAAATGTGGTGCATTTTGTTCTTCAGAAATAACAAAGTAGAATACTCCAGAGGTGGTCTGATCAGGGCATTTTACAATGAAACTAATTTGGCTCATTTTTGACATTGTGATTTTCTTAATGCAGTCTATTACATTAGGTTTTATTTTTGGGGGAGGGGGAGATGCCACATTACACTGTTGACTCATTTGGAGCTTGCAATCTCTTCAATTTCCTCCAATATCCTCCATTATGGGGTAAATTATCATCCAGCCATCTCTCCCCCATTCTGTGCTTGTGTAAAAGATTTTTTTCTAATTCAAAAGTAGGATATTGCAGTCTTCCCTAGTAAATTTCATCTTAATAGATCTGGCCCACCATTCTAATCCAATGAAATATTTTTGGATCCAAATCCCATTATTCTATATATTATTTTTCCTATTAATTTCATGTGATTTATAAACTGGACAAAATGTATCCCCAATTTTAAAAAATGAGGAATTTAAAAATCATGATGGAATTTTAAAATTACAATAATCAATCAATCAATGGGATCCTCAGAGCCATCTACCAAGTCACTGACGAAAATATTGAACAGAATGGATACAAAGTTAGAGATATTTTTCATTTTATTTGAAGTCTGAATTGAACAGGTAGACAATCCAATGTAAAGAAGTATTTATTAAGCACCCATTATGTACAAGGGGCTATGCTAATTACTAGATATACAAAGAAAAAACAAAAAATAACTTCATCCCTCGAGGACCTTACGTTTAATTGGTTTAATAAAACAAATGAAATAAAGTAAAAAAAAACATTTATTAAGTGTCTATTTTATGCCCAGCACTGTGGTAAGTGGTAAGAGGATATAAAGAAAGTAAAGGAAAAGTCTCTGGCCTCAATAAGCTTAGAATTTAATAGGAAAGAGAACATGAAAACAACTATGCATAAATAAGATATATATATATATATATGTATATATGTGTGTATATATATATCTTCACTGTGTTTATCTCCAATTTATCTCCAATTTGTCATATATATATATTTGTCATATATATATATACATATATATGATAAATTGGAGATAAACACAGAGTGAAGACACTAACATCAAGAAACCAGGAGAATATATTTTTTTGGTGCCGCAATGGGGATTAAGTGACTTGCCCAGGGTCACACAGCTAGTAAGTATCAAGTGTCTGAGGCTGGATTTGAACTCAGGTCCTCCTGAATCCAGGGCTGGTGCTTTATCCACTGTACTACCTAGCTGTCCCCCCTCCCCCAGGAAAATCTTATAGAAGGTGAGATTTTAAAGGAAATTTGAAGGAAGTCAGGAAACAGAGATAAGGAGGGAGAAAATTATGGGAATGGGCAACAGCTAGCAAAAATTCACAGAGCTGGGAAATGAGTGTCCCGTTTGAGTATGAGTTTGAGTATGTTGGTCAATAAACAATATTAAGCACCTTATATGTGTCAGCATTGTGTAAATCATTGAAGATACAAAGAAAGTCAAAAGACAATCCTTGCTTTTAAGGAGCTCATAGTCTTAACATGAAAGCAAATATTTACAAACAGGCTATATACAGGATAATAAGAAAAGCTCATGAATTGAGGAGGATCTGGAAAGGCTTCCTTTTTAAGGTGGGATTTTAGCTGGGACTTGAAGGAAGTCAAGAGGTAGAGATGAGCAATGCTGTGCCCAACATTCATTAATTCATTAAGCATTTATTAAGCACCTACTTTAGCCAGGTACCATGAATTCAAAGATAAAAACAAAATTGGCCCTGCCCTCAAAGAGCTTGTATTTGCCTGAGTGGAAATGTGTGGACAGATTTGAACCCATATCTTCCTGACTCCAGGTCCAGCATTCTGTCCTAGTGCTGGAGGGACATCTGGTGAAATCATTTAATTTTATAGCTAAGAATACTGAAGCTCAAGGAAGTTAAATGACTTGCCCAGAGTCACACAAGTGGCATGTGTCCAAAGCAGGATTTGAACCCAAATCCAGTGTTCTCTCCACTGTACTAAAGTCACTCCTCTGATCTTGGGTTAACAGTGGCTTCCTATTGATAATCAGGACAGTTCTGACTGTGTGTACACTGGGCTTAGGAAGGGCCCATACAGAATAGCCAAAGCATTTCCACCATCTACAGTATTGGGACCAAGGTTTTTGTTCTGAACACAAGACAAAGTGAGCAAGCTGGGCCTTCAGAAAGGAAATGGGGAAAGAAGAAAAGAAAAGAAATAGGAAAATCCACCCGACCTCTGTTCCTGGCTTCCACATCCCTGTTATTTCTGATGCCTCCTATCTGAGATTATCTCCAGTTTATCCTGTATATGCCTTGTTTGTAGGCAGTTCTTGACTTTCTCCCTCCCCAATTTAGACTGTAAGTTCTTTGAGGGCAGGGCTAATGTTTTTGTATCCCCAGTTTTTAGCACTGTGCCTGGTGCATGGTAACTGTATAATAAATGCTTGCTTCTTGACTTGAAGAGGTGGGAGCCTATGTGTACAGAATGTTATACATACTGTCAAAGATGCTTACTGTGTCACTTGGGCTTTTTTGTGAGGAAAGATTCACTGAATGGAGAGTTGTATGTGTATTTGGAGAAGTCTGATATAAAAACACAAAGAAGTAATAAAATTTCAAAAATCAATAACAATTTTCAAAATAAAAACACAAGAAAAGAGGTAGAGATGAAGAGAGAGAGCTTTCCAGATATGGGGGACAGACAGTGAAAACACCTGAAGTCAGGAGGGGTAGTTTCATGTTTGAGGAATAGTAAGGAGATGTGTCATTGGATCACAGATTACATGGAAGGGAAAGTGGTATAAGAAAAACCAAAAAGAGGCAAGGGCTAGGAAGAGAGGGAGATTATGAAGGGCTTTAAAGAGGATTTTATATTTGATACTAGAGGCAACTAGAGTTAATTGAATGGGAGGGAGGGGTTGTATTCAGGCCTGTTCTTTTAGGAAGATTGCTTTGACAGCTGGGTGGAAAATGGATTGGAGTGGGGAGAGACTTGAGGCATGGAGGCTAACCAGGAGATTACTAAAGTAATCAAGGCCTGGGTGACTGGTGTGAAAAAATAATGGAATTTGGCAGATGCCCAGGGGTCCCACCTGAATGATCTAGTACTGTTTGGGAAATTGGCTAGGGATGATTGGATGTGGGACACACCTGGCCGGCCCTAAGAGACTTTTGCTGCTGATGTCAGCAGGGCAAACACTCTCCACATCCAACTTGAAGGGCCTCCCTTTTGGGGGAGGGAAAGTAAAAAGTAGAAAAGGGAATGCTCGCTGAGGGGAGCTGGTCTTTCCTGTAGGTGAACTTCTGGGAGCAGACTGCTGAGAGGCTGCACAACTGTTTCCTATTGAAACTATGAATCCCAGTTGGTGAGTTAATAAAAACAAGTCTGGCTCTTTGAATTAGTTGAGCTGGAAGCAAGTTTGGGGATTGTGTCAGTCTTTGCTAGAGCCAGGGAGCTTATCCATTTTCCTCCTTCCCTATTCCTTTGTCATTTGCTTAATTTCATCTTTGCTGTGTATTTTATTCCCATTAATAAAACCTGATTTGTGTGTGGAAAAGAGCCTGTTAATCTCCTTTCTTATTGGCCTGGGAGAAATAACTAAAAAAGGCAGTTTGGAGGGGAGGAAACTTTGGACCTAGAAGTCCCTCATTATTTTCTGAACCGCAATATTATGGAGAACCACCCAATTAACTCTCCCCATATTAAATTTGACCCCTACACTGGGGTTGGTTAGGGAGGACACATGACAATGACAGGGAAAAGGGGAGTATTTGGGAAGGTTCAATTTCAGACATGTTTAGCTTAAGATGTCTTGTCTATGAGACCTGTTTGACATGTCCAACAGTCAGAAATGTGAGACAAAAGATCAGGAGAGGGGCAGCTAGATGGCGCAGTGGTAAAGCACCGGCCCTGGATTCAGGAGGACCTGAGTTCAAATCTGGCCTCAGACACTTGACCCTTACTAGCTGTGTGACCCTGGGCAAGTCACTTAACCCTCATTGCCCTGCAAAAAAACAAAAACAAAAACAAAACAAAACAAAAGAGATCAGGAGAGAGGTTATGGTGGAATAAATAAACATAGAATCATCTACATAGGGATGATAATTGAATCCATGAGAACTTATGGGTTACTGAGTGGAAAAATATAGAAGAGAAGAGGGACAGAAATGGTATTGGGGTGGTGGTGGTAACCCATGGTTACTTGAATGAATATCCAACAGAGTAAACTGAGGAGCCATGAGGTAGCAGGAGAACCAGGAAAGAACATTGTCATGAAAACCTAGAAAGAAAACAGTATCAAGAAGAGTATGATTGACAGTGTCAAAGGCTACAGTGAAGTCAAGAAGGACCAGGGTTGAGGAAAGGCCATGACAATTAACAACTCATTGGTAACTTTTGAAAGAGCAGTTTCAGTTGAAAGTTGAGGTCAGAAACAAGACTTTAAAGAATTAAGAGTAAGAGGACAGGAACTAGGGGCACCGGTTGTAGATGGCCTTCTCAGGATGTTTAGCCATGAAAGGTAGGTCAGATAAAGGATGATAGGGGCAGCTAGGTGGCTCAGTGGATAAAGCACCAGCCCTGGAGTCAGGAGTACCTGACCGGCCTCAGACACTTGACACTTACTAGTTGTGTGATCCTGGGCAAGCCACTTAACCCCAATTGCCTCACTAAAAAAAAAAAAACCCAAAAAACCCCCAAAAACAGATAAAGGATGATAGCTAGTGGGGATGAATGGATCAAGTATGGGTTCTTGAGGATGAGGGAGACATGGGCATTTTCGTATATAGTAGGGATGCAGGCAATGGATGGGGAGAAATTGAAGACAACAGAAAGAGTGGGGATGATAGTGGGGTCAGTTCACTTGAGGAGATGGTATGGTATGGGATTTCTTGTCCATGCAGAAATTTTAGTCTTGACAATAAGGGCCACCTCTTCATGTTAGACAGGGGTGAAAGGGGAATTAGTGGCAGACAACATCTGTGTAATGTGAGATGAAGAGGAGGAGAGAAGAGGGAGCTCTTGGCACATGGCCTTAATTTTTTCAGTGAAATATGAGGCAAATTTGTCACCTGAAAGGGTGGCAGCTGTGGGCAGTTTGAGAATGGATGAAAAGAGTTGGAAAAGCTGCTGTGTCGAGGGGGGTAGTGAATTGATTAGGGAAGTGGAAAGGATTGACTTGACAAAATGAGAGCCCAGTTTGAGATTATTTAAGATTAATTTGTAGTGCACCTAGTCAGCATGATTTTGTGGTTTTTCTCTAGTTTCATTCAGCAGCATGTGAATAGGATCAAAAGCTGGGGGATTTAAAGTTTTGTTAAGGGGAATAATGCTAAGCCAGGCAAGGCAAAATTGAGCCAGATTTTGAAAGGCTTTAAATGCCAAACTAAGGTATTTGTGTTTTATCCTAAGGGCAACAGAGAGCCCCTGAAGGGTCTGAAGCAGTGTAATGCCCTGGGTCAGCCTTGCCATTTCTTAAGATAATTTTAGCAGCTTTGTGAAGAATATATTGGAAGAAGGAGAGTCTGGTGCCAGTAAGAGGCAATTTTGATAATGCAAGTCATGGATGATGAGGTCCTTGACTGGGTGGTAGCCTTCCCCTTCCCCTTCCCCTTCCCCTTTCTTCCTAGGGAAAATTAATTGTCAGGACTGGCCCCCTGAAATTCTTTGCATAATTTTGTTCCTTTCAAGCTGACAATGACCTTGTAAAGAATAACTTTATGGCAGAAGTGCCTATGGGATGATGATGACTATTAGGTTTGTTGTAACTGGGTATTCATATTCCTAGAACCCATTCTTCTCTCAATGGGATGGTGTACTTTGAGAACTACAGCAGGAGAATTTGACAGGAAGCATTCTTTGTAACAGCACCTTATTCTTTAGTCTTAGGCCCCTATAATTTACCCTGCACCTGTGGCCCAATCAATTTTATTTAGACATATCTGGAATTATATGATTCTTCACCTTCACATCTTTCACTGGTTTCCCATCCACTAATGAAAAATGTTCAGATTTCTTTTTTTAAAGATATTGAATAGAATTTTATTTTCCAAAATATATGTAAAAACAAAATTTTAACATCAATTTAAAAAAAAACCTTTGTGTTCCAACTTCTCTTCCCCCTCCATTCCCACCCTCACCCACAAGAACTCAAGCAATTCAAAATAAATTATACATGAGATTTCTTAATCTGTTATTTAAGGCCACCTTCTCCCACAATATATAGCCTGAATGTGTTTCTCTGACTTTATCTCATACTTTTTCTTCTCCATGAAGTCTTAGAGTCTGGGAGGTGATGTTAAAGTATAAACACAAAAGGTATACTATAAGTCAGAATGTAGTAAATATCCTAAAAGAGGTATAACATACTACAGAGTTCTGAAAAGTGATGCATCAGGAAAAAAGCTTCATGGAGAAGGTGGTTTCCGAATGAGATTATGAAATATGAACACAATTTTGGCAGGTGGATTTTGAGGGAGTTGGGGAGTCAGTCTGATTTACAGTAACTTTTCTTGAAGGCATTTTCATTTAGTCCTGAAAGGTTCAGGAAAAAAAAAGTATTTTTGAGTAAAGAAAAAATAGTTATATCAGTTGGTAAAAGATGCAAAGTATTGCCACTTTCATAGAGGAATATCTTGATGCTTAAAAAATGAGAAAAAGATTTTGGTTTAATAAAAACTGCTAAAATATGTGTGTGAAGAAACAGATATTAGTTAAGATTTTAGCAGTTTGGTACAGAAAATGAGCTGTGGGATAAATAATAAAATTAAATACAAATATTGCGAAAGATGTAGGATGATACCTTTTTGTATGTAAATAATTTGTTGGCTTAAATGTGGGAGGGAAATTTATTAATTTAATATAAAAATATGAATATGAAGAAACAATTTCAAGGACAAAAAATGGGATAGTGTACCATATTGGCAATTTAAAACTGCTGAGGATTATGGAGCTCATTTGAATATAATATTTTTAGTCAAATAGGCTAAAGCTAAAAAAAAAGAAATAATATAAATGTTTGGAATCTGGCATAATAAAGGATTGTTGATTTCACAGGGGAAATTTAGTGAAAGGTGAGATACTGAATGACAAAAGGTTCTGATTTAAGCCAAGGAAAAGTATAGGAAATATAGGATCTAAGAGATTGAATATGAGGCAAGGAAAAACTGAAGAGTCAGCAGGGTTTAGAAAATCAGCTTTGTCAAACTGAAGAGACCAGCAGTAGGAATAATCAGCTAGCAGAAAGCTCCAGCTATGTGATTCCTGATTGGGTGGAGAGAGGCTTGACTTCCTTGGATAAGAGATAATTGCTTTTCAGCCATTTCTGGGGCTTGTGAGGGGAAACTGCTCAGAAGTGCCTGTTGGTCTTTGCTTTTCTTTCTGGTTTGAGGATAAAAAGTAGAAAAGGGAAAGATTTTTCCCCCTAATTACTTTGCTCATGCTCAGATTTAATTGGATGACAGAGTCTTGTTGATTGAAGCATTATCTAGGCTTGTTTTCCTTGTTCAGAGAGTCAACCTGAGCTATGAGCTCTGTTTTGATTGGACTACCTAACATTCTGGTAAGTGAATGACTCACTGCTTTGTTCTGTGTAGCCCATAGATAGCCAACATGATGAGATTTAATTCTCTATTATAAAGGGAATGATTATCCACATTAAGAGGTAAGACTTTTTCCACACCCATTGAAGGGTGATTGTAAGTTGAAAGTGCTTTTATAAATTTTACCTTGTTTCAAATAGAGAAGAGAAGAGAAGAGAAGAGAAGAGAGCTTGTCCAAATCAAGAGAGGTGAGGACTAGCAGATAAGCAGTTAGGAAAAAAGTAGTTTTGCATGGTTCAGGTCAAATGATGTAAGCTACTCCAACCACATGGATTTTCCTCTTTTGTGTACATCTCTGTCAGGTTTATGTAAGTGTGTGTGTCTATTCTCTCCAATATATAATGAGTCCATTGGTGAGAGAGTGGGATCTTGATTATGAATGGATTGTGATATATTGTATTTTTCATTCATTGCCTTTAATAAATGAGTTCTCTTATGCTTTTTATTTCCATTTTCCTTATTGCTAAGTAAATGGTTATGCTTGAAATCTAAAAATGTCATTATTATGAGTGACTAGTTTGTGTAAATGGAAATGCATTGCTTGGGGCTCAAGCACTAGAATTGTGAATAGGGGGATTGTTTCTTTCTTCAACAGGATTACCCCTATTTCCCTGACATAATTTGACTATAACAACATAGTATTGTTTTACCTCTGAGAACCCAGATCTGACAGTATAAGAACAAGTTGAATTGAGTGAGCTCAGAGAGTGAATAGGTATCCACATGCCCAGATGAAAGTTGTAATGTCCAACAATATAGATTGCCACCTGACAGCCCATGACACTAATAAGTGGACATATCTCTAAGGTGTGAAGATGAAAATGTGCTATGTGTGTTTTCTGAATGGTAAAAAGTCCATTTTTTTTTCTGCAGAAAGTTAGTTGTATGAAGAAAGAACAGAGATACAGTTGGGATCTTATTGTGGCAGGCCAGACTAAATAGACTTTATTCTGTAAGTCCTGGGGAACCATTGTAGGTTTTAGGTCGGGGAAATGATATTATCATTGCACTATGCAATAGACTAGTCCGTCAAAATGTACAGGATGAATTGGAGGAAGAAGGGAGATAAATTAGGAATTTATTACAATAGCTGATGCGATGAGAGTCTGAACTAAGGGGTTCAGTGACAGAAGCACAGAGGAGGTGGGAAGGTAGATTTGATAGGTATTTTTGAAGGTAGAATCAACAGAATTTGGTGAATAATTGGGTATGGGCAGTAGAAGAGCTTTAAGGGTGCTTGAGACACCTGTTCAGGCTGAACTTGATGCCATCTGGGGTTCCTTCCATTTTTTATGTTTTGTAATTCTGTGAGGAGGCAGCAAGGTGGCACATTGATTAGAGTACTGGATCTGAAGTCAGGAAGAGTAATTTCCCTGAGTTCAAGTCTGACCTCAGATATTTACTAGCTGTGTGACCCTGGGCAAATCACTTAACCTGTTTACCTCTCTTTCCTCTTCTGTAAAATAAGCTGGGGAAGGAAATGACAAACCACCCTAGTATCTGCACAAACAAACAAACAAAACCCAAATGGAATCATAAGGAGTCGGGCATGACTGAAATGACTGAACAACATATTCTATGAGGAGAGTGGATGGAATAGAGATGACCAGGGATATTTGAGCTTGATTAACCGGAGGATGGTGGTGTCATTGATAGAATTAGGGAAGTCAGGTGCTGGAAAGAATCAGTGGTGGTAGTAGTAGGCAAGAGGAGGAATTTGGTTTGGTACGTACTAAGAAGTAGAGGAAATTTCTGCTATGTCCTCCCCAACATTTCCTTCCCCATTCTGAGCTGTGGCCAATGCCCAGGCTGCCTGTATTGTTCTTTCCAGCTGGTTTTCTCTCTGAATGGAAGTTCTTTCCTCTGAAGGGACTAGAGGAGGTGGGCATGATGCTGAGGAAAATTACAATATAGTAGGCATGAAAAATAAATGAGCTTGCTGGTGAAACTGCTGACTTGGACAGAAATTGAACTACTGTCAGGGTTAGATCTCAGAGTTTTAGGATATTGCAAAAAAGTAGATTCAAAGTGTAGATCTTTGAAGTAGGGCCCAAGTCAGCTATTAGAGAAGGAATTCCTTTCTCACCACAGTCATGATGGGCCTGAGCTACTGGGATGAGCATGGAAAGCTGAGAACTGTTCTTTGGAGGGAGACCTCCTTCCCAAATGTTAGCTCAAGCTGAATAGATGCAGCAGTATTCTTTATGGACCTAAAAAGCAGGAGTTACTGAGTCAAAGAGTTCCCATCTCTGGACACTGGGCTTTAGTGGTCTAGAAACTTGTCCATTTTTCTGAGAAATGTTCCATATTTTCTATTCTGAAGCTGGTTTCACCTGAGAGCTGAAGATTGTTTATTGATGTTAAAAAAGAGGCAAGTCTCTCTGTGATAGCCCACTGGGGCAGAGTAAGGTAGGAGAAAGTAGGGGAAGGATAGGAGAAAGAGAGCAAAGGGAATAAATATTTGTTAAATACCTACTGTGCCAGGCACTAAGCACGTTACAGATATTATCTCATTTGATCCTCATGACCTTACAAATCAGGCTGTGATACAGTGGACAGGATGCCGGGTTTGGAATCAGGAAGACCTGAGTTTAAATACATCCATAAAATTTACTACTAGCTGTATGACCCTGGGCAAGTTACTTAATCTTTGTCTGTCTGCCTCAGTTTTTTGCATCTGTAAAATCAGGATAATTATGGCACCCTACCTCTCAAGGCTATTGTGAAGATCAAAGGAGATAGTAGGCACCATATAAAATGTATCTGCTGCTGTTATTATTATTACTATTGCTG
Organism: Dromiciops gliroides; assembly: GCF_019393635.1. NCBI lineage: Eukaryota > Metazoa > Chordata > Mammalia > Microbiotheria > Microbiotheriidae > Dromiciops > Dromiciops gliroides. The sequence goes on along the minus strand of NC_057862.1, from coordinate 101,962,178 downwards.
TATTATTGTGGATATGACTGACATCTATTTCTCAGGTTCCCCATCCCCTTTTAAAACTGTTGTTCATCTGCTTTTTAATCACATCTGACTGTGACCACATTTTGGGGTTTTCTAGGGAAAGGTACTGGAGTGGTTTGCCATTTCCTTCTTCAGTTCATTTTACAGATGAGGAAAGAGGAAAACAGGGTTAAGTGGCTTGCCCAGGGTCAGTTAGTAAGTGTCTGAGACCAGATTTGACCTTAGAGAGAGGAAGGAGTCTTCTTGATGCTATGCCTGAAACTCTTTTCACTGCACCACCTAGCCACCCACCTTATTTTAGAAGGATGCAATAGGCATTTTTTAGTTTCATTCACATGTTCACTAATGACTAGAAAGAACTGGTCTTTAAGATTCCCTAGTTCCTCGATCCATGCTTGACACATAGTAGGTACTTAATGAATGTTTATTGACTGACTGACTTCCTCTGAGATGAAAAATGTTGGTGCCATCATCAAATAAATTGCCTTTTCTTTTCACAAAGCAGCACAGGACAATAATGCTTTTCAAGATATCAGGTGAAGCCAGCCTCTGAGTTAGAAAATAAGGGACATTTCTTGGAAAGTGGCCAAGGCTGCAGCCCAGTGAGCCTGAGCTCTCAAGCATGGGAGTTCCAGTTTGTCTTAGTGACTTTTATTTTTTATGTCCTGAAAGAATCCAAGTATTAGATCTGGTTTGGAGATAAAGGATTAAAAACAACAACAACAACATAATGGGTAGTGAGTGAAGGTAGGGTGATTTCTGCCACAAATTTGTTTGGGACCTGAAGTCTCAGATCTCTGTATGACTTCAATCCTGATCAAACTACTACTCTTGGGGGATGAGGAAGCTAAGAACCAGGGTTTGGTGGAGCCTATGTAAAAGCTCAGCCTGTGTTTTGAGAGAATGCTTTTGAGGCATTTACATAGATGAGGAAGACTGCATCTTAGAAAAGCCTTTCCTAAAAGTACAGAGCTTTCTGGTTCCAGGATAAATTTCTTCTGTGAATGTTGATTCTTCAGGAAAAGCACAGGAACAAAACAAAGGAGTTATTCCTTTGACATTTGGACAGGCTCTGTGTTTGGTAAATGATGGATGTTTCTTCCCCCAAGGTTTAAGAAAAATATAGGAGTGAGAAGGTACGAGTCCAGAATTTTCAACAATGCAGATGAAATTAGAAAGTGATCAGAATGTACAAATCCAGTGAACAGAAATCCCAGGATGCTTGAAACCTGCCAACTCTTTTGACTGAGATGGACAAGAAGACTAACATTTTAGCTGAGATCTCCTAGTTGTAATGACTTCTGGGCCAAAGTCAACCATTAAACCATCAGAAAACTGATTGTATGTCTGAGCCAGCTTGGCCTACTGGATCATGGTAGAAAGAATACATTGGATTAAGTAATGTATTCACAACTCTCAATTTTTTCCCTCTTCCTGGTGAGGCTTTTTTTCCAGTGATTTTTTTCCTCCTCCAATAATAAATCTTACCATTGACTTCATTTAGAAGTTTCCTAGGCTGAACACTTGGCAAGCTTTTCTTTATACAGTGACTTTGCTAACCTGGCTGGTTTTATCTAGCCTGTCCAGCCCAGGTTTTTAATTGAAAGGCAATAGGATAATCTGTGCTTTTGGCACATATCCAGTGTTAGTCAGGGGCAAGCAAGGGCTATTGAGTTTCAAAAGCCATTGATGTTTGGAAATTCTCACATTCAGCCATGATTCAAGGACTACAAAACCCCAAAAAAGTGAATGGTAAGAACAGAACCCTGTTCAAAAGTCTGCAAAAAGCAAGCCTAGACATTCTAGGGAGTATTTAGATGAGGAACCTCCCAATTTTTCTTTTAATTTTGTACATTTCTGTAATTCCTATACAAGGGTCTAAAATATTGGGTTTTGTGGCAAGGAAGTATTGGCAAAATATGTACCATATCATGGGCCACAATTAAGAGAATTACATGCAAAGGGTACACAAGTAGTGAAGGCCCTTGACTGACTCTCAGCAGTAAGTGTGCATTGACAAAACAGCTATCATTTCTGGCTCAGAGGCCAGAGCCCTTTGGTATAAGAAAAACACACACAATATGACACATGAGGTGAAGCAGAAACATCAGTGTGACTGGTCATCCATCAGGGATGCCCTGGGGTTGGGGGAGAGGGGTTGCTGCTTGCATTTGAAGGGGGTGGGGTGTTGACTACATAATCTTCCAATTTAGAGCAGAATCATGATCCAAGAGTACAAGCACAACATTTTTGTGCCCCACTGAATAGATACCTAATGGTGACTCTAATCCAGAGTAGAGAGAAAGATAGGGGCATTCTCATCAAGAGAGACCTATTTAAAAAAATGGCTTGGAAGCTAAACAGATAAATGGATACAGATATAGCTAAAGATACAGATACAGATATAGACATACACATATACACACATATATATTGTGATATAAACATGCATGCATACACACATATAAATAAATATATATGTGTGTATATATATATATATATATATATATATATATATATATATATATATATATATATATATATATAATCAAGTTGGGGAGGACCTTTAAGGTAGCATCCAAGGGAGAGGGTGGCATAAGGACTCATTGTCCCTTTTGGCTTTTAACAACTCTCAGAAAATGGTACATTATTTGTAAACCATCCCCATTAATGTTCTATGTGGTGAGATCTTGGTTTTCCTTGTGTGACTTGGAGTCAGTGTTTACTTTGCATTCCCTTTCTCTTGCTAAATGCCATAGCATGTGACAAGATTGTTTCAGCCATTAATTATTGTATACAAAATGTTGGATGTAATAGGAAGGCACCTGTTTTCAAACTTTGTAATGAGCAAATGCATTTTTGAACCTTTTCTTTGTCCTCAGACAAGTCACCCTTCCTCTGCTTCAAATTTTCCAGCTTAGACAGTACCATGTCTTTTTTATTTATTTATTTTTTGGGGGGGACAGGGCAGTGAGGGATAAGCGACTTGCCCAGGGCCACATAGCTAGTAAGTGTCAAGTGTCTGAGGCTGGAATTGAACCCAGGTCCTCCTGAATTCAGGGCTAGTGCTTTATCTACTGTGCCACCCAGCTGCCCCCTGACAGCACCCTGTCTTTAAAGAAATTCATTGAATTAGAGCACCAGCTTAGAGATGTGTTGGATTTGAGTCAGAAGTCCTAGATCTTGAATACTGCCTCTTCCATTGCTTCCTGTGTAACATGGAGAAAGTCACTTAATTCCTCTAGACCGCAGTTCCCTCATCTATCAAATGAAAGGGTTGAAGGAAGAGGACCTTTAAAGTCCATTCAATTTAATTCAATTCAATATGCATTTATTAAGTGACTACTATGTGTCAAGTGCAGTGTTTGGTGTTGGAAATAACACAGACAAAAACTGAAAGCATCCCTGTCCTCAAAGTCCCTGTCAGCTTGGTGGCACAGGGACTAGAACAGGTGGATAGAGTCAGGAAGACATATTCAAATCCAGCCTCAGACACTTATTAATCACATGACCTTGGACAAGTCACTTAACTTCTGTCTGCCTTGGTTTCCTCACCTGTAAAAGGAGGGATAATAATAGCACCTACCTTCCAGGGTTGTGAGGATACAGTGAAATAATATCTCTAAGGTACTTTGTAAATGTTAAAGCACTTTATAAATGCTAGTTATTATTATTATTATTATTATTAACAACAATAAAATAATAATAATAGAGGAAGGTATGAAGCAAAATGTACAAAGATGAATTAATACAAAATATAGACAGACTGATTTTTTTTGCGTGCATGTGTGTGTATATGGTATTGCTAACATCTAGTGTTATCAGGAAAGGCCTCATGTAGGAGGTGGCATGTGAGATGTCTCAAAGCATGTTAAGGATTTCCAGAGGCCAAGATAAGGGAACGAACAGTGAAAAGGCATTGATGTGAAGGTGGAATGTTGTGTATGGGACCAGCAAGCAGCCGGTGTGACTGATATGGAGAGAGAAAGAGAGGAGGGAGGGAGGGAAGGAGAGGGAGGGAAGGAGAGACAGAGAGAGACAGAGAGAGAGACAAAGACCTAGAGAGAAAGACAGAAAGACAAACACACACACAGACAGAGACAGAGAGAATAATGTGGTGAAAATCTTCAAAAGCCCCTCTAAATCCTGTTATTCTGAACATGCAGGGAACAAAAGGAAAGTTAGTAGTTTCCTTGTCTTTGATGTTAGAAACCAGAAGTTGTGATCAATGCAGTATAATGAAAACATATTCATGGTGGATGGAGAACTTTGACTCTAGGGAGAAGGTTAGATTAGAGATGATCTCTGAGATCCCTTTTAATAATGAGTTTAACTTTAACCTATCATTAAACCTTCTATTTAGTGCCTGAATCCTTATGCAAGGGGATGAAATCATTTGACCAAACAAGGACTTGGGCACCCCCTGGGTGCCAAAAAATTTGTGTGTTTTTGTTGGATCCCAGAGTTACTGACTAGAGCAGGGTTTGGCTGCTGAACAATTCTGGCCCACTACCTGTTTTGTTTTATTTTTATTCCTTTTTATTTTTAAAATTTATCCATTTATTTATGCATTTATATATCTATTCATCCATCCATGCATCTATCCATCCATCTGTTCATTTATCTATTCCATTCTATTCAGTTCCATTCCATTCCTTTATATATCTCTTTATCTATTTATTAATTCATTTATTAAATTTTTACAGTCTAGGAGCTAAGAATGGTCTCTACATTTAAAACTACAACTTCATAAATATAAATGAAACGTTATTTAAAAATGTAAAAAAACCCCAAAACATTCTTAGCTAGTACCACCATACAAAACTCCTTCCCCTTGATTTATGCTTTAGGAAGTTTTGGGAAGAAGCTTGTTTCCCTTAAAGACAACATGATATAGTAGACAGAGCTAGGGAAGACCTTAGTCCTGACTCTGACTACTGCCTTCTAACAGGCAGGTCGTGTATGCCCCAATTTGATTTTTTTCTTTTTCATCTATAAAGCAGGGAACGTGATGCACTCCTGGCCTCCCTGGTTGTTGTGAACCTTGAAATGTTCTCCCAATGTGAGCAGCTATTCTGATTAGTCAGGGCAAGTTATAAGGAGTCTAAAGTGGGCCAGGGTGGCAAGGAAGTTGAGCAGAAAACTGGAAGGACTGGAGATCAGCATGTTCTTCTTCCTAGCTTTTGTTATTTCTTTCAATGTCCTGGGAAGGATCGCCCCAGGACTAGAAGGATTTAGGATGATAGAATAGTTAGGGGAAATGTCACTAGCAAAGGAGCCTGGAAGCTGCTAGGCAAAGAGAATGGCTCTTGGCATTTCTGCATCAAAAACTGTGTTCAAGGCCTGCAGCTATGATTGTTGCTCAGAGGCAATAGACTCCACATTCGGACTTTGATGCCTGAATTATCCCTAAGCAGATACTACTGGAGGTCTAAAGTGGCAGAATGTGGGAAGAATATACATCGATACAAAGAGGGGTGAACATAGAAAACATTGGATTATAGATGAAGAACTGGGAGGGATATTAGAAACCATCCAGTACAAATCTCTCTTTTTATAGATAAAGAAACTGAGATATCTAGAGGTAAAGTGACTTGCCCCAAATCACACAGGGAGTAACAAATAAGTGCACACTTTATCTTCCTTCCTTCCTTCCTTCCTTCCTTCCTTCCTTCCTTCCTTCCTTCCTTCCTTCCTTCCTTCCTTCCTTCCTTCCTTCCTTCCTTCCTTCCTTCCTTCCTTCCTTCCTTTCTTTCTCTCTTTCTCTCTCTCTCTCTCTCTCTCTCTCCCTCCCTCCCTCCCTCCCTCCCTCCTTTTTTCTTTTTTTGCGGGGCAATGAGGGTTGAGTGACTTGCCCAGGGTCACACAGCTAGTAAGTGTCAAGTGTCTGAGGCCAGATTTGAACTCAGGTCCTCCTGAATCCAGGGCTGGTGCTTTTTCCACTGTGCCATTTAGTTGCCCCCTCCCCCTTTTTCTTTGGAGGAAAAATGCAAGTCTTAGCTTTTTATTAGAAGAGGAGAACAAGGAACTTAGGAACTGGAATCATCCTGTTACATTCTGGTTAGCCCAAGCATGCTTCCCTCCAGAGTAAGGACAAGGGCCATTTTGATAGAAATACCTAGACCATTAAGTGTAGCTCCTGACAGAAAATAAATTCTGCCAACTTCTGTGTTTAACTCTCATTTGATCTACTTGAGATTGATGTATTCAAAAGCACCTGGGGGTACACTTAAATTCATATATTTGTTGTTGTTCAGTGATTTTTTTAGTTGTGTTCAGCTCTTTGTGTCCCTATTTTGGGATTTTCTTGGCAAATATATTGGAGTGGTTTGCCATTTTCTTCTTCAGCTCATTTAACAGATGAGCAAACTAAGACAAAGAGTCTTGCCTAGGGTCACACAGCTAGTAAGTGACTGAGGTTGGATTTGAAATCACATATTCTAGGTCTAGCACTCTATCCATTGTGCCACCTAGCTGCCCAAGGTAACATCTCAATATAAAACCCCACAGATCCTAACTTCCTTGGGATACCCAGAATCACTCTGAAAAGTTCTATGCAGCCCTGGTTGCCTAGGACTGTTACATTTGCTGCTTCATTTCTCAGATCCAGAACCCATGTTGGGACGTGTGTTTTGGGAAGATGGTCAGAGCACATCTATCCTAAATTTTTTTGTCTGATATGTTGATTTGTGTACTAACCATATTGCTACATTCAACAGAGTGTAAAGCCATGTTTTTGTGTTTGAAATCTTGGTCCAGATTGTAGGCAGAGACCTTGACGTGTATATTTTATCCTATGAATGTTCTTTGGCTCTTTAGGAACATTATTTACCATTTCTAAATTCCAAATTTATAATATATATTTATTTTTCAATTTTTTAAAAATAAAAGTATTTTATTATTTCCAGTTACATGTAGAAATAGCTTTCAACATTTATTTATATAAGATTTCCAATTTCAAAATTTTCTCCCTCCCTCCCCTCCCCTTGACAGCAGGTAATCTGATATAAGTTATATATATATATACACACATACACAATAGCATCAAACACATTTCTGCATTAGTCATGTTATATGAGAAGAATCAGAGCAAAAAGGAAAAACCTTAAAAAGGAAAAACAACAGCACCCAAAACAAAAGAAATAGTATGATCCAATCAGCATCCATATTCCACAGTTCCTTTTTTTTCTGGATTTGGAGAGCCTTTTCCATCATGTGTCCTTTGGAACTTTCTTATACCATTGTATAATACATATTTATAATGGGGTTTCCCTAACATTTAAAAAGGGAAAAAAGGTCTGACGATAACCCCTTTGTCACATAAATTCAACCTGGACCTAGGTATTAAACCAAGAAAATTCTATATAAACAACACAGATTGTTTTGAGGAATGTGGATAAATAAACAGCAAGTTTTAGGGATGGTGAATAATTCTTTTCAAATTCTAGTTCAATAGAAAACAAGGCAAGGGCACCCAAATATGGTCATACTTTTTTAGTGAGAAATTATTATTGCTACCAAGCTAGATTTTGAAAACAAAACAAAACAAAAGCAAACAAACAAAAACCAGCTGAGCTTCTAGGGGAACCCAAAAGAATAGAAGGAGAAAATGTGTTTTTGATGACAAATATCAAGACCACTGCATTCTCTACCCATGAAGGCAGATATCTCTGATGGGTGCATGCTTAGAATGAAGAGAAGTTACATTCTTTTGAGCATAAAGATGACAGACAGACCTGACATCCAAAGTAGAGTATAAGCTGAACAAAAGCGATCAATGTCTTCACTATGATTATAAAAAGTGTTGAAATATATACATATACACACATATATATATACATATAGAATGTATTGAAATAGGCAAATGCAGTGCAGTGGGTCATGGCAGAGTATAGGTATCTAAAACACCAAGCTAACCTGGTGTTTGGGGCTAGGAGTTCAATTAGTTAGGTAGGTTATAAAGTATTGTAGGTACTATTCAAAGAAATAATGTCAACCAGAGAAGAGCCAACAGGTCAATTTAGGTAGGCAAAGGGAGGTATATTGTGTTTCATGCCAGGCAGAGAGATTGAAGAAGCCCTGGGTTTATCCTAGAGCCTTCACAATATATACTTGGAAACTGAACATTGTAGTGAAAATAGCTGTAGAATTGAACCCAGAAGACCTGTATTCAAGTTTTGGTCTGTAATTTACTTGATATATGACCCAATGGGCAAGTTATTAGAACTGTACCTCAGTTACTTTTTCTGTTAAAGGAGAATTTCAACAGATGATGAGTGAGCTCTGAGATTCCTTTAGCATTATTATCCTTTGATTTTGATTAGAACTGAAAGTTCCCATTACCCTGTGAAACAACCAAGAAGAATTTGGTCGGGGTTTGGAACTTACAAGTCCCAGGATGTTTATAAACCCTAACATTAGGCACCAGCCCCCTAGATGGTCCTTCCCTATAGAGGAGTTTATTTTTTATTTCCTCCCACTCCCATGTTTGATTTTTTGTGTGTGTGTGTGAAAAAACAAAACCACTCTCTATTGTTTTGAAGAGAATAAACTGAAAAGAATTTAATCATTCATATCTCCTGGAGACCAATCCAGAATTCTAAATGAGTAACTCAGCCCCAGAGGTTTAGAGCTAATAGAGAGATGTGCCAAACCCAACAACCCTTTGGCTTTGTAGAGCGTGAGCTCTAGAAACCTCCAGTCCCATGCACCAAGATGTTTCTCTTGCCAAAGAAAAGACAACGTGGCTAAACCTTATGGATCCTTTTTCTCAGACATAAAGGAGGTTTTGGCTGTTAGAATCAGGAAGTACCCAAGTTGAGGACAAGGAAATATTAGAAACAGTAGCTGATTATCCAGTGTTTGCTGTTTAAATTAGAATGGGTGGAAAAAGGGGTATGATTAATTGGCAAATATTAACTAAGCACCTTCTGTTCCGTGCTTATAGTTACACGAAGAGTACAAGAATCTGTCTGCCCCCAAGGAGCTCCCAATCAAGTGAGGGAGCTCAGACAGTTATAAAAAGTTAAATAATAATATTAGGTAGCTTTTGCTAAATGAGTAGAGAAGGAAAATAAATGTTGATATCCCAGAAGAGGATAAGAAAATTGTGAGGTGAGATAGTCAGGGAAAATTTCACAAAGAAGGAATAATTTTATCAGTAGACCGAAGGACAGTAAAAATCTAGATAGGTAGAAAGAAGGCATTCCAGATAGAAAAGTGAATAAGCAAAAATATGGTAGTGGGAAGATCTTAAGATATTTAGGGGCAGCAAATACATCAGTTTTGTGGATCAGAGCAATGGGAGATATGGATGGAAAAATGAACTGGGGCCAGATTGTGGATCCAGATCCTTGAATGCCAGGCTAAGGAATTTGGCTTCACTCCATAGATCATGGATAACCATGAATAGTTATTTAGTAAAGGTATGATGTGATGAAAACTCTGAAATGAATCAAGGATGGAAGGCAAATAAATGGTAGCAATATTTGAGCTTGACCCTAGCTTATTTTTTTAAAGCTCATGACTGGGGTAACTTTGCAATGAACTGTTGGCCAAATTTTAAAAAATGTTCTATTTAACATAAAGAAATAAGGCTAGAAGGATATCTATGTATCATAGACACTTCAGTGTAAACATTTTCCAAATGGAACTCATTTCACCTGCTAACTATGTTCCTCCTAATTTCCCTATTTCTATTTGGGGCACTGCCAGTCAACTAGGTTCCCAGCCTTTACTTTTTTCCTCAACTCCTCCTTATCCCTTTGCCACCATATTTAGTTAGTTGCTAAGTCTTATTGATTGTACCTCTTTAACACCTCACCCATCCATTTCTTTCTCTCTACTCTTTTGACTACCACCCTAGCCTTAGGCCTTCATCATCTCTAATCTGCACTATTTTTTAGGTTATATAAGTTCAATCATGTTATACTTATTTCCACATTAGTCATGTTGTGAAAGAAGAATCAGAACAAAAGGGAAAAACCTCAAGAAAGAAAAAAAACAAAACAAAAATGTGAAAATAGTATGCTTCAATCTGCATTCAGAATACATAGCTCTTTTTTCTTGATGTGTATAGCATTTTCCATCATGAGTCTATTGGAATTGTCTTGGATCATTGTGTTGCTGAAAAAAGCTAAAACTATCACAACTGATAATCATACAGTATTGCTATTGCTGTATACAATGTCCCCCTGGTTCTGCTTACTTCACTCAGTATCATTTCATGTAAGTCTTCCCAGGTTTTTCTTGAATCTGCCTACTCCTCATTTTTTATAGCACAACAGAATTCCATTACATTCATATACCAATGTTGAGCCATTCCCCAGTTGATGGGCATCCCCTCAGTTTCCAATTCTTTGCCACCACAAAAGAGCTGCTATAAATATTTTTTACACATGAGCCCTTTTCCCTTTTTATGATCTCTTTGGGATAGAGACCTAGTAGTGGTATTGCTGGGTCAAAGGGTATGCACATTTATTACCCTTTGGGAATGGTTCCAAATTGCTCTCCAGAATGGTTGGATCAATTCACAACTCTACCAATAATGTATTTTATATGAAGAATTCTATATTCTTTTTTTTTTGCTGGGCAATGAGGGTTAAGTGACTTGCCCAGGGTCACACAGCTAGTAAGTGTTAAGGGTCTGAGGCCGGATTTGAACTCGGGTACTCCTGACTCCAGGACCTGTGCTCTATCCACTGTACCACCTAGCTGTCCCCAGGCAGTTTCATTTTTGAAATGGTATCTCCAACACCTGGCACAATGCCTCCAACATAGGCACCTAATAAAGATTTGGTGACTCGAATTTCATTGGAGCTCCTATACCTCCCCATTTTAGGCAGACCATAGTGTTATATTTATTATGTACCAATTATATACCAGGCACTGTGCTTGGTTTGAGGATATAGAAATGCAAAAGTGAAAGAGTCTGATGATCTCTGACCTCCCCAGGTCTCTCCCAACAGTTACTCATTGACTTGTACCAGTACAAGGGATATAAGTTCGGCACATAAGAAAGTGTGTGGAAGAATTGTATGAATTCCAAAGCTTCTGGTAAATTGTCAGAACAGTAGAAACAAAAGTATGGACTTGCTATTATTCTGATGTCTTTACATTTGGAGATATGATTGAGGATGCTTGAAAAGCTACAGTGAAGAGCTTTTGTTGGTGGCACTAGGACTTTGGAAGAGGATGGACAAGGAGATGTCTGGATCAGGAGCAAATGAAGACATTAGGGAATAATAACAGCAGACTGCTACAATGATTATCTTATTGGAAAACATTTTAACTTTTAAATAAACAGAATTTAGTGGAAAATAGCCATATGATTCTATTTGAAATTTTAAATATTTTTTATATATTTTCTTTTATATAGTGTTATTTTCTGTTAATATGCATTTGTTTTCTCTGTCTCCCACTCCTCATCTTCTACTGGAAAAAAAGGAAAAACAAAACTCTCATAACAAATATGTATAGTTAAGCCAACCAAATTCCTATTTTGGCTGTGTCTGAAAATCCATGTCTCATTTTAACATTTACCTTGGTACTTTGAACTATAAAGAGGTCTCTACTTACTTTATTTTTAGAATATAATAAGAATGCACAGAGTTGTATACATAAAAAGCCCAAACCCTTGAAAAACTAAAGAAAATTATATATCTTTTAAAGGTATGGTTTTCAAGATATGCATGGCAAATACCTTGAGAGCATTCTAGGAAGAATTTTGCTCAACTGAATTCAAGTGTTTTAAAAAATAGTCAACAAGCAGTAAGTGCAGTGAAATCTCATCTTTTCTGGACCTTTCAATCACTTATATAATTGTAAAGATGTGGTCTGCTGCAGAATATTGTTTATAAAAGCCTGCCTGTTTCTGTCATATCTTCATCTCAGTTGACCTCAATATGTGTGTAGATTATTCTCATAAAATTTTTATGGAGATGAAAAAAGTAGGCATATGAATCATTAGTAATTGATATTCTTTCAATTGCCTTTTCGAGAGTAATAAAAAAGTCCTTGAATTTTTTTCCAATATTCTCTCCCATATTTTCAGAATCTATCCATCAACATCCTCAGAATTGTGCTGCCCCAGCAAGGACCTCCTTTGTGTGTATCTGTTCTACTTTAGTTGTGATCTCTATCTTTGTTTGCCTTACATATAGTAAGCACTTAATATCCATTTACCCATCATCTTTAGTACCATTTCTATTTACTCATGCCAGCATATGAACATCTGTGATGTAAGAGACTAGGTAGATTATCACTAATCAATTATTTTACTCATCATTGAAAATAATAGCAATTGTTAATCGAGCAAAAAAGAACAATCAAATGAGACAAAGTATAGCAAGTGCTTTGTAAGTCTGAAGATGGTATAGAAACCTCAGTTTTATTTAGCATAATGACCATAAAATTAAAAAAGAGATTTGAGAAAACCTGAAATCATTAATTGAAATAAAATTCAACAAAATTACCCTTCCCTGTAACGTATGACAAAGACAGTTGTGTCAATTATAAAACCACCAATTGTCTTGGTGGAAGGCATGGCCTGTGGAAGTGGGTAGAAAGAACAGACTGTGCCATATAGTGATTTGTATTGAATCCAGGTGGTAGGACTTTCAGGACCTTGGGGTCAGGCTGAATAGTGAATGGGAAGATTTTGAGAGTCCTGATTTCTGAGTGTCCTTATTACCTGGAGTTAATCTTTTGCATGTAGGTCATGATTCAGAGGTTTGGATCTTCCCAGAGGTAGCTAGGGGGCATAGTAGACTGAGTCCAGGACCTGGAATCAGAAAGACTCAAGTTCAAACTTGACATAAGATACTTGATAGCTGTATGATGCTGGGCAAGTTTAACCTCTGTTTGCCTCAGTTTTATCAACTGTAACATGGGAATGATAATAGCACATACTTCCTAGGGTTTTTCTAAGGCTCAAATGAGATAATATTTGTAAAGTGCTAAGCACAATGTATGCCACATAGTAGGTGCTTAACAAATGCATGTTTCCTTCCTTTGTCCATATTGCAAGTGCATACTGGTAGCATACACACTATTTATATATTCTATACCTATGTTATAGTGTCTAAGGAACAAAAAACTAGTTATTCTGAGCCAATAAAAGATGTGAGCTAGAGAAGCGGTAGACTCAGAATGGAAAGAAAGGAGTCACTCATTGAAATGTGCTTTCATCTAGCTAGGTTCATAATATGTTATTTTAAAACATGCTTAATTTAGTATTTAAGGGGAGATGTAATGGGAAAGAGAAAAAAAAGTTTTTATCTTAGAAACTGATGCATGATTTATACCAGCACCTGCAAGGAGGATGATAATGGAGAGAAAGCCACAAGAAGGACCACAAGAATGTAGCATCAGTGGAGCTCAAAATAAGATAGCCAGAAAATGAAACTAGAGTGAAACTAAAAATAAACTAAGGCAATGATATCCTGGTATAATAAAAAGGTCACTATGATGATGGGTCTTGGATTCTGACTGGGCACATGAAAGACTATGTGAACTGTAGGATACAACTGATGTATGACACCCAGGGCTGATGTTTGTGTGACATTTATGAGAATCATGAGATGGATGTTAGCTTAATGTATAGGAGTATTTGATAAATTCAGGTTTATTACAAATTATGACCTTAGAAGGACAGGATGGGATAGGAAAGGATAAGAAGTAGAGCATATTGGATGATAACTCACATTATGATCATGAGCGGAAGCCAATTTATCTTCTATTTGCTTTTTTCCCTTCTGATAATCTTGGAGAGACTTATTCATATACCTAGTGTAATGACTGGGTAACTGGCTACTGCTTAGAATCTAGATGGGGAGGCAAGAATAATCCATGTGAAAGAATTGTCAACAATTTAAATTGGTATATAATCATGATAAATCACGGGTTATGGGAATAACTGAAAGTGTTAAATGAGAATCAGAACACAGAAATATCAGCATAGGTTTCAGTAATCATGGTGAGCTTAGAAAGAGGACCTGTGTTTTGAACTGGGTTTTGAGAGATGGCCAAAATTTAGAATGAACAAAGAGAGGAGGAGGAAGACATATCAGGGGGTGAGAATCCTACACGTCAAGGATTGAGGAATTAGAATGAACATGAGGTACTATATGGTCCTCCACTAGAATGTAAGTTGTTTGAGGGCAGGGACTATTTTCCTTTTTGTCTTTGTATTACTAATGTTAACACATAATAGGTATTTAAGAAAATTATTTTTGAATTAAATGGAATTGAATATTGACTGGGATGAAAGGTCTGGGTAAAGGAGCAGTTAAAAATAAGGTTGGATAAGTAGAGTTCATCCCATTTCTCTCTTAATTATGAGTGCCAAATAACTGTGAAGAAGCCATTAGCACTCCCTTCCCCCACCCTTCACTCCATTGACCTGTGGTTGGGATGGGTGTTTTTGAAAGATTTCTTCAGCCAAACATTTTCAAACTTTTTTTTTTCAAATAAAATTTTGTGGATTCTTTAGAGTTGGCTTGTTCATGTTTTTTCTATCTCTGAATCAAAGATGATGTTGGGAAAATTTCAGGCAAGATTTTAGAAGGATTTGGGAAAGGGGGATTAAGGGATGCAATATCTGTTGCAACATTGATGTTTTAAATGTGTGTGTGTATTATACACATAACCCTATAGTTTTTAGTTCTATTTATAAATCATTTGTAAACATTGTGTTGAATTGGATTCAATGATCATTTTTATGTTGACAATTCTCAAATTTATTTATCTAGTCCTAACCTTTCTTCTTATATTCAGTCTCTTGTCTCTTAACTGCCTACTGGACATCTCAAATTGCATACCCTATAGGCATCTTAAGCTCTACATATCCAAAACTGAGGTCATTATTTTTTCTTAGACCAAATTTTCTCTTCTTTTTTGTTCCCCTATTGAGGGTGCCACCATCTTCCCAGTCATAAAGGCCTGCACCAAGGTAGTAGTAGTGACACAGAAGAGAAAGGGGCATATTTGAGATATTATAATGGTGAAACCAACTGGCCTTGGTAGCAGACTATGTCCCCTCTATATCTATACCTTGCCACCATTCTCCTTTCCTACACCTTCTCTATGATGCTGGTCTCCTTGCTGTTCCTTGAGTGAGACATTCAATCACCCCACTCTGGGTATTTTCACTGGCATTCCCCCATGCCTGGAATGCTCTCCTTCTTCATCTACCTCCTGACCTCCACAATTAACTTAAAGACTCAGCTAAAATCATTCTTTTTACAGTATACCTTTCCTAATCTTCCTTAATTCTCATGTCTTCCATTGATCCTTTCCAATTTATCCTGTATATAGCTTGTTTGAATATAGTTACTTGCATGTATTATCTCCATAAAACTCTGATCTCTTTGAGAGCAGGGATTGTCATTTAGCTTTATTTGTATCCCCCATACTTAGTATAGTGCCTGGCACATAGTAGGCACCTCACGGAATTACTGACTATTGGATCTCTAAATATGAGCTCCTTGTCCAGTGATCAAATAATAGCTATATAACTGGAAGAACCAAATCATATTGAACTTGATGTTCTTGTTACATATGAAAACATAAAAACAAAAATAAGTTGCAATTGAATGTAAGGGTATCCAGCTAGGTGACACATTGGATAGAGTACAGGGTTTGGAGTCAGGAAGACTCATCTTCCTGAGTTAAAATATGGCTTCAGACACTTATTAGCTCTGTGAGCCTGGGTAAGTCACTTAACCCTATTTGCCTCTGTTTTCTTATCTGAAGGAAATGTCAAACCATTCCAGTATCTTTGCCAAGAAAACCCTAAATGAGGTCACAAAGAATTGGGCATTGCTGAAATGACTGAACAACAACAACAACAACAACATCAACAATAACAATGTAAGGATATTTCACAGGTTCTTTTCAGAGATACAAACAAAGGAGTTGGCTGAGTTGGTTTTATTGTGCAACCTCAGCAACAAGAATAATGATTTCATAGGTTGCTGGGTTATCAAGTATTGCAGTACTCCTGATAGGCATTTGAAAACAAACAAACAGACAAAACTACCATGTAGATAATTGCAATTTGTATGCCAACATCTGTTTCAGAGGATGAGAGGAAAAGAAATTCTTCAGAGAATCCAATAACACTCTTCAAATTAAATCACCATATACTTTGAAACTTGGTGATGTCAGTGCAAAGATAGGCATAATGGATGATGGGAAATGCATTGAAAAACCAAGCTCAGGAGTAAGAAACCAAAGAAACAAAAGCCTTTTGATCAAACAAGGCCCTCAGATCTATCTTATTATGAATACTTACTTCAAGAGTAAGGAGGTGCTAGATATAGTGAATAATATATAACTTCATAAAAGATTGAAGTTGATTGTATTCAAACAGGAAATGACTAGTCAACAAAGTGGGAGTCATTTCCAAATTAACTGTCTGTATATAGTCTACTTGTCTGAGAATATATCAAAATGAAAAAAAAACTAAATTAGAAGAGAGAATTAAATGGAAGAGATATGGCATCCAACTGAGGCAACTTTAACCTGATCTTTTTGAGTGTGCAATTGATGCCAAAATGGGAAATGTGTAAGGAAACAAGCACTGAAAGAGATTGACATTTCCTGAGGAAGTTAACCAACAGAAATCCACAATACAACAAGATCCTTGAATCCACTTCAGTCAAAATGATCTCGATCTTTTTTCTCAAGCTATACCAGAGATATGGCAACCAAGTGCTATATTGGTTTAGGATATTGTTATTGTGGTAAAAATTATTTGTGGTAAAGATTAATATCAAAAGTTTTAGCTGAATCATTTGAGAGGGGCCACACCTGGCCCCACCCTGAGACTGTGCATGCTTTTGAAGGACCTCCCCTTTTGGGGAGGAAAATGTGAGGAACTTCTGGAATGCCAGCTCAAAAGTGACGGCAGGAACGGAAGTTCACTCTCGCTGACTGTTGACTTAGCTGTGGTGCATGCAGGGAGTTCAGACTGGTGGCATCTGGGGACCTGGCAGAGCACGTGTTTCATGCTCTGTGTCGGGGCGACTGCTGAGTTACTGCAGACTGACTGGGTTGGTGAGTTAATGACAGAAAACCCCAAGCTTAGTGTTAAGATTATCTATCTGCATTTCTACTTCCTTATTTCCCTAATTGGTTTCACCTTTGTGGTCTAATTCCCAAGCAATAAAACCTGATCCCTCACAGATTAAAGCTCAGAGGCTCCTTTTCCTATTGGCCTGGGAGGTATATATAAAAGGGAAAGTTTAAAAGGGGAGATCAATGCTCCATATTTCCAATTTTGACTCTCACATTATTTATAAAAATCTTACATACAAGGTTTCTTATATGTCATTATCAATATCATTTAACAAAACAGGTAGAAGTTATTGAGGTAAAAAAATTACAGGAAGATGAACAAAACTTCCAATCAATCCAGATCAACCTATGAGCATGAAACTGGAAAATTGGCAACACATAGATAAAAAGTGGAAAAGATCTGTGAGGTTTTCTATAACAGACTTTCTTTTCATCAATGACTCTTTTTTTTTTTTTTGGCAGAGAAATGAGCACTTTTATTTCTTTGTTTCACAAATAAACTGGCTGAAATAGTTGTTCTAGACGGGCTAATCAAACACACCAAATCCCATATCTTCATCAGACTCCTCTGACTCTTCCTTAGCTTTGCTGGAGCAGCAGCAGCAGGCGCGGCAGCAGCTGGGGCAGCAGCCACAGGGGCGGCCACGGCAAAAGCTGAAGGGTCAGCCAGGAAGGCCTTCACCTTTTCAGCAAGTGGGAAGGTATAGTCAGTCTCCACAGCTACAGCCAAGACCCGCTTGTACCCATTGATGATGGAGTGGGGGACTGATGCAACAGTTGGGTAGCCAATCTGCAGACAGACGCTGGCAACATTGCGGACACCCTCTAAGAACCGAAGGTACAGAGTCTCCTCCGTGATGTCCAGCACTTCAGGGTTGTAGATGTTGCCATTGTCAAACACCTGCTAAATGATCAGCCCAAAGGAGAACGGGGAGATGTTCAGCATGTTCAACAAGGTGGCCTCGCTGGCGCCCACTTTGTCTCCAGTCTTAATCAGCTGCATGTCACTCAAGATTTCAATGGTGCCCCTGGAAATCTTGGTGGTGATACCCAATGCCTGGAAGAAGGAAGTCTTCTCGGACCCCAGACCAGTGTTCTGGTCTGGCACGGTGACATCACACGGGGCGATGGCACCAGCATGGGCAGCAGCTGGCACCTTATTGGCCAGAAGCATATCCCTGATCTCTGTCAGGTCTTCCTTGGTGAACACAAAGCCCACATTCCCCCGGATACGAGGCAGCAATTTCTCCAGGGCAGGGTTGTTCTCCAGATGCCCACGAATGGCTTTGCGCATCATGGTGTTTTTTCCCATCAACACTACGGCCTTCCCACCGAGGGACATTAGGATCTGCTGCATCTGCTTGGAGCCCACATTGTCTGCTCCCACAATGAAGCATTTTGGATAATCATCCAAAAGTTGGATGATCTTGAGGAAGTAATTTGACTTCCAGGTAGCCCTGTCTTCCCTGGGCATCTTGAAGGTGCTTCAGGGATTGCCACGTGGGGTTTAAAGACGATGTCACTCACACGAGGACACCTGGAGAGAGCGACTCTTTTTTATCATAAAAGTATTTCATTACTTTCCAGCCACATGCAGAGATAGTCCTCAACACCTGTTTCTACAAGGTTTCTAGTTCCAAATCTTTCTCCCTCCCTCCTTTCCTTCCCCCCTCCCCAAGAAGCAAACAATTTGATACAGGCCATACATGTACAATCACATTAAAGACATTTCTGCATTAGTCAAGTTGTCAAAGACAAATCAGAACAAAAGGGAAAAAACCTCAAAAAAGAATAAAACAAAACCAAAAAAGTAGGAACAGTGTGGTTCAATCTGCATGTAGATTCCACAATTCTTTTTTCTGGATTTGGAGAGCATTTTTCATCATGAGTCCTTTCGAATTATCTTGGACCATTGTATTGCTGAGAAGAGTTACATCTTTCATAGTTGATCATCACACAATGTTGTTTATACTGTGTACAATGTTCTCCTGGTTCTGCTTATGTCATTTAGCATCAGTTTCATGTAAGTCCTTCCAGGTCTCTCTGAAACCTGCCTACTTATCATTTCTTATAACACAATAGTATTTCATTACATTTATATACCACAACTTTTTTAAAATTTGTAATAAAGTATTTTATTTTTTCCCGTTACATGTAAAGATAGTTCTCAACTTTTGTTTATACAAGCTTTCCAATTTCAGATTTTTCTCCCTCCCTCCCCCCTCCCCTAGACAGCAGGTAATCTGATATAGGTTTATACATACATACATACATATATATATATACATATATATACACACATAATAACATTAAACATATTTCTTCATTAGTCATGTTATAAGAGAAAAATCAGAGCAATGACAAAAAAACCTCAAAGTAGAAAAACAACAGCACCAAAGACAAAAGAAATAGTATGGTTCATTCAGCATCTATACTCCACAGTCCTTTTTTTTTTTTCCCTGGATTTGGAGATCCTCTTCTATCATGAGTTCCCTGGAACTCTTCTGTACCATTGCATTGGTGAGAAGAATATAGTCCATCACAGTAGATCAACACACAATGTTGATGATACTGTGTACAATGTTCTTCTGATTCTGGTCATCTCACTCATCATCAGCTCACACAAGACCCTCCAGGTTTCTCTGAACTCCTCCTGCTCATCGTTTCTTACAGCACAATAGTATTCCATTACCTTCATATACTACAACTTGTCCAGCCATTCCCCAATTGATGGGCATCCCTTCAACTTCCAATTCCTTACCACCACATAAAGAGCAGCTATAATTATTTTTGTACATGTGAGTCCCTCTCCCCTGTCCATGATCTCTTTGGGGAAAAGACCCAAAAGTACCACAACTTGTTTAGCCATTCCCTAATTGATGGGCATCCCCTCAATTTCCAATTCTTTGCTACCACAAAAAGAGCAGCTATAAATATTTTTGTACACATGGGTCCTTTTCCCTTTTTTATGATCTCTTTGGGTTAAAGATCTAATAGTGGTATTGCTGGCTCAAAAGGTTTCATCAATGACTATTGAGCCTGTATATTTGAATGTGGGAAAGCAGAAAAGTTACTAAACAAAATAAAGATGGGAAGAGAAGCTGGCCTACCCCAATTATACAAAGATGAATTCTGTGCCAAACCCATTAATAGATATTGGAGGATCAATTCTCAACTTACTGAGAAGGAAGGATACAAAAACTTTGAAACAAACCCCCTAAGATGTTTAGGATTAATTAAAATAAGGTGGTCAGGGTAATTTCAATAGTGCTCACCTATATTCCCACTTAAGCATATCTACAAAAATCCATATAAGGATATTGTACACAAATATTAAGACTGACTTGTATGAAGATATGACATGAGAGAAAACTGGCAGATTTTTATAAATTATGTTTACACTCATGAAATTGATTAAAAGGTAAAGATAATATAATATCCCATTCTACTTCTTATTTGACTCAGAAAAAAATTGATTCTTTAGGGCAAAATATATGCCCATCTATGGAACTTGGACAGACTCTATGGATGAACAATGAATTGAGCTCAGGATTTAATAGGAGGAGGAAAGATCATATTTGTAATATTGAGTGTCACTTTTAATGATTCCAAGAATCTCCCTGAAACAAGGGAATTTTTTTTTTTTTGCAGGGCAATGAGGGTTAAGTAACTTGTCCAGAGTCACACAGCTCTAAGTGTCAAGTATCTGAGACCGGATTTGAACTCAGGTCCTCCTGAATCCAGGGCCGGTGCTTTATCCACTGCACCACCTAACCTTTTCAAAGTCAATATTCCTTCAGTGGTGCTGTACAACTGCAAATCATAGCATATTACAGCCAAAGAATCACGCACATATGTATTTGTTTCATACAGAAATGAGTACAAAGCACATATGTATATACTCAACTCATACATGTTATATTTTTATGCAATGGGCACATATTGAAAAAAGTATATAACCTGGGTACATATGGTCATTTCATAATATGTCTATTCCATATATATGTATGTATATATATATGCACAAATATTTATAATATGAATACATACCCAACATCATGTGCATATCAGATCTTTAAGCACACACGTGTAGTATGCCTATACACATGTGCATGTGTAGTCACACATGTACTATGTCTGTATATGTGTTTCTATATCTGTTATGCAGCTAGGTTCCAATTAGTACAAATAATGAATTCCTACCCAAAGTGCTCACATTATTCAAATTTGCATTGCATGTGCACACTGTGCTAGAACCAATGATCATATTTTATGTAATTATAACTTTGAATAGTGCAAATTTGAATATATGCAACTACTTCAAGGGATTCATTACTTACATTAATTTGGGGCCTTGCTAAGTTTATGTGCATGTATATATATATGTAAAATAAATTGTATGGGTGCATATATGTATATGCATATATGTATATATGTTTATGTATGTGTCTATCCATCCATTTATTCACCCATCCATCTATCTACCATCTATCTATCTCTCTATATTGATATAGTAATATCTTTTTTTTACTAAAATCCCTTTCTGATTCCTTATTGTCATTGTGGTGTTCAGGTGAATCTGAGTCCTTGAATTCTGTGGGATATAAACTTACATAGGTTCTACCTAGTCAGAATGGTTTTGAGTGACAGATCATGTGCTTGTATCTAAGGATCAGCCTGGCTAAGTTCAGAAGGACTCATCAGCAGATTGGCTTCAAGCTGCTGAATTTTTTAGCCACAATAATTCTTGACAACTGTCTAGTGAGATGTAGAGGGCTTGTGATCTGTGTCGGTGGAGGGCGCATACCCATACTGATGAAATCATTGACCTTTGCAATATTGAAGTATGTAGGCATCTAAACTAATACATATATAATCAATTTTTATATATCTCTTCTTTTCCTCTACCCCAACTAATTGGTTTTGTTTCATTTCATGGAGAGTAGTGAGAATCATGATAGGACTCTAGAATATTAGGTTTAGAAGAGGCTGTAAAAGATATTTTAGTCCAAATACCTGATTTTACAATATGAGGCTCCAAAAAGGTGAAGTATTTACTCCATATCTCACAGCTAGATTGTGACAGGAGAACTTGCAACCAAATTGCATGACTTCTTTTAAAAATTTATTTTATTTGTAGTTTCCAGTTCCAATCTTTATCCCTCCTTCCCTCCCTTCCCTCTCCCCTCCCCGAGGTGGCAAACAATCTGATATGGGTTATACATGTATGATCATGAAAAAATATCACCAAATTTATCACTTTTTACAAGCAAATTAAATCATAAAACATGTAAAACATGTAAGAATGTGGAAAAATAGCATGCTTCAGTCTATTCCATCAATATCAGTTCTTTCTTTGGAAGTGGATAGTATGTTTCATCAATAGTCCTTTGGGATTGCCTTGAGTGCTCTTTAAAATAAAGAGGAACACTGGGAATTACCTGGAAGGCCATTTAGCTATCTATGTCTCTTGGCAGCTAGGTGACCAGTGGATAGGCTGCTGGACCAGGAGTCAGAGAGATGACCTGAGTTCAAATCTAGCCTCAGAGACTAATAGCTAGCTATATTACTCTAGGAAAGTCAATTAAATTCTCCCTGCCTCATTTTCCTCAAATGTAAAATGGGAGTAATAGTAGCACCTATCTCCCAAGATTGTTGTATCAAATGAAATATTTGTAGTGTTTATCATAGTGCTTGACACAGAGTAAGCACTTAATAATTGCTTGTTTCCTTCCTCAATCTATGATCCTTTGATATTTCTCTTTCCATTCAAATTTTGCCTTCCATTTTCTATGTTTGTTGAGAGGCATTTCAGCCTGATATAAAGAGTACTGGGCTAGGATCAGATGAGCTTCATTTCACGTAGACATAGAGTAGAATGTTAGATTTGGAAGAGAAGTTGTGAATCATTTAGTCTAACTCCCTTATTTGACAAGTGGGCAAACTGAGTCCCAGAGCAAGGAAACAACTTTCCCAAGGCCACAGAGCTTTTGTTGTTGTTGTTGGGTTCTTTCATTTGTGTCTGACTCTGTGATCCCTTTGGGGGTTTTCTTGGTAAAAATATTAGAGTGGTTTGCCATTTGCTTTCCTTTCTCATTTTATAGATGAGGAACTGAGGTCAACAGGGTTAAATGACTTACTCGGGTTCACATAGTGTCTGAGGCCAGATTTGAACTTGGGAAGATGAGTCTTTTTGACTCCAGGCCAGTCATTCTATCTACTTCACCACCTAGCTGTGCTGACCACAGAACTACTTAGTGTCAAAGCAGGGAATAGAATTCATACTCAACAACAAATTTTATGTTGTTCCATTGAATCATTACTGATACCATTTACAACTATGCCTCTGTTGCTAGCTTGCTCTATAACTTAAGGTGAGTCAATTTATCCTCTCTGGCCTTCTGTTTCTTCATGTGTCATAGGGCTAATGTGAATAATACCTACTTGGTAGGGATGTTATGAGTACTGAGTAAAAGAGAAGATGTGATACTTTGAAAAGTTAAAAGCTCTACAGATGTTCAGTATATTTTATCATGGAACTTAAGAGCAGTATAACTGTCTCACTGACCTTCTTCAAAGTTAGCATTTTATTCTTATTTTCAAGGTCCTTCCTAAAATGAGAAGGTAAGAATCTCACTAATCTCCCTTTCATCTCTGTTGTAGGATGTTATCTAGATTGGTAATGGGTTTGCTTATCAGCCAGAATGGTGAAATTCAGCCTATCTGGGGAAGTGTTAACGTTTTCTCATAGACTGTTATTAGGTACTTAAATTCCCCCTCCCTTTCCCTCCAACATTAATATTCTCTGCACTTGCTCTGCCTGGAGAGAGGGGAATTTTCTCTCCTTCTGCAGGAATGTTCTTTGTTAGTTAGCCCTAACTCTTGAGTAATTGTGAATTTAATTAACTGGGTTTCAGATTTCTCCAATTCTAGGAATATTTACTAAAGACCTACAGTGTGCAGAAACCATGTTAGCTCCTGGAGAAAGGGAGAAGATTCAGAGTTTGAAATAAGATTTTATACCTGCCCCTAGCATCTTGTAGTCCAGTAGTGGAGGCAAAAATGTGGTATAAGGGGTAGAGAGGTGGACTTGGAGTCAGTACACTTGGGTATATAGTCCTATCTCAAATCATAGGGTTGTTGTGCAGAAAATGCTTTCCAAACTTTTAAGTTCTATATGAAGGCAAGTTCAGGATAGGACCACAGATGAACTGGAAGGGACTTTGGAGATACATTAATATATTAAATTTTAATTATTTAGATACTGTTGCATTTGTGATCATATTGTCATATGGTAACTATGATAAGATCTTAATATTAAAATAGGTCTTTTGCTTTCATGGAGTTGTTAAAGGAACTATCTTCTAACTGCAATCAAACCGGCTTTCTTCTTTTTGTTCAGTTCTGTTCTCAAATCCTTGTCCTTCTGTACTGTCTAGAAAACTCTGGAGGTTATCTATCTGAATATATACTGTAATCTGGGCAATAGCTATTTTTCATCCACTTGGCTTTTCTTATGTGGTTAGTCACACTAACCACCTTTGAGGGATTGTGGATCTCTTTCAAGAAGTTATATGATGTTTCAGGGCTTATGTAACTAGTACAATGTTGTCTGAAAATAGGAACATCTGAAGGATTTAACCATCAAAAAGAAATCACTCTTCAACTTGGATGGATCTCATTCATCACAGTGGTGAATAACTGTGATGAACATATATTTCCATCCCTTATACCTCAGTATTTATGACCAGAGTGTCAATGAACAGAGTTATTTATGTTGTTTCATATTTTAAGGTGTATCCATTGATTTTGCTCTCTGGATGGGAAACACTTTATGGAAATTAAATCTGTAAGGTAGCATTCTGTTTTTTTTTTCTTAAGAAATAACAAGGTGGGGGGGGCGCAGCTAGGTGGCACAGTAGATAAAGCACTGGCCCTAGATTTAGGAGGACCTGAGTTCAAATTCAGCCTCAGACATTTGACATTTACTAGCTGTGTGACTCTGGGTAAGTCACTTAACCCTCATTGACCTGCAAAAAATAATAATAAAAAAATAACAAGGGCATCTTTCAGTAAATTTGAAATGGTAAACAGGCTTTACTGTTGAATGTTGTTTATGAAGTATACCAATACTCTTATAATGGTCTAAGCAAGAATTCCCTTGATTTGCATACAGATAATCCTCACAAAGATTTTGAATAGATGAGAGAGTAGGCACATAGGATGGGTAGTTATTGATATTCTCTCAGTAAGGTTTTTCAGTTTTATTAAGTTCTGAGATTCCCCCCATCCCTCAACTTTGGTATCTCCTTTTCTTTCATTTAATTTGTATAGTGATCCCTTAATACCCTCCAGCACAGATCTCTTTCATACATACTTAGTCTAGCTTTCTGCTTTTCTAGTTTTTCTTCATATTAGTGCCATTTATTTCTTCCTTATGTGAACATCTGGGGCTGTGATGTTGATCTCCAAGTATGATGGTTCCATTATCTTTAATGGGAATAATTTTTTGTTATAATAATTTTACAAATCTCACCCATATTTCCTTTTGTTTATTGTCCTCCTTACACTTCTTACCTTGAATTCCCTTAGGGGAATTCCACTTGCATAGTTGAATAAATGAACAAAAAATCATTTCAAGTGTTAGTAAACAGACACTGGGCTAAGCCTTGGGGAATGAAATATAAAAAGCAACCCCTTGACCTGAAGGAACTTATATTCTAATGGAGGAAGACAACACATATCAGAACATGATGGCTAAAGAGAGATATTTTGGTAGAGGAAGTCATAGTGATGTTGAGTGGAGCCATAGGGTTACTGACTGAAATGTCATTTCTGGGAATAATAGTGTTGATTTGGTTACTGTTCCCAGAGCTACAGGTGCAAAGCAGTTGAGGTAGGGGGAATAGTATGAAAGGTAGGAGGGTACAGTAACTCAGCTGTAGAACAGTGTGATAGGCCTAGTTCAGCTAGATATGGACAATTTCACACCCTGGGATGGGTGGGAACTGAACTAATGGGCTGGAAACAGAGGATTAAGTGAAGAGGCCAGGGAGGTGAATCTCTAAGACAAATTATCTTTAAAATGGTTTTGTCCTTTCTCTGTGTCAAGAGATAATACTACTCCTAATTGTCCATCATCCTTCTTCATAAGCTTTTTTTTTTTTTAAGTGAGGCAATTGGGGTTAAGTGACTTGCCCAGGGTCACACAGCTAGTAAGTGTTAAGTGTCTGAGGTCGGCTTTGAACTCAGGTACTCCTGACTTCAGGGCTGGTGCTCTATCCACTGCACCACCTAGCTGCCCCATCTTCATAAGCTTTTACAAATGAGTTTATATTTTAACCTGGAGTTACCTTTGGCAACCACCTTTCTCAATTTGACATTGTCAGATATTTGCTAAATGAGGGACTTCCTATCTCCTTGTAGCTTTACATTGATTAAACTTCTATGTAAAATTATTATGGTCACTGTCAATGTCATTTGTTATATACATTGCACATCATAGATACTTTGTAGATGTTTGTGGAATTGAACAATTCCCTGAAACCACTGTGGTACATAAGGTTTGTTGGAATTAAAGTGTTATGTAAATCTTAAAATGATATGTAAATGTGAGCTACATGACTATGAGGCTGACCTTTACTTATTTTTATCTTCCAGAAGCCTGGTATAAGAGGAAGAGGGATGGATTTGGAGTCAGAGGATCTGGGTTCAAATCTAACCTCCCACTTTATATGAAATGGGGCAAATCACTAACCCTTTTTAGACTTTTATTTTCTCATCTGTTGGGCTAGATGACCTCTGAGGTCCCTTGTAGTTATACATTTATAATCTCATGACCTGTGTGTGTATTATCTCCCAGGAAATGTCCAGTTCATGTCTGGTCTACTCTTTTCCTCTTTTTGTCAACATTATTTGTTGGGTAATTAGGGAATGAAAATTAATGTCAACATTAACATGAGGTAGATACATTAATAATTTGTGGGGAGAAAAGAGGGGCACCAGCTTGGGGGTACATATTGACTAGGTTCCATTCCAAATAAAAAAAATTCCTTAAATAAATATTTGCAGTTTTGTATTCTTCAGGCTGCTCTCCTTTCATTTGGATGGATAAATAAGAGGTGACTAAATTAGCAGCTCAGTCTTTGTTTCCCCAACAGTAAAGCCTATAGCAGGGACTTTACACAAAGCCAGCATTCAGTAAATGTTTGCTGAGTGAATGAATATCGTGACAGGCACATCTATGCTCACAAAACACTTGCTGATTTCTCTTTTCAGGCCAATTTGAATGCAGACAGTGTACCGCACCAACACTATGTATCCTTCCTTGTAAGAGCAGGGATACTCTTAGGTGGTGTGTGCTATTCCCAGATAACTGAATTATCACAGGAGGCAGCTGGGACTCTCAGTAACTGGATTCTCACATCTATCTGTGATCTCATTGATCCAAGTGGGTCTTCTCCCTAAAGACATCACTATTAGCATTGTCGCTGCAACTCTTGTCCATTTATTCCCTTTCTCTTGTCCTTTACTCCCATTTATTCCTTTCTCTTGACCCACTGAGGCTGTTAGTAGAACACATGAGCTATCTGTTACTTATTCCCTTTCTCTCCTCATGTGATCAGTTCCTCTTCCTTTTTGCTCCCACACATCTTTGTTGACATTATTTACTCTGATCCTCTTTTATACTTCCTTGCTTGTAAGACTTCTGCCCAACATGTGCATTTCCATTGCCATTTGGGTAATGTTCACTTTAAAATCTTCAGAGATTTCAGGGTTGGGAAACTGGTATGGAAAAAAATGTCCCAGATGGAGGGAGTCAGGAAATCTCAGTTTCAGACCTAGTTTGGTCATTAACCATGTGACAGCAAATTATGTCCCCTCAATGGATTTTAGTTGCTTTGTTTCTAATTCTTTACTACAAAGTGCTTGTTCGGATGATCATGAAGATCTTCAAATTCTATTTTCTTTTTGTGGGGGGTGGGGCAATGAGGGTTAAGTGACTTGCCCAGGGTCACACAGCTAGTAAGTGTCAAGTATCTGAGGTCAGATTTGAACTCAGGTCCTTCTGAATCCAGCTCCGGAGCTTTATTCATTGCGCCACCTAGCTGCCCTTCAAATTCTATTTTCAAAAATGAATAAACCAGTGCCATTTTTTTCAATCACATGAAACTATTTATGTGGTTTCAGTTTTTGCTTTGTGGAGGTGAATCCTGTCTTTCTTTCTGGATGCTAGTTTCTCTATGTCAGATATAATGACTTTTATTTCTCTGGACTCCCTGTTCCCCAGCACTTGACATTGGTTCGGTTTTCATCAATGCTCCTATTAGTTGGATGGCACTGTGGGAATGAAGGGGCGGAATGTTTACTCAAGGCGGCTGTGCTCCAGAGTGTGATGTTTCCAGGTAGGAGATTGGGTAGATTTGTAAAACCCACACACCCCAGGATGCCATCTCAAATGCTAAATGAGGGCAAGACTTCAGGAAAAGCCTAGTTACTGAGTACATGGGAAAACAGATGTTAATTAGCTCTCACTTTGCGCTCAGCAGGACCTTTTGAGTAGAGCTGTTCATGTCTTTGGCAATCAGAGGCCCATGAGAAATGTCACCCCCCCAAGATGTTGTTAGGGAAATTGGTACCCTCAACATTAAATATTATGTTTTATTACCCTCTGCCCCTGTGCCAGTGTAAGGTTTTGGCTGGGTCGATGGGAAGATTTAGAGCTATACAAGAGCATCTGTGCCTGGGCTGCTGGGGAGAAACATAGTTCACCCTCTACACACATCAGCAATTTAATGTTGACTTAATTTTCTCTTATGCCTAATCTGCCAGGAGAGGGAATGTATTTACCTTCACCAATTGCCAAAAGGCACAAATGCAAAGATCACAGAATTTTAGAGTTGGATTATAAAATTCAAGGTCATTTAGCCCAACCCTTATTATTCCTCAACACCCCTGGCAAATGGTTCTTAATTCCCTTTGAAGATTTAGAAAGATGGAGAACTCACCATTTATGAAATCCTATTCCTGTACTGTTAATAGGAATTCTGGCCCTTGGGTCAGTGGGGTAGCACTTGGAGAGAGACCATAAGACCATCCATCATATGGGGAATACCATGGTGGGAAGAATTTACCTGCAGTGTGGGGAAAGCCTTGGGATCCCTTCTTTGCTATATCTTTTTCATTTGGCTCGGGTAGCTTTCTAGTGAGTCACTTGTGTTTCTTTGCAGCTATGGCAAAGAAGATCCTTTTCCTCTGGAAACAGCCTGGTTCTCTTGCAGTAAATAGCCTATGGCCTTCAAGGACCCTCAATTCCCTTTCTTTCCAATTAAAGAGGCAGTGGGAGTATTGTGGAAGGGGAAGTATTCATTATGATGGTTCTTCTGCAATATTCTCCTGTGATATCTTCTGCAATTCTTGGGTCTAATCAAGACTTGGAGCAGATAGTTTTGGCAGCAGGCCTTTACTGAAAGACATAGGTGACTAGAAGTGGGTCACTGAGGACAAGATGTAACTGCAGATTTGAAGATGGGTTGTGACCCAAGTCCTTGTCCCCCTAAGCTTCTCTTCCATGTGGTCCATACTGCTTTGAATCTTTTGGAACTATTTTACTCTCTCCCTAACTCCCTTATCCCCATTCCAGGAATTGCTAAGATGTCTTGGACAGACGGTTAAGTATGAACTTTTGGAGCTGTTCTAGAAACTTACTCTCTGAAAGGAATGTATTTTCTCCCTCCACAGAAAAGCTATAACTTACCTGGTTCCTGATAGAAGAGAGCTAGTGCTTTATGATGAAAATTCCTTATACCTGTAGATGACTTTCCTCTGGTTCAGCTGCAAAAGTTCAACTGCCCAGGGAAATAAAGCAGATTGTAAATAACTTCCGATTTGGTCTCACTGTCTTATGTCTCTTCTTTCTCTACACCAACTTCTATCCAGATGCTAAACAGATCTTCCCATAGTACAGGTCTGACTATTGAATTCTCTTACTCATTAAATTCCATTGGCTCCCTATTATCTTTAAATAAAAACTCATTTCTGGCATTTAAAGTCTTCACAATTTGGCCCCAAAGCTACCTTTTCCAGATTTAACTTTATATACATTACTCCACCAGCACACATATGTATATATGTACATGCATATGTTTATATGCAGTCACACAGGTATATACCCATTGGTGTACACATGTGCATGTATATATGCACATACATATGTATACACACATGCACACACATATGCACACATGCATACCCACATCCCACAATGTTTCAACTTTGTCTTGTATTGCCAGTGTCCATTCTGCTCTGGAGAAGAACCTTAATAAATGTTTGTTAGTTTGAGCTGTGAATGCATTTATAATGTATTTGTTGAGTCTTTGCCTCCCCAAATTTTAATGATATTTTAGTGTAAATGGGATTTCATTTTCAAAAAGTGCTGCTAAAACAGAGGATTAGAAAAAACCAATATTAAAAATATAAAGAGGTCTACGGACACCAGGAATGGAGTCTGGGTGGTAATTGCTTCACAGAGCATGCCAGGGTAGGCAGAAGCTACCTAGCTATCAGCAAGAAAGGAAGCAATCCCAATATGAGCAGGGCCCTGGAGGGCCCTAGGCTTGTTCAAGGAGCTGGAATGCATGCAAACTGAAAACTCCCATTGCTCACTGCCCAGTTCTGGGTAACAGATCTAGGCTGAATGAGGAGGGGATCTCCACCTAGAGGGAGCATTTCAAGGTGAGGAGAGGTCTTGGGCTTTAGGCTATGTATAGATGAAAGATAAGAACTTTGTAGATTTCATAAACTGGAGAAATTTCACTTTAGGAATAAAGTTAAATAGGAATCCCCTTGGCTAGAGTCAATATGTTACATGGGAGGCATTCGGGCAGTACTAGAAAGACAAAATTGTGGTAATTATTCTTCCCCCCACTGAATTAAGTCCTAAGAAGGAATAATGAAATTTGATTGAAAAATAGTATTTGTTGCTAGGTCTATATCCTAAAGATATCTGCAAAAGGCAAAAGGGCCTATTTGTACAAAAATTATTTATAGCAGCTCCTTTTTGTAGTGGCTAAGACCTGGAAACCAAAGGGATGCCCATCAATTGGACAATGGATAAACAAGCTGTGGTATATGATTGTAATGAATATTATTGTGCTATAAGAAATGACAAGCAGGATGTTTCAGAAGGCCTGAAAAGACTTACATAAACTGATGCATAGTGAAGTAAATAGAAACAGGAGAATGGAGTGCACGATAACAATGTTGTTTGATGAAGAGCCGTGAATGACAACTATTCTCAGCAATACAATGATCCAAGACAATCCCAAAGGACTAATGATGAAGCATACTTTCCACATCTAGGGAAAGAACTGATATTGATTGAATACAGACTGAAGCATGCTATTTTTCACTTTCATTTTTTCGTTTATTCATGTCTTCTTAAAGAAAATTACTAATATGAGAATGTTTTACATAATTGCACATGTATAACCTACATCTGATTGCTTACCATCTCAGGGAGTGTGGAGGGGAAGGTGGGGGGATTTGGAAATGTTAAAAAATTGAAAAAAATGGTGTTTGGGTTAACTTAATTCTATAGACTAGTAGATAGAGGGTTGGATTTTGAGTTAAGAAAAGCTGGGTTCAAATCCTCTCAGACATTTATCAGCTATGTAGCTCTACATGAGGACCTCTTTCAATTTACTTATCTGAAAAATGAGGAGACTGAAATTGAGGACCACTACAGCCCTTTTTTGTTCTGAATTTATAATCCTACAAAAACATTTAGCACATATCGGGAAAAGAGCAGCTGCTTACCTACACGGTGTTTTGAACATAGCAAGCATTCAGTCAGTGTTTTGATTGGCCTCTGGCTCCAAGGAGCCATAGAAAGACTGTTCTTGTTGGGCACTTATGATATACAACATTACTGTGCTAAATACTGACTGTGGCTACAGGTGCCATTGGCAGCATATGGAACATGGCCCTATTTTGGTTGGCTAAATACCAGTTTCATGCTGCCTGACCAGTCTTTCTTTCATCCTTCTTTGCCAGAAAGCCTTAGTCTAGGGAAGTGGACAGCTCAGGGATCCCAACTAGATACCTTTTTACTTATCTCTGACTGCCTCTTATTTCACTTCAATTAAATTCAACAAAGTCCTTTAACTACCCAGGAAACTCTGGTGTTATTACCCCCAGTGTTGACATCCAGAGAGAGGTCAGGAAGCACTTGGGAATGTGGGGAAAAGGCAAACATGGGTAAACCAAACCAAAAGGAAATGGGGGCTGATTAATGACAGCTTTGTGGGGTGCAGAAATAGCTGCAATAAATTTATTTGTATACTTTAAAAAATTAAATTTGGACTTAGAGAAAGATTTCACAGTCCCACATTTAAATGGATATCCTAAGTCTAGAAAATCAACCATTTAATAAATGTTTGAGTAACTCCTATATGTTCAGCATTGGGGAAGTCAGATGTGGCTGCCACTCTCAAGAGATTTATAGTCTAGCAGGAGAGATAAAACTCACATTGGGAAAGTTTAGCAGGTAATTAAGTGCTAAACTATGATTTCTATCTTTTCCTTTGTGTTTTGCAAGGAAGATCTGGTAAAAAGTCATTGTTGCCTAATAATGCCTGGACACTACTTCCTTTATATTTTATTTTTATTTTTTGGTAGGGCAATGGGGGTTAAGTGACTTGCCCAGGGTCACACAGCTAGTAAGTGTCAAGGGTCTGAGGCCGAATTGGAACTCTGGTCCTCCTGAATCCAAGGCCGGTGCTTTTTCCACTATGCCACCTAGGTGCCCCTACTACTTCCTTTAGACACTGTTGTTTCAGTAGAAAGTAAGCTCATGGAGGGCAGGACTGTTTTGGTTTTGTTTTTATATTCCCAGTGCCTAGCATAAAGTAGGTGATCAATAAATGTTAATTTATGTAACTGAAGCTAAGGACTGAAAAATTTGCCCAAGGACATAAACTAGAATCTTAGAGTTGGAAGAAGGGACTTTAGAAATCCTCAAGCCCAACCTATACCTAATGTATATGGTCCTTCTGCAGTGTTACTGGATGTGGTCACCTAGCTTGTTCATTGACACCTCTCATGATAAGGATCTCATTATTCTGTAAGGCAGTCCATGCCATCTTTGGCTCACTCTAATGAAGTTAGCAAAGTATCTATGAATAGAACTCTGGAATTTCAGAGTTTGTACATTGGTGCAGAGGTTGTACATTGGTGACTTGGGTTTCTGGTAGATATGCCTTATGGAAGAGATACCTCACAAAGAAAATGAGATGGATGAGACATAATATACATACATATTATATATACATATATGTATATGCCTATATATTCACACATAAATACTTATGTGTGTTCATATGCACTAGCAAAACCTTCCCTGCACTTAAGTGATAAAAATCAGGGAGGGGAGTTAGGGGGGAAATCAGTAGTAAATAAAACTGTGTGAAATTGGGTAAAACTTTCTTGCTTTGCCTGATTATCATCACCATTAATCATAATAAAGATTTACTATGTGTGAAGAGTGGATCCAGTGCAATGTTGAACACAGATGTAGATGCGGTCCTCATAAAAATGACAAACAACACATAAAACTCTGGAGATGATGGATGGTTCTGGCTGGGTGGTAGAAGTTAGCATGAGCCTTCCTCTGTCTTGCTTCTACGCCTACTCTATTTGTAGGAATTCTGCCCCAAACTTATGAGGTTCTGATTTTGGAATGATTTCTGCTACTTGGAATCTTTGTAGTGGTGTCGGGCCAACTTCATTAAGGGCTCCACAGAATCGTGGAATCTGAGTTGATTAGAACTACCTCTGCTACCTGGTTCAAGCTGATCCTGAAGCAGTACACACAGACAAGTGGTCATGTATCTACTTGAAGATGTCTGGGGAGGAGGATTGCTTTTCCCTCCCGCCAAGGCACTGTGTTCTATTTTTGGACTGCTTCTATGGTTGGGAACTGAATTCTTAGGTTTAGTATATTGAACTTAAATATATCAATCAATAAAAATGTATTAAGCACTAACAATGTGCTAGGCACTGTTCTAGGAACCAGGGATACAAATACAAAGAATGAAACAGAGAAATCCTTGTTTGTCCTCTGAAGGAGCAAGTAGAACAAGTCTGATCTCTCTTCCATATGACAGTTCTTCAATATGTTTGGGGTTTTTATTTCCACTCATAGCCTTCTCTTCTCTATGCCAAACAGTTTTTTTTGAATTGATGCTTAGCTAACATGGTCTCTACTTTTCTTACTATCCTAGATGTCCTCCTCTGGATGTACTAGATCTTGGCAATATACTTCCTGAAATCTGGGATGAAAGCATTATTCTAGATATGGTTTCATCAGGGGAGGAACCTTCTACTTTGGCCCCTTTGCTCTCTTAATGTAGGCTAATCACATTAGCTCTTTTTTTTTGGCTAGCATATCACACTGTTTATTTATTCCAATCATATCTGTTTTTAATTAACTCCATTCCAAATCCAGTAGTAAAACAGGACCAGTGCCATTCATAATGAGTTTCAAAGTGATGTACAAAAGGGAGAGATCTCATAAGAACCCTTGGGATAGGAGCCCAGTATATCAATAGTAATAATAGCTTCCATTTCCAGAGAACATTTCTGCTTACAAAGTCCTAGATCAAGGATATGGAAAGCAGACTTATGTTAGACTGCAGGAAAAGAAAAAAGATGTGCAAGCCTGGCTGGAAAAACCCAGGTTGATTAAAACAACTCGTCACCTTATAGAAAATAGTCAACATAGCAAAGTCTCAGCCCAGGCATGTCAATAACACCACCAGCTACTCAATTAGCAAGAGAGCTTAGTAAAGTATCTTGGGTAGAATTTTCCAGGCAGTCACTCCTATCTTTACTTTCCCTCACTTATCTCAGGTCTACTTCTTTTAACCAGAGTATATTTTCCTCTGCTAGTGATTTTGATTATTTCACTTTGATATCAAGAACTAGCCTCTGAGGTTGTCTTACTCTCTGTAGCTACATAATATGGCTATGCACTGTGTTTTAGAAGAATCTTATGCTGCTGTCTTCCCTAAGTTACTGCTTAGTCAAGTTCTGTTGTTGTTTGTCCTTTGTTCTCAAAGAGGACCAATGATATCACAAGGGTGATGTCTTGACTTGCACTTGAATTGGATTTGAGTGGGGCAGAGCTATACAAAGTCATCATTCTCACTCTCTTCTAGAGTCATTGGAGTCCGGTGGCAAGACATAGGTAAAGCCAACTGGCAATAGAGGCTGACATTGGCCTTTCTCAATGGGATTTGAGCTGAGCTCTGAAGGAATAAATCAGGATGGTCAAGCAGTCAAGTTCTAGGCCATTTTAGAGTTATCCTTTAGTGTGTGTGTGTGTGTGTTTGTGTTTGTGCGCATGCAAGCTCGCACATGGGGAATGTGGTACAGTAAAAAAGGAAATTGAATTTGAGTTAGAGAATCTAGGTTCCTATCATGTATCTATCATTCACTATGTATATAACCCTCGTTAAGTTATTTAACCTCTCTTGGCCTCAGTTTCCTTATTTGAATGTAAGGGGATTAGACTACATTATAAGCCTATTATCTAGCTGTGTTGATACTATTTTCTTATGAAGAACTAAAGCAATGGAGCAAGGAATTTGTGTATGCAAGACAAGAAATTATCTCTCTCTCTCTCTCTCTCTCTCACACACACACACACACACACCCCTACATACACTCCACTTCACCATTGGTATGGATTGAAAAGTGTACCTCAATTGGTTTTTGAACATTGTGTTCTCTCTTTTACTGTCTCCCTGGCTTATGGGTCTTCCCTAGATTGTATGAAACTTTAGACTGTAGGATCCTAGCTAGAAGGAACCTTAAAGGTCACCTAGGCCAATCTCTTCATTTTATAGATGAGGAAAGAAAGGGCCATAAAAATTAAGTAACTTTCCCAAAGTCACATAAGGAGTATGTGTGCTATTATCCATAGCCTGGTTTTGGCCCCAGGTCCTCTGACTCCAAATTCAGTGCCCTTTCCACTGTGCCTCACTACTCTGGGCTCTCTCCAAACCCACCTAGCCTGGACATCAAATGATAGGCATACAATCTGGGACAAGGCCTGAGTATAAAGTCTTTCTAGTTTGGTAGAAGTAACACCCAGAACCTAAAAAAAGACATTAGAGATCATTTGATAGCCCTTTTATTTGTGTGTCTTGCTTACATAACTTTTGAGAACTCAGAGTCATCTTCATAACAGGGGGAGACACAGGAGGAAAATATTCATAGAGAATAACAACAACAACAATAGTGAATAGTAATAGGTAACTTTTCTTATTTGTATCCTTGCACTTAGCACAGTGCCAGAGACATAGTAGGCATTTAATAAATGCTTGTTGACTATTATATAGTACTTTAAGGTTCTCTCATTTGATACAGAAACTCTGTAACATCAGCGCTACTATCATCATCCCTGTTTTATATATGAGAAAATTGAAGATGAGAGAGGTCTTGTTACCCATCCAAGTTCAGACAGCTAGTAAGTGTCTGAGGCAGGGTTTGAACTCAGGTCTTCCTGACTTTAAGTTGTGCTTATATGAAAAATTATGATTATATGAAAAATTATAACTTTAGAAAAATTACAATTGGACTATAAGTCCTGCCTCAGTCACCATTCAAATGTGAAAATATATTTAAACTAATTTAGGCGGGTGGACTAATCTGACTGCAGGCCTAATCTAACTGGAGGACTAATCTGGGGACTTTTGACTGGCTGGCTATTTGACTGCTATTAATTTCCAAAGCCAATCTGTTAAGGCCTTTAAAAAATTTCTCCACACTGCTCTGCTCCTAAATTGATAAGCAAAAGATTAAGAAGCCTCTTAATTAAATAATCAAAGCAGAGTTTATTTATGAGATATAATTTAAACATAAAAATAGAGGGAAATAAAATGTACAACCTGAGTGCTTTCTGGCACATCTTTCTGTTGCCGCCGCTGAACCCTGAAAAAGCCCCTTACTCCGTAAGGCTCCTTCCTCTGTCTCTTTAATTTTCCAGCCTCCTCTTCACTCTCTTCTCCCCTGTATATATGTTCCTTCTCTTCTCTCTTGTCAGCCCCCTTTTTATTAATCTGCTCTCCCACGTGAAACTCGGGGCTGGCCGCCCCCAGAGCCGGCTAAGGTCCATGCTTCGCAAGCCCACAGCTGGGGCTGGGTGAAGTAAACCCCAGTGTCCCTGAGGGTTTTTGTGGGCCTTTCTGCTGTGCAAATGGGGCCATGTCGTGCCACACCCATGGCTCGGAGTTTTCATTCATGCAGTTTAGCCCGGCTCAGAGGCCTCCCACAGCTGAAGCAGAGGGGGAGGGGTGCCAGCTCCACTTACACAGAAAAAACCCCTGAAGGCCTAAGGCTTTTCAATCTCAGCCCAAGGCAGGGATCCCCAAATCACAATAAATTTCCACAAAGTCAGAGTCTATTCCCTGTACCACACAGTTACTAGAGAAACTATAGCCTAGCCATATAGGAATCTAATATACTTCATGCTCTATTCCGGCTGGAAGAATTTAGTACTATCAAGGGTACACAACATGTTTTGTGAATGAGTATGGCGTAGTGGATTGAACATTATATTTGGAGTCAGATTGCCTGGATTCTGTTCTTGGTTCTTCCCACTAACTACCTGTCTGACCTTGGACAAATCATTTCTGCTGTCTAGCTCCAACTTTCTGTATCTGTGAAATAGGGAAAATGATATCTGTACTTCTTATCTGGCAACTTTTTGTGAGGAAAAATGCTTTTTAAACTTCAAAAATAAATGCAAGTTATCAAGGAAGCAATGCAGTTGGGTGGAAAGCCCCTTACATTTGAAATCAGAAGACTTAGATTTCAATCCTAATTCTGCTATTTAGTCCTTGGTCAAGTAATTTTGCTTCTCTGGGCCTTATTTACTCATCTGTAACATAAAGAAATTGGGCTGTTAGCACTTTCCAAATTAGTCAAATATTTAACATTTCTTAGGTTCCTTATCATTTATTCATATATTATATTTATTGTTTTTGTTAGTTATTGAATAGTTATATGATTCAATGACCAAAGAAGTATTGGGATTGTTCTCTACATTCTCTTAGCAGAGATGGTCTAAAGCTGTGGAAATAAGTAGGTCAGTGGGGCAATTATTGGAGCCATAACTGATGTGGATACCCAGGATTTTGATTTAGGAGGATGATATTTTGAAGGCACAGAAATATACACATGCACTCCTTTAGCAGTTTGGAATCATCAAGTTATTCACAGGAATGGAGCATCTTGCAAGCAACAACAGGTAACATAAGAAGCTTCAGATTGCAAGTACTGCTGATATTTATCTGTGAGCCATGTTAGTAACCAATTTCCCCTCCAGCTTAACTGAAATTGTCTTAATTACTTCTTGTATTGTTTTCATATCATGAATTAGGAAACTGATCTGAGGGGATGTTTCATGCTGCTTGCCCATGGTGCCGAAATTGCCAGTAATGGTTCAGGCATTTAATGCTACCTACTTCATTTTAGCAGTATCAGTGAAAGCCTTTCTCGTTCATGAAGTGTACACTTCATCACTCGTTATTTTCTAACTACTTTTGGAAGCCAGTTGACTCAAGGGCCTATTAGACGTGCTGAGGGGATGCAAAGAAAACCACTCAATCATTCAGTCAATCAACAAACATTTACTAAGTGCCAAATACATGCCAGGTACTTGTCTTAAGGGCTGGGAATACAAAAAAAGGCAAAAGATATTTTTTGCTTTCAAGAAGCTCACAGTCTAAAGGGGAAAATAATGTGTAAACAATGATATATAAGCAAGCTATATGATGAATAAATTGGATATGACAATAGAAGTAAGGCACTAGAATTAGTGGAAGGACTTCTTAGAGAAGCTGGGAATTCAGCTGAGACTGGATTGAAGCCAGGAAAGCTAGGAGGTGGAGATAAGGAGGGAGAAAATTCTAAGCATGATTGAATCAGTGAAAACAACTTTAGTAGGAAGATGGAGTATCTCATCTGAGGAACAACAAGGAGGCCAGTGTCACTGAATTGAAGAGGATGTGAGGGAGAGGAGGTGTAAAGTGTATAACAAACAGGGATATAGGAGGGGGAAATGTTATGGAAGGTTTTAAAAGCCAAACAGAAGATTTTAAAATTTGATCCTGGAGGCAATAGGGAGTCACTAGATTTGATTGAATGAGAAGACTGATATGGGCAAACTTTTGCTTTGGGAAGAACAATTTGACAGCTGAAGGGAGGGTCGTCTGTAAAGGAGAGAGACTTGAGGAAGGAGGACCAACTAGCAGGCTTTTGCAATAGTTCAGGAAGAAAATGATGAAGGATTGGCCATAAGGGGGTCAGTGGTAGAGGAAAGAATGTGGTGTCTATGAGAAATGTTACTAAGGTAGAAACAAGAGGATTCTAAAGATTGGATATGGGGGCGGGGATAAGAGGGAATGAGAATTTGAGGATGATGTCTATGTTTTGAGCCTGGGTGACTGGGAGTATGAAACTATCTTTGATATCACTATGGAAATTAGGAAGAGGCACGGGTTTGTGGGGTAAATTAATGAGTTTAGTTTTAGACATGTTATGTTTAAGATATCTAGTTTGAGATGTCCAATAGGTAGCTGGTTATGCAAAATTGCAAGTCAAGAAAGAGTTTAGGGCTGGACAAATGAATCCAATCACCAAATGCATTGAGGCGATAGTTGAATCGATGAGATTTGATGGATCATCAAGTGAAGTAGTATAGATGGAGAAAAGAAAAGGAGAGGGATAAGGACAGAGCCATGGGCGACACCCACAACTAGTAACCATGACCTAGGGGCAGCTAGGTGGTGCAGTGGATAAAGCAGTAGCCCTAGATTCAGGAGGACCTGAGTTTGAAACTGGCCTCAGACACTTGACACTTCCTAGATGTGTGACCCTGGGCAAATCACTTAATCCTCATTGCCCTGCAAAAATAAATAAATAAACAAATAACCATGACCTATATAAAGACCCCTTAGAAGCAACTGAAAGGGAACAGGCAGAAGAAGGTTGGAAGCAGAGGCTGGTAGGAAGAGAACTGGAAGAGAGAAGCATCACAAATACCTAGGGAGAATGGTGATTGACAATGTCCAGGGTAGCAGAGAGGTCAGGAAAGATGAGAACTAAGGAAAAAGGCCATTGGATTCCACAATTAAGAGATTACTGTTAACTCTATATAGCAATTTGATTGAAGATAAGAAAGATGGAAGATAAGAGAGAGAGAGAGTGGGGATGATAGAGGAGTAATTTGCTAGAGAAAACAAGATGGAATGAAATCACTTGTACATGTTTAGGGTTTTTTGTTGGCAAGGAGATGGGCCATCTCTCCTCATGAGACATGAATGAAGGAGGTTAAAGTGGAAGAAGACACCTTGGTGATGTGAGATGAAGAGGAGTAGAGAAAAGGAAGTTCTCATTAAATGGCTTTAATTGTTTTAGTGAAATATGAGGCAATGATTTTAGCTGAAAGAATGGAGCATGAAGGAGTCATGGAAGGCTTGAGGGATAAAAAGGTTTAGAAAAGCTTCTATAAGTGGGATATTGGATTTATGAGGGAGATGTAAAAGGATTGCCTATTTTCAGGTGGTGCCCAATTCATATTATGTAGAATAAATTTGTAGTGGACACACTATAATTTTTTTTTAGTGAGGCAATTGGGGTTAAGTGACTTGCCCAGGGTCACACAGCTAGTAAGTGTTAAGTGTCTGAGGCCGGATTTGAACTCAGGTACTCCTGACTCCAGGGGCAGTGTTCTATCCACTGCACCACCTAGCTGCCCCCCACTATAATTAAAAAATATTTATTGATATTTCTTACCATTTCCCACAGTATCCCTGCTTTCACCCTCTTACAGACCATAATACTTTATAATAAAGAAGGGGGAAAAGAGGAGGGGAAAACAAGTTCAGCAATACGAACCAACATAGGGAAAAATCTGATGTTATATACAGAAAAAATATATGTTCCCAAGAAAACAAATGTCTTTTCTTAGAACAAACCTGAATGTGAAGGGCATAACGATACAACCACATCTAAAACACCATTTGGGATAACTTCTACCAACTCAATATTCACTTAAGAAAACTAAAGGGGCATGGGATAATGTCACCTCAATAAGAGATGGGAATCCACTGGGCACCTTCTATACTCTGTACCGTACCAGATCCTTTAAAATGGAATGTAAAGTAAATAGAATATAAAGTAGATAAATAACATAAATAGAATATAAAGTAAAATACATTGTCAAAGGGGAGCTTACAATCTAGTTGGAGCATTAAGTATTTCATATATTAATATTAATGGTACAGAGAGTAAATGCTATAGGAGGCTTCATTGAGGCCTGACATGATCAAGGAAGACATTATAGAGGAGAGAGCACATAAGCTGGGCTTGTAAGGATGGCTAGGATTTGGTGAGATGCTGAGAAAGGTAATCCAGATAGGGAGGATGAAGATATAATGGAATCGCTTGTGCATATGTAGGGCTTTATGTTGGCAAGAAGAATGTATTCTCCTTGAGGCATTAGTGAGTGAGCAAAAATGCACAGGCGAGAATGCTTTGAGGAAAGTAAGTCAACCATCCTGGCTGGAGTAACAGCATGGTGTAGGCAGTAGTAGGAAATAAAGTTTAGAGTATAGGTCCTGGGGCAGATTGTGAAAGGCCTTGTACACCAGGCTAAGATTGAATGGTATACAATGGGCAATGGAAACAATTTCTTTTTTTTGAGCAGAAGGGATGTGCTTTCTTTCTTTTTTTGCAGGGCAATGAGGGTTAAGCGATTTGCCCAAAGTCACACAGCTAGTAAGTGTCAAGTGTCTGAGGCTGGATTTGAACTCAGGTCCTCCTGAATCCAGGGCTGGTGCTTTATCCACTGCACCACCTAGCTGCCCCCCCCCCCCAGGGATGTGCTTTTGAAGACTGAGGGAATGTTTGTTAGATGGAATTCCTTGATTACCTTTTGCTGAACAGATTTCAGCAAAAAGAAAAAAAAAGAAAAAAAGTAACAGAGACAATGGTCAGCTTCCCCTCATCCCCAACAAACTTGTATTAAGTCATGTCATTGTGTATTTCCCAAGTATTTAGTTGGGTGTCCAGTAATGCATTTTTTTTTTTAAGTCAGGGACAACTTTAGCTGGGGACTAGTTGATGGAAACAAAACTGGAAACAATGAAAGAATAGCCTAATAAAAAGAGGATGAAACAATAAATAAAACTACAGCCTATAAAAAATGTGAACTCTAAATGCCTTTGAAGATGAGAAAATACTGTAAAGAAGCTCTCAGCCTGCCTTTGTAAAAGCTAAAGTGAGAGATTGCTGCAATCTTTCTCTGTCTCTGATCAGATTACCATCTATGAAAATGCAGTGGTTGAGTCTAGAGTTTTGTATTTAACACTGACTCGGGAGGGGTGGTGGTGACCATTTTCTTAATCTGTAGCTGGTTATGTTGATGTTCTGGAAGCTTCACAAAAACATTAGCTCTATAATAAAATGGAGCATGTGTTTGAAGAGCCAGAATCAGACTCATAAAATCAAAGAAGTTTTAAGCTGGAAAGTGCCTCAGAAGGCATTTAGTCCCCATTGTACCTTTCCAAGGATCTTCCCTCTAATGTTACT
The DNA here is from genome assembly GCF_019393635.1 of Dromiciops gliroides. Lineage (NCBI taxonomy): Eukaryota > Metazoa > Chordata > Mammalia > Microbiotheria > Microbiotheriidae > Dromiciops > Dromiciops gliroides. The sequence goes on along the minus strand of NC_057862.1, from coordinate 101,919,422 downwards.
AGCAGGAGGCATTCTGGACTTGCTTAAACTCTTGGGAGGGTGAGTCCACTCCCTCTCATCATGCATAGTGAAAATTTTAAACTCCATAATAAAACCAAATTATGTGTTCATTTCAAAGTTATAAAAACATAAAAAGTATTATAAATCATATGCCTCAAATCAAGGTTTAAAAAAATACATATCCCACAAACAAATTTGTAGAGGGGTTTTTCTTACATTGATTTGAAATTTGCCTCTGTTAGTGCCACTGTCTCCTCTTCACTTCTAGCTCAACCCACTCTCCAGACTGTTTCTTTGGCCCTGATCAGGTTCCCTCCTCCTCTTGCCTCTAAGATGAAAAAAGTGCTTTGCTTGTTATTAAAAATCCTTCAAAATCTGGCTCTTAACAGTGTCTCCATTGTTGTTCCCTATACAGAACATTCCATCTCCCACTTTCCTGCCTTTGCATGAGCTATCCCTCACACCTGAAATGCTCTGTCTCCCAGCTCTTAGAAACCACAGCTTTCTTCAAGTACTACTTCTTTCATCAGGCCTTTTTTTAGATAACTCCAATTGTTTCCTTCTACAATTACTTTGGATTTACTTTTTACATGTTTTGAAATGACTTATCACAGTATATATGGTTTCCTGCTAGTGCAAAGTAAACTTTTTTTAGGGCTGGGAATGTCTCATCTTTGTATCCCTATCACCTAGTGTGTGCGCGAGTGTGTGTGTGTGTGTGTGTGTTTGTTTGTTTGTGTGTGTATGTATGAGGCAATGAGGACTCATATTATGTGTTCAGTTGCCCAAGGTCCCCCAAAATTTTTGTTTGGATGAATTCCTATTTAGCCTTGTTATTTTGTACTTGTGCAGCTCAGTTTTTTAATATAAGTAGAAGACTTGGTATTTATATACAATAAATTTCATTTTATTGGTTTCAGCCGAATATTCTAGGGCATCAGGATCATTTTGGATCCCAAATACACAATGCAGCATGTTGTGTATCCCTCCCTAGCTTCTGTCATCTGTAGGTTTGATAATTATACCATTTTCACCCATATTCTTTTTTTCAATCTAAGAATTTTTTTTATTTTTTTTATTTTTTTTTAGTGAGGCAATTGGGGTTAAGTGACTTGCCCAGGGTCACACAGCTAGTAAGTGTTAAGTGTCTGAGGCCAGATTTGAACTCAGGGAGTCCTGAATCCAGGGCCGGTGCTCTATCCACTGCGCCACCTAGCTGCCCCAATCTAAGAATTTTTAAAGAGCCTTTATTCTCTTATTTCTACTGCATTTTAATGTACCTGATTCTTTAATGCAGTGAATTTACGTCTGTAACGTTGCACCACTTTTTTGTGCTCTCTACCTACTCCACCTCCCATGCCTGCTTCTTGCAGAATCTCTATCTCAGTCAACCTTGGCCTTGACTTCTTGCTGTGTAAATAGATGAGGCTACATGAATAAGGCCTAATGCAACTCTATGGGCACATTTCATTTTTGGTAAATGGAATTTGTAGAAAGATTTATGTGTTATGATTCAAAGGATGCTTCTAATTTGGGGCTCCATTGAAAAGGGTTGGAAAGTTAGGGACAGTTCAGAAAGAAGTGATGGAATAACCTATAGAACTGGGACTCATAGTCCATTAGGAAGGATTAAAGGTATCAGAGCAACTTAAAGTGCTGAAACCAGATTTCAGGTAAAGAAGTCTTTTTTTAAAGATAAAAAGTAAAGGTAATACTGAGCAAGTTATGAGACCCTTAAGTAGGTTACCTCTTCACCTGTTTTCATGTTTCCTTTACTCGTTAAATGTAAATTCCTTGAGCACAGAGACTATCTAATTTTTGTGTATATCCTTAATATCTAGCATAGTGCCTAGCAGAAACCTGTCACATAATATGTGTTCATTGATTGGTTACCTCTATGAAACCTTTGGTAACTTCTTCCTCCTCTTTCTCAGTTGATCTCCCATTCCCTTAATAATTGGAAATGATCTTTTTCTTCCTTTAAAATTGAATAACACTTTTTTCCTTTTATTTTTTGGTGGGGGAATGAAGTTTAAGTAACTTGTCCAGGGTCACACAGCTAGTACGTATCAAGTGTCTGAGGCTGGATATGAACTCGGGTCCTCCTGAATCCAGGACTGGTGCTTTATCCACTGTGCCACCTAGCTGACCCCCTTTTCAATTTTTAATTATGTATTATACCCTACTTATTTTTTTTTGCTTTGAATAGAATTTTATTTTCCAAAATATATTTTTAATAAAAGTATTTTATTATTTTCCAGATAGTTTTCAACATTTGTTTTTATATGATTTCTAATTTCCAATTTTTCTCTCTTCCTTCCCCCCTCTCCCCCCTCCCCTAGACAGCAGGTAATCTGATATAGGTTTTATATATATATATATATATACACACACATATACATATATATACATATATATACACATATATATATACACACACACATGCACACACACATACATATATATGTATATATATATAACATTAAACATATTTCTGCATTAGTCATGTTATAAGAAGAATCAGAGCAAAAAGGAAAAACCTCAAAAAAGAAAAACAACAGCACCAAAACCAAAAGAAATAGTATGGTTCAATCAGCATCCATATTCCAAAGTTCTTTTTTTTCCCCCGGATTTGGAGAGCCTTTTCCATCATGAGTCCTTTGGGACTTTCTTGTACCATTGTATTGGTGCGAAGAATCTATTCCATCACAGTTGATCAAAACATAATGTTGATGATACTGTGTATGATGTTCTTCTGGTTCTGCTTATCTCACTCATCATCAGTTCATTCAAGTCCTTCTAGGTTTCTCTGAACTCCTCCTGCTCATTGTTTCTTACAGCACAATAGAATTCCATTACATTCATATACTACAACTTGTTCAGCCATTCCCCAATTGATGGGCAACCCCTCAATTTCCAATTCCTTGCCACCACAAAAAGAGCAGCTATAAATATTTTTGTACATATGGGTCCTTTTCCTTTTTTATGATCTATTTGGGAAAAAGACCCAAACGTGGTATTGCTGGGTCAAAGGGTATGCACAGCTTTATAGCTCTTTGGGCATAATTCCAAATTGCTCTCCAGAATGGTTGGATCAGTTCACAACTCCACCAACAATGCATTAGTGTTCCAATTTTTCCACAACTCCAATATTTATTACTTTCCTTTTTTGTCATATTAGCCACTCTGATAGGTGTCAGGTATACCCCACTTCTTATTAGAATTGTCTGTGTCCATGAATTCTCTTTGCTTTCCCTATGCTTTATGTAGAAATTGTTGCAGTGAGGGTGCTTTGGTCATGACCAGTATAAAAATCTTGCTCCAGTTCTTATCATCACACAATAGGAAATTTTAAAGAAATGGCCATGGGATGTTGCAACTAACTCTCCAAGTAGACTATTTTGGTTCCAAGCCATATTAACAGAAAAAACAACTTGTTCCCAAAAGTACTTCTTGTGGGTAGTGGGTTTTAGATCCTGGAGATAAGACCTGGTTAATAAGTCTACCATCTTTACCATCATGGTTATTTTTTGTTTGTTTGCTTTGGAAATCAAGTAACCCTTGGCATGGCTTCATTTCTCTGAAAATAAAGGCCTGTATTGAACAAAGCCCTGGGAAGAAGTGGGAGAGGTTTGCTTCTTTTCGAATTGAGATATTGGTGTCTAGAGAGCATTGAGTCACCTCAATTTGTGAGGAAGCAAGTTCCTCTGTGCCCAGATGAATTGAACCACTGGCCCAATCATTTGTATAGATGATTTTAGGCACATTAATGATCAAAGCCTTGTCAAAATATTTGGGAAAGATAGAGTGCACAAATGTCACTTATGTAACAACAGATTTCAACACCTCAGACCTGAAGTTCTTGACTTAAAAAAGGAAAAAAAAACTCTCCACAACTTTCTTCATAACCTCCCTTTTCTAGACAAGGAAATAAGAGTCCCTAGCTGGGGAAAGGACTTACCCCAAATCTCCAGGGGGGCACAAGTTTATGTTTTAAAAAGTAGATTCCAGTTTGTAAATGCCAGAATTCCAACTCCATACTTTGGCTTCATAGATGTGGCTTTTTCTCTAAAAGATGTAGAAGTCTCTCAAAGTTCCACTTGTAAATGGGAAATGACTTCTCACTTTATGGCATGATAAAAATTGTATGAAATTCAATACTTTTTTTCCCTGGCCTTCTCACAAACTGTAAAAAAAATGGTCACATCTACACTAAGCCAAGTTTCATTTCCCTAGGTGCTGAGTTTATATATCACATTTTTCATCTTGGGGAACATTTTAAAAGCCAAGTTTTAAGGAAAAGGGAAAAGAAACCTTTATAATCAAAATTTTTCCTACCCTATTTTGACCTCAGTAATGTTGAGATTCAGCCGGTATGGAAGGAAATTGGAATACCTTAACCTAAAGAGAAGATTCAGGAAAATATAAGACTAGCTTTCAAAATCTGGGGACATCTCTTGTAGCTTCTCATGAAGTTTTATTCAACAAATATTTAAGAAGGATACAGTTATCCTCACAACTCTATACTAAGCACTGGGGTCAGAGTGGAGATGAATACATAAGATATGGTTCCTGATTGTGAGGGGCTCTCCCTCTACTAGGAGAAATAAGACAGAAAGTTAAAAGAACAATACATGGGTCAAATAATAAAGGGCCATTACAATGTAAGAGAGCCAGGGTAGGATTATATGTTCAATGCACGTTGGAGACAGTGTTCCAAGAGTTCAGAGGATAGAAAGATTTGACAGGGGGCAGTGAGGATGGGGGGCAGTCAGCAAAGTCTTTCAGGGATTATTTTAGAGCTAGATAGGACTATTTCAGATAATCTAGAACAGACACTTTCTTTTTTTGTGAGGCAATCGGGGTTAAGTGACTTGCCCAGGGTCACATAGCTAGTAAGTGTCAAGTGTCTGAGGCTGGAACTGAACTCAGGTCCTCCTGAATCCAGGGCCGGTGCTCTATCCACTGTGCCACATAACTGCCCCACACACTCTCTTTTATATTTGAAGAAATCAAGGCCCAGAGAGGGGAAATGATTTTGGCCACACTGAAAATTAGTGACAGAATGGAAATTTAAACTCACAGAACCAGACCCTTGGGGGGAGACTTCTATAAGATTTAGATACGTAGAGGTTATGACATTTCAGGTGAGAAGAATGGTGGGAGCAAGTGCAAGAGAGAATGTATAAGGAATGTTTGAGAGGGGTAGTGAGTTCATTAATCTGGTTAGATACAAGGGCATTGTTAGGTTAATAGTAGGAGATAAGGTCCCCTAACCAGGAGTTAACGTACAGGGTAGAAGGACAAATGCCTTTTGCTTCTATCCTCCTATTCTCCTAAGATTGACTTTCTAAACCCCTACTCAGTTATTCTCTTCATGGTGAACAACATTGTAGAGACATAAAATTAGAGAATTTTATATTTGGAAGGGACCTCATAGGTCATCTAGTCCAACTCACACTTGAGTAACAATTAACTCTAACAGCTCCCAATATATAGTCATCCAGCCTTTGCTTGAAGACCGCCAATAGCTCCCAATGCAGCTCTTTTTACTGTTATCTACCCCTTGAACCCTTTTCACCAACTTTATGATTTAGGAAGGTTTTCCTTATATCAAGCCTAAATCAGTTAGCATGCAGCCTCTATTCATCATTCCTAGTCCTGCCTACTGGGGCAAAGCAAAATAAGACTAAGCCTTTTTCCACATGGCAAACCTCCCAAATACTTCAAAGGCTGTTATGTCCCTCTTCTCTTCTACAGTCTAAATACCTTCAGTTTCTGTAACTTATCCTCACATAGCATGATCTCTCATTTTTCCAACCAACTTGGCCACCATCTTCTGTGTATCCTGTAGTTTGTCAGTGTCCTTCCTAAAATGTGGCACTCAGAACTGAGCACAGTACTCCAGCTGGGGTCTAGTGAGAGCAGAACCCAGTGAAACATTTCACAGAATGCAGCCTTGGCTAGCATTAGCTTTTTGGGTTGCCATGTCACATTGTTGACTATCATTAAGATTACATTCCATTGAAGTCCCTAGATTTATTTTTTATACAGGAACACCTGTCTAACCATATCTTCTTATACTATACTTGTAGAATTAATTTTTTGAACCCATTTGCAGTACTTAAGATTTTTCTCAATTCTTATCCTAAAATCAGCCCGTTATTGTAGTAGGTTGTGACTTTTTTTTGGATCTAGAGTTTGTCATTAAAATGACAAACTTGCCTTCTCTGCCTTGATTATTTATCAAGTAAATAATGATAAACATATTAGTAGAGAAGATCCAATCATGGGGACAACTATGTGGTGCAGTGGATAAAGCACTGGCCCTGAATTCAGGAGGACCTGAGTTCAAATCCGGCCTCAGACACTTGACACTTACTAGCTCTGTGACCCTAGGCCGGTCACTTAACCCCAATTGCCTCACCAAAAAAAGGAGAAGAAGAAAAAAGATTGATCATTCACAGTGGAAGCTAGGTGGCACAGTGGATAGAGGGTCAGCCCTGGAGTCAGGAGTATCTGAGTTCAAATCTGGCCTCAGACGCTTGACACTTACTAGCTGTGTGACCCTGGGCAAGTCACTTAACCCCAATTGCCTCACCAAAAAAAAAAAAGAAGAAGAAGAAGATCCAATCACATCTGGATCGTTTATTTTGATATTTAAAGTTAGGCCTGATCAGTTAATTTTCCTGAAATGTTGACCCTCTGCTCTCCTTTTGCCACACTAGATAGGCCAGGGTCAGGTTTCTCTTTGAATTTATCTATCAATGACTAAAAAAGCTTGTTTAAAATCTGCCTCTGTTTATCTTGTGTGTTAGGTGAACTCAGGGCAGCTAGGTGGCACAGTGGATAAAGCACTGGCCCTGGAGTCAGGAGGGCCTGTGTTTGAATCTCACCTCAGACACTTACTAGCCGTTTGACTCTGGGTAGATCGCTTAACCCCAATTGCTTTAAAACATCTTGGGCCATCACCAGTTGTCAAGATATATATCCTGATATATATTTTGCCACTGGACCCATATGACTCTGGAGGAGAGAGTGAGGTTTGTGACTTTGCACTCACCTCCTTCACTTAAATCCAATTCATTGCAACTCATGACATCTGTTACAGTCTTCTTTGAGAATGAAAGGCAAACAACAACACGTGAACTCAGCATTTCTGCCTCAGTCAATGACAGGAAGGCAGTTACTATCTGAAGGTTGGGAGAGAGAATATATAAAACTACACGAGGTGGGATAAAGGCTCAAGTTACAGGGCCCCATTTGTTGTTCAAGTATGTAAGTGGATTCAGATGTTTTGTATTAGGAGGATTGTATTAATGGATGTGATCCCTGTCTTGTATAAACTTAGGTTCTCCTCTCAAAAATGATTTTCCAAGTTAGGAAAATTCCCTTTTCCCACAAGGATGGGCCATTTAACTATAAGATTGATATGCCAAACAACTAACTTTTTTGTATTCTTCAGAAAAATGCTAAAAGCAAACTCTATATTTGCCCTTTCCTCCCTTAAAAAAGTATGTTCTAAAGTGGGGGGCCTGAGAAATCCATCCCCCCACCATTACTAAGTTCTTAGTCTGATTTTCTGAGATGGCCTATTAGGATGGCTTCCCATCAAAGTGGTAAATGATATGGTGGGATGGAAAGACTTGTGGTCAGAGATCTGAAGTCTGTTTCCCAGCTTTGTTGCTTATTGTGTGACCTTGGACAGGTCACTTAAACCCTTTGAACCAGTCCCCTCATCTATACAATGAAGGGACTGGGTTAAATTTCTATGAATGGTCCATCAAATTCTGTACTGTTGAACATGTCATTGTCTGTAAATTGACCAAGTGACCAAGTGATGAGTTTACACCTAGTAAAATCCTCCTTTGCTTTTTCATCCAGTTTGTATCTGTCATTCTGTGAATTGACTTCACCTACTAGATTTGGGGAAAAGTAAAAAAGGATCCAAAACAGATTCATTCATGTGAATACTTTCTAAATGAAATTTCAGAAAAGTATTTATCTTGTCGAACTATTAACCAAATAGTAACTTTGGTATAGCCTCTCCTGAATCTATGTGACCTATGGAAGGGATTAGGCATTTTCTCTATTTGGATTCAGTAAATAGCCACCATACATGGAGATATTTCTCCAGGCTCTGTTCTAACCTGCTTTTGTCTCTTTATGTTCACTTCCTTATCAATCACTTCCAATTTTATAATGAAATCAACTCTGCCATTTCTTTTGGAAGGCCTGTGGCTCTACTCACCATCTCAAAAACTTTCAGAATCCAAATATTCTTTTCTGGCCACCAGTAACCTATGTTTTTTATTCCTCTGTGTGTATATGAGCTTCTTCGGGGCTTCAGGACTTTCTTTTGTGTTTGCCTCCACTGCTTAGCAAGTAGTCTACGATAAATGAGTTTTTATTTCTTGATTCATTCATTCCATTTCAGCTTCAATAGTTACCCAAATGTATGTCCCAAATTTATATCTCTAGTCCTGAACCTCTTTCCAGTACAAGTACAGAGGATTATCTGAAGCCTTGGTGGGGGTGAGAGTGGGGAAGACCTAGAATCTAGCCAGAGATTCTTTGACATGATCCAGCCCCTAATGAGCAGGCAACCTGAGAGCTAAGCCATAGTAGCCAGTCTGCAAGTTTGTTTCTAATACTTGCCAACACTGAATTCTGTATTTACCTTTTTAACTGTCCTCTGGGTCTCTTTATTTGGGCATCCCAATGTCACCTTATAGTTAATCTTCCTTGAACCAAACTCATCATTATTTTCCTGAATCTCTTCAATTTCCTAAGTACTACAGTTCTTTTAATTGCTCTGCTATTCTCTGGTATGCAGGTTTGAAACATTCAGGTTATCATTCACTCCTTTTCCCTCACATTCCACATTCAAAGAATTACCAGTTTCTATTGAAACTGTATTATTTATTTGAGCATTCGTCCAACATTTATTATATGTGTACCATAAACTAGGCACAATGTACTCTTACATCTATCCCCTCCTTCATTGCTGCTACCCACGTTCAGGCCTTCTTTGAATCTTATCTAGATTAATTCATCAATTGTTAATCATTTATTAAGTGCTTTCTATGTTCTAGACAAAGAATGAAGCTGTTCCTATTCTTTAAGGAACTTATGTAGATGAATGAATGAAAACAGTTTCCTCAAAAAGTGACAATACAAAGAATTGAACTGGCAATACAAATAAGAAAGCAAAATATTCCCTTCTTCAACGATGCTCATATTCTAATTGAGAAGACAACACATAAGAAAGGCTGTAGCTCATTCTGGAGAGCAATTTGGAGCCATTTCCAAAAGACTATAAAACTGTGTGTGGGAGATGAATGGAATGGAACACTATTGGACTATAAGAAAGGATGAACAGGCACATTTCAGAAAAACCTAGAAAGACTTACATGAATTGATGCTGAGTGAAATAAGCAGAACTAAGAGCAGCCTTAAGTAGCAAGTCATTTCCCAATTATGTTACAAACATATATTTTCTCTGTGACAAGCATGTTCATGTTTGAAGTATTATGTAAAAGTGATCAAATTGATTTTTCTAAAACTCGTGTCTGAAGATGTCAATACTCACTACCATTCAATAAAATCCAGTGGCTCCCCATCATCTCTGGCATCAAATATAAAATCCATTGTTTGACATTTAAAGTCTTTCATAACCTTGCCCCCCTTCTTCCTTTCTAGTCTTGTTATAACTTATTCATCTGCATGAATTCTGAAACAGATTAGAAATCATCATGATCATATGCACAACGATTTTTGTTTTTGTGCAGTGATTACATCGATTTCTTATTGCTTTGGAGGTAAGTGTAATGTGTTCTTGAAATTTCTCAACCTGTCATCAAATTGTTTCCAAACCACTACAAGGGTTTGACATTTAAACACAAATTGATTCCCAAAGAATGATCACATTTGAATGCTGTATACTATGCTACAGTAGCTCCCTCATTCCCTTCTATTACTCTGTAACTGTATCTTATCAACTGTGTAATCCTGTGATCAAGATTTTGCTAACATTTGTGTTCCTAGAGGGGAGGTGTCAGGTTCTTTGAACACCATGATTATTAGGCATGTGCTTTATAAACCATCTCAAAACCATCACAGACCCTCACAAAAATTCTCCTGTAACAAATATATTGTTTCTCATTGCTACATTAAAGCTGTTTTCTTAACCTCCATTTACGTTACTTTTCTTGTATCCAGTGACTTTTCAAGTGAATTTATTGACAACACTGGTCATCATTCATTAGTATTTCTTTGAGATTGTAATTGGTTTGCCAGTAGTAGAAGAGATGAAAGTCATATCTGAAGGGATTGTAGCTATACCAATGTTAATTTAGGGTAGCTATGTGGTACTATGGATAGAGTACTCGGCCTGTATTCAGAAAGATGAGTCTTCCTGAGTTCAAATCTGGGTTCGGACACTTACTAGCTGTATGATCCTGGAAAAGTCACTTAACCCTATTTGTCCCAGTTTCCTCATCTGTAAATGAGCTGGAGAAGGTAATGGCAAGCCACTCCAGTATCTGAAGAATTGGAAATAATTGAAAATGGCTGAACAACAACAATTATTTTAGTTAACATATAAACATTATTAAAAAGGAAGCAATATATGAAATTGAACTTCAAGTCCGTTTATAATTTAATATGATTTGTTAACTAGTAAAAAAATAAATTTTTATCATAACTATTTTCATCACAAAACTAACTTTTGTTTAAATAAAAAAGTCCTACATAGAAATAAAGTTTATATATTTGTATTAGGTTAAACATCTTCCAAGTTTTAATTTATTTCAACTGCATAGAGATAATAATTAAACCCGTGGAAATTGATGAAGTTACCGGGAGGGAAAGTATTTAAAGAGAACTCAGGATGAAGTATTGATATTCACACAAAGTTAGGGATTGTGATATGGATGATCAAGCAGTAAAAAGACTGATAAGTGGTCAAACAAAGAAAGAGTAGTCATAAAAACCCCCAAAAGAAGAGTTTTTTCAGGAGCAAAGGTTTATCAATAATACCAAATGCATAAAAAGGTCAAGAAGAATGACCACTGAGAAAAGACAATTGGATTTGTCAATTAAGAGATTATTCCAGTGAGATCTGTATTAATTCATACAAATTTTCTCAGAATGAAGTGAACACAACCAGGAGAACAATTTACACAAAAACAACACTCTTCTAATCTATTTCTTCCTATTCCTTCCTCACACCTGAATGGAACATGAGAAAGTCACAAAACCACATTCAGTGGGCCCACTATTTTCTCTCTCTTGATGACCCCATTTGCATCCATGGGTTTGATGTAAATCTCTATACAGATCAATCCCAAATCTTATAGTCTCCATCCTGGGCTCCTATCCCATATCATCTACTGCTTATTGAAGATTTTCAACTAGCTGTCCCATAGACATTTCAAACCCAACATATTTAAAACAGAATTCCTTATTTTTTCCTAAATCCAATCCTCTTTCCAGTTTACCTATTTCCATTTTCATAACCATCCTTCCAGTTACCCATGTTGCCATCTTGGCATTTATCTTTCCACACCCATCTGTTTTTTATCTCTTTTTTCCATACAAGCAATCGCCTCCCTAGTTTAGGCCCTCATTTCCTCTTACTTTCATCTGGGCTATTTTAATGTCTTTTTAATTGGTCTCATTGCCTCAATTATCTCTTGGTCCCAACCCTTGCTCCTACACACAGCTGCCAAAGTAGGTTTTCTAAGGCAGATGTCTGACCATGACATCCTACCTAGTCAAAACCAAAACCAAACAAAAATCAAAAACAAAACTCTAGTGGCTCCATATGATTATATAATATGATTATATAAAAAATTCTATTTTGTAATTAAAAACTCTATAATTAAAACTCCTTGCAACCTGTCTCCATCCTATTTCTTCCATCTTTTTTATACATTATTCCCTTTCACAAACTCTATGGGCCAGCCATATTGGTCTTCTTATTAACTTCTATACCCAGCACTTCATCTCTTTTTTTTGTACCTTTACATTGGCTTCCCCCCATGTCTAGAATGCCTTCTTTTCTTGCTTTTATTTCTTGGAAACCTGTGTTTCCTTTAAGAATCATCTTAAAGATGAGGTCTTTCAGTGCTGTGCCTGGAGTAAGGAAGATTGATCTTCCTGAGTTCAAATACGGCCTCAGACCCTTAGCCGTGTAGCCCTGGGAAAGTCACTTAACCCTGTTTGCCCCAGTTTTCTTAATTACAAAACAAGCTGGAGAAGGAAATAGTAAACCACTCCAGGATCTTTGCCAAGAAAACCTCAAGTGGGGTCATGAAAAATCGGACATGACTGAAAAACAACTGAACATCATCATTATTGTCACTAGTTTCTTCCCTTCTAAGTTAACTTATATCTTTCTTTGCATATAATTTACTATTCACATGTTTTAATAAATCCTTTTTGATTGATGGATTGTTTACTCAGTGAAGAACTGGATTAACAAAGCTATGAACTAACTGGTTCCAGATTAAGCCCAAATATCTTTCATCCCTTTTTAAAAATTTAAACATTTTTATGTAAAATTTTGAGTTCCAAATTCTATCCCTCCCTGATGCCCTCCCCTCATTAAGACAGTAAGCAATCCAACATAGGTTATACATGTGCAATTATGTAAAACATTTCTATGTTAGTCATTTTGTATAAGACTAGAATAAAAGAAAAAAATGAAAGAAAGTGAAAATAACAGGTTTAAGTCTGTATTCAATCAATATCAATTCTTTATCTAGAAGTAGATAATACACTTCATCATTAGTCCTTTAGAATTATCTTTGATTATTGTATTGCTGAGAATAGCTAAGTCATTCCAGTTCTTCATTAATCCATAATGTTGTTACTGTGTACAATGTTCTGATTCTGTTCACTTCACTATACATCAGTTCATGTAAGTATTTCCAGGTTTTTTCTGAAATCATCCAGTTTGTTATTTCTTATTCTTTAAAAAAAAACAACAACTTATTAAATAAATAATTAATTGAAAGGTTTGAGTTCTAAATTCTATCCCTCTCATTCTCTCCATCCCTATCCTCCCCCTCCCGGAGATTGTAAGCAATTAGATAAAGGTTATTCATGTGCAGTTATGTAAAACATTACCATATTAGTCATTTTATCTAAGAAGACTCAAGTAAAAAAAAAGAAAGCACAAAATAGCATGCTTCAGTCTGTGTTCAATCAATATCAGTTTTTTCTCTGTAGGTGGATAGTATGCTTCATCACTAGTCCTTTGGGATTGTCTTGGATCATTGTATTGTTGAGAGTAGCTAAGTCATTCACAATTGCTCATAGGACAATAATGCTGCCACTGTGCACAATGTTCTTCTGCTTCTGCTCACTTCACTATAAATCAGTTGATATGAGTCTCTCCAGGTTTTTCTGAAATCATCCTGCTTGTCATTTCTTATAACACAATAATTTTCCATTACAACAATATACCACAGCTTGTTTAGTCATTCCCCAATTGATGGGCATTCCTTTGATTTCCAATTGTTAGCCACCATAAAGAGTTACTATAAATATTTTTGTACAGTTTTTTTCCTTTTCTCTTTTTCACAGTTACTATTGTTGTTTCCCACCATCCTATTCTCTTTCCCATGATATTTAGTCTATTATCTATCTTGTTTCACCCTATCCCTCCTCAAAAGGAATTTGCTTCTGACTGTCTCCTCCCCCAAACTGCCTTCCCTTCTTTCACTCCTCTCTCCTTATCCCCTTCCCTCCTACTTTAGATAGATTACTCCACCCAATTGAGTATATATGTTAATCCTTCCTTGAGCCAAATCTGATGAAATAGAGGTCTTTGAGCCAATTCTGATTAGTGTAAGGTTCATTCACTGCACCTCTCCCCCCTAATCTCTCCCTCCACTCCATAAGCCTTTTCCTGTTTCTTTCATGTAGGATTTCACCCCATTCTGACTCTCCCCTTCCCCCTCCCCCAGTGCAGTCCTCTCACCTCTCAATTTCGCCCTAAAGATGTCATCATGGGGCATGTATGTGACACAGTGGACAAAGCATCCACCCTGGACCTGGGTGGACCCGAGCCCAAATCTGGCCCCAGTCATAAGACACTCATACACTGCTTGACCCAAGTCATGTCACCCAACTTGGAACACCCCCCCAAAAAGATAAAGAAAACATAAATGCTTTACAGATATCATCCCTTCATAATCAATTCCCACCTATGCCCTCTGTCTAAATTTATTTCTATCTTCTGCCCTAATACTGAGAAATTTCTTATGAGTTAGACACATCTTCCCATGTAGGAATGTAAACAGTTTAACCTTTTAACAACCCTCTTAATTTCTTTTCCCTGTTTACCTTTTTATGGTTCTCTAGGGTCTTGTGTTTGAAAGTCAAATTTTCTATTCAGTTCAGGTCTTTTCATCACAAATACCCGAAAGTCTTCTTTTTTATTGAAGTCCCATTTTTCCCCTGAAAGATTATACTGTTTTTCTTGGTAGGTGATTTTTGGTTGTAATCCCAATTCCTTTGCCCTCTAGAATATCATATTCCATGATCTCTGATCATTTCATGTAGAAGCTTCTAGATTATGTGCTATCCTGACTGTGGATCCACAGTACTTGAATTGTTTCTTTCTGGCTGCTTGCAACATTTTCTCCTTGAACTGGGAGCTCTGGAATCTGGCTATAATGTTCCTGGGAGTTTTTACTTTGGGATCTCTTTCAGGAGGTGATTGGTGAATTCTTTCAATTTCAATTTTATCTACTGCTCCTAGAGTATCAGGGCAATTTTCCCTGACAATTTCCTGGAAGATGATGTCTATTCTCTTTCCTTGATCATGGTTTCCATGTAGTCCAATAATTTTAAAATTATCTCTTCTGGGTCTATTTTCCAGGTCAGCTGTTTTTCCAAGGAGGCTTTTTACATTGCCCTCTATTTTTTTTATTCATTTGGATTTGCTTTATTGTGCCTTAATTTCTCATAAAGTCATTTGATTTTATTTTCTCAATCCTAATTTTTAAGAAATTATTTTTCTTCAGGGAGCTTTTATACCTCCTTTTCCATTTGGCCAATTTGGCTTTTCAAGCTGTTGACTTTTGTTTTCATGATGCTCCTTCATCACTCTCATTTCTCTTTCCATTTTTTCCTCTACCTCTCTTACTTTTCCATCTACCTCTCTTTATCTTCAAAGTCTTTTTGAGCACTTCTATGGCATAAGACCAATTCATGCTTTTCTTGGAAGCTTTGGATGTAGGAGCCCTGATGTTGCTATCATCTTCTGAGAGTGCACCTCAATCTTCCTTGTCACTAAAGAAACTTTCTATGGTCAACATCTTTCTCTGTCTTCGCATCTTACCTGTCTTTTACTTGATTTTTAACTCCTTCTTAAAGTGGGGGCACTGCTTGCAGGATGTACTATTCCAAGCTTCAGGAGGTCTAAGATGGTACAATTTAAGGAGGGGCAAGTTCTTCACTCACCTGGCCTGTTCTCTGGTCTGTAGATAACCCCAGGCCAACTTGCTAATTAACCAGGCAGAAAAACTTTGTGTGCTGTGGTTGTTAGCTCCAATGAGCCTCATCCCTTCTTCACCTTGGCCACCACCACTAAAGCCTACTTCCTGGTTCCCAGCAAGGGTGAAACACCCAAGTTCTGCCTCAGAACCAGTGAAGACTCCTGCAATCTCCCTCCAGTCAACCGCTCAGCCCTCTCACCAGACTGTGAGCTTAGTTCCAAATGACACTGGTACTGCAACTGATTCAGAGGCTCTGGGGGGGATCTCTTGCTCTGGTTTAGTCTTCCTGGGATTGGGTCTGTGTCAGTGTGAGCTTGGGGTCGGGCTCCACTCCTGCCCTGACACAGCAGCCCCCTTATGTTGACCTTCTAAGTCATCTTTAGCTCTAAAATCATCTCAGCCCATCCTTTTGTGGGTTCTGCTGCTCAAGGAATTGCCCTATGGCATTTTGGAGGTTCTTTTGAGTATTCATGTCATGAGTTCTGAGAGCTTCTTTTCTTTTCTTTGTTTCTTTTTTCTTTTCTTTTTTTTTTAATGGGGCAATGAGGGTTAAGTGACTTGCCCAGGGTCTCACAGCTAGTAAGTGTCAAGTGTCTGAGGCTGGATTTGAACTCAGGTCCACCTGAATTCCTGAATCCAGAGCCAGTGCTTTATCCACTGCACCACCTAGCTGCCCCTATTTGTTATTTCTTATAGCAGAATAATATTCCATTACAATCATGTACCACAAATTGTTCAGCCATTCCCCAATTGATGGCCATCCCTTTGGTTTCCAATTCTTAGACAACATAAAAAAGAGCTCCTATAAATATTTTTGTACAAATAACTCCTTTTTCTCTTTTTTTGATGTCTTAGGGATATAAACTTAGTAGTGGTATTTCTGGATCTAAGGTGGTACCTCAGAATTGTTATAATTTGCATTTCTCTGATCAATAGTTATTTAGAGCATTTTTTCATGACTATAGATAAATTTGATTTCTTTGCCTGAAAACTGCCTCTTCATATCCTTTGACCATTTGTCAATTGGAGAATGACTTGCATTTTATAAATTTAACTCAGTTCTCTATATATTTGAGAAATAAAGTCTTTATCAGAGATCTTTGTTGCAAAAATTCTTTCCCAGTCTTCTGTTTTCCTTTTAATTTTGGTTGCATTGGTTTTGTTTGCACAAAAACTTTTAATTTTATATAATCAAAATTAATTATTTTGCATTTTGTAGTGCCCCTTTTAGCCCTAAATTATCCTATTGTCCATAAATCTGACAGATAAACTATTCCATGTTCTTAATTCGCTTATGGTATCAGCATTTATATGTAAAACATGCACCCATTTTCATCTTATTTTAGTATATGGTATGTGATGTTGGTCTCTACCTAGTTTCTTTAATACTGTTTTCCAGTTTTCCCAGCATTTTGTCAAATAATGCATTTTTGGTCCAGAAGCTTGGATCTTTGGATTTATCATATATACTAGATTACTATGGTCATTTATTATATTGTAATTCATATTTATCCTATTCCACTGACCCACTACTCTATTTCTTAGCCAGTACAAGATTATTTTGATAATTACTGCTTTATAAGACAGTTTAAGGTCAGACATGGTTAGAATACTTTCTTTCACAGTTTTTTCATTCATTTCTTTAATATCCTTAAGTTTTGTTCTTGCAGATGAATTTTCTTATTATTTTGCCTAGTTCCACAAAATAATTTTTTGATAATTTGCTTGGTATGTCACTGAATAAATAGATTAATTTATCTAGGATTGTCATTTTTATTATATTGACTCAGCCTACCCTTGATCAATTAATATTTTTTTCCAATTTTTTAGATCTGACTTTATTTGTGTGAGAATTGTTTTATAGTTGTGTTCATATAGTTCCTGTGTTTGTCTTACCAGGGAGACTCTCAAATATTTTATGTTGTCTACAGTTATTTAAAATGGAATTTCTATTTCTATATGTAACTTGTAGATTTTTTGGCAATATATAGAAATACTGATGATTTATATGGGCTTATTTTGTATTCTGCAACTTTGTTAAAGTTTCTAATAATTTCAAGTAATTTTTAATTAATTCTCTAGGATTTTCTAAGTATAATATCATATTGTCTGCAAAGAGTGCTAATTTTGTTTCTTCATTGCCTCTTTTAATTCCTTTTTCTTCTCTTACTTCTATAGCTAACATTTTGAGTACAGTATTGGATAATAGAAGTGATAATGGGCATTCTTGCTTCACCCCTCATATTAATGCAAGGCTTCTAGCTCATCCCCCTTACAGATAATGCTAGCTGATGGTTTTAGATAAATATTAAGGTAAGATTCCTTTATTCCTATGCTCTCTATTTTTTTTTTTTGCAGGGCAATGGGGGTTAAGTGACTTGCGCAGGGTCACACAGCTAGCAAGTGTCAAGTGTCTGAGGCCAGATTTGAACTCAGGTACTCCTGAATCCAGGGCCAGTGCTTTATCCACTGCACCACCTAGCTGACCCCTATCTATTGTTTTTAATAGGAATGGGCACTGTATTTTGTCAAAGACTTTTTTTCTGAATCTATTGAGGTAATTATATGATTTCTATTGGTTTTATTATTGATATGGTCAATTATACTAATAGTTTTCCTGATGTTGAACTAGCTCTGCATTCCTGATATAAATCCCAACTGGTCATAGTGTATGATCCTTCTGATATATTGCTATAATCTCTTTGCTGGTATTTTATTTTACAATTTTTCATCAATATTACTTAGGGAAATTGGTTTATAATTTTCCTTCCCTGTTTTGGCTCCTCTTGGTTTGAGTATTATCACCATATTTATGTCATAAAAGGAATTTGTTAGGACTCTTTCTTAACCTCTTTTTCTAAATAATTTGTACAGTATTTGGATTAATTGTGCTTTAAATGTTTGGCAGCATTTGCTTATGAATCCATCTGCTCCTGGGGATTTTTCTTAGGAAGTTCATTAATGGATTGCTCAATTTCTTTTTTCTAAGATTGAGTTATTTAAGTATTTTATTTCCATTAATCTGGATACTTTATAATTTTGTAGATATTCATCTATTTCATTTAGATTGTCAAATTTATTGGCATATAACTGGGTACAATAGCTCTTAACAATTGTCTTAATTTCCTCTTCATTGAGGGTGAGTTCACCCCTTCATGTTTCATATTAGTAATTTGGTTTTCTTTCCTTTTTAAAATCAAATTAACCAATGGTTTATCTATTGTATTTTTAAAAACAAAACCAGCATTTAGTTTTATTTATTAGTTCAATGGTTTTTTGACTTTCAATTTTATTAATCTGTCCTTAGATTTTTAGGATTTCCAATTTGGTGCTTAATTGGGCATTATACATTTGTTTGTTTTCTAGCTTTTTTTAGTTGCATGCCCAAATACTTGATGTGCTTTTTCTCTATAATTTTGATGTAAGCAATTAGAGATATAAAATTTCCCCTAAGTACAAGTCATATATGTAAAATATGTAATGTATTACTATATATGTATGTGTGTATATATACATATACATCATATATATGATGTGTGTATATATATCTATATATAGATGCATATATATAATACATATGAAATTTCTGGTTGTTCTTTGGTGGTTAGTTGTTAAAGTCTCTTTCTTCTTTTAAATACTATTTTGCTCATATCCTTCGACCACTTGGTTACTATAGGATGACTAAACGTAATAGCTAAATGTCAATCCCCCATAGATTTTAGATTTGTGGTGTTGATCAGAGTTTTAGCGCAAAGACATTTTCCCATTCTTCATCATTTTTTCCTATTTCTAACTACAGGTTATGTCTTATAAAAGCATCCTCAGAAATGAGAATTGGAGCCACCCTTTTGCATATATACAGAGGACATAAATGATATTATTAATCCCAACTATATAAGTGAGGAAAGTAAGATAAATAGAGTTTAAGTGACTTGTCCTGGCTCACATAGCTAGTGTCTGAGACTAGATTTGTTCTCAGGTCTTCCTGACTGCAGTCTTGGCTCACTATCCACTGAACCACCTAGCTGGCATTACCACCAGTAGTTTGAACCATTTCCCTACTTAATCAGCAAGAGTTGTGGTGGGGACAGGATTTATTACCTTTTTGAATTTGTGGATTATAAGAACTATATGGTAGTCTGCTGTTGTTCAGCACTCTGGCCAGTGACCTGTTGGCTGCTACTGATAGCCTGACTCAAGGCTCTCTATCACTTGTATCCCATATACTTTTCTAACCTTATCATGTTTCCATATATTACTCTCTCTCATGTGCTTTATGTGTTAGCCAAATAGTCAACTGATCTTGATTAGACTTGATTAGTTAGTTGACTAAGAGATTTCTCAAATTCATTCTATTCTTTTCTGTCTTCATATACTTGTTTCCACTCTCCTCTGTACCTGGAGTGTATTTTTATCTGGCTTCTCATTCTACCTTTTAAAAATGTTCTCAACTCAGATGCTCACTGCTCTATGAATCTCAAACTCTCCTGTCCCCTGCTAGAAGTCATGTCTTTCTTGTGCTCCACATAACACTTGCTACTGTTCATATGCATTTATCATGACCTATTTTGTAAAATAGTTATTTGTGTCCATGTTGTATCCTTCCCACTAAATTGAAGGCTCCTGGAGGGTAGTGGCTATGTTTAATTTATCTCAATCTCCCTTGGTGCCTAGGAACGTGTTTTGTACCTAGTAGTTGCTTAATAAAAGTTTGTTGGCTTGAATTGAATGAGCTCAGTGTGGTACAGAACATAGTGAACATACCTCTAGGGGATAGGAGCCTAATGAAATTGACGGGAAACATATTGCAGGAATTTTTGCTACTGCTGAGATGGAACATAGGGGAAACAAGCCTGATTGTGACTGAGAAAGCAAAGAAATCTCTAGGGGAAGTCTGAAAACCCTCAGGTGTCTCAATTCAGAACTAAGAAACTCACATTTCAATGCAGGGCAAATTAGAAAGCATTTGGGGGATATGCAGGCAAATAGGCATATGTCAAGTTTGCCCAGGGTTGCTGGGCACCATCTGGCTATTGTAACGATAGTTGCCTAGATGTATGAATAAAAATACACCATTTCAAAGGAAAGGGGCTGAAATTATGGCTCCTATTTTATACTTCCATTGATTTAGAATTATAAGGAACTACTTAGAGATAATCTAGTCCAACATATATTACAGGTGAGGAAACTGAGACTGAGAGCTGAGGGGATTTTCTCAAGGTCACAAAAATAAATCAGGGATTCAAACCTGACCCTTCATTCAAAGATTTCTCTCCAGCACCACATGGTATCTCACTCAATAGTTTATATTTTGCGAAATGCTTTTCTCAAATCACCTTTCAACGTAAGTATTATAAGTATGATTGGCATCATTTCTGCTTTGCAAATCAGAAAACTTTTGATTTAGAGAAGTAAGGTGAGTTGTCCATTGTCAAGGGATAATAAGTATAGGCATTAGAACTGGAATCCACCTCTTCTGTCTCCAAGTATTGATGAGAATAAGAAACTCATGGAAGCTTCCCCTGCATAGTAAGGATCTGGGACTTGGGGTTCAATGAAAAAGAAATCTCTACTATGTAAACAAACCATCTGGTTGTTTAGAATTCAGTCATAGTAGACTGAAGAAATTGATATTTTGAAAATTCTGGCATTTCTAGAGAAAGTAAAGGACTGGCTAACATTTTTTTTAAGTAAGATATTCTTGTGTTCATATCCAAACTCAGCTGCAGTGATTTTATTGTAGAATCAGCCCTTTGGGATTTGGCTTACCCAATTTTACACTACTTTTACTTAAGGGAGCTACTTTTCTCATGAGCTCAGATCTACTCCTGACCTGTCACTTAAAAGAAACTAACAATTATATTTTTCCTTGTTTCAAAGTACTTTCAGAGGGAGCATGAAGCTGTGAATAGAAAGCTGTCCTAGATCTAGGAGGATCTAGGTTTAAGACATGTCTCTGGCACATACTGTTTATGTGACCCTTGGCAAGTCATGTAAGGTTCCAGTGCTCCAGGCAAATTTCTAAAACTATGAGTTGAAGAGCAGGTGCCAAGGTATCTACATTATTAGAGGGAAGTGGTAAATTCCCCTCCCTCCTGATTGCAGAGGGTGGGAATAGGCCATTGTTGAGCTCCTCCCTAATTTTCTACCATTTAAAGTGAGCATACATGAAATTGACCTGATCATTTTCCACACAATTGACCTCTTGGATTTCTTTAAATTTTTTTTTCTTTTTTTTCTTTTTATTTTCAGAAATGTGTCATTCTGCAACATGAAATTAATTATGTAACTCACACCACCTCAGATAATTTCCCACCTTAGATGCAGGACTGCAACAGGCTCAGGTAGGGTACTCTCCACATTCTCCCCTTTTCAGTTTCTTTTTATGTGTAGTCTTTTTCCATTAGATTGTGAGCTCCTTGAAGGCAGGATTATCTTAAGTTTTTCTTTATATTCCCAGCACTTAGCACAATGTTTTGAACATAGTAGGAACTTTAGAAATGTTTATTAACAATTTACTACTGAGGAATTTCTTCACTAGTAGCTCCATATAGAGATGAAATCAAAGGTTTGGTTAAAAATTTTTAGAAAGTATTTTAATAGCTAATACCTTTCTGGATTATGTCTCAAACTTGTACTCTGCCTTGTAGATTTGGTTTCTAGACAGTGGCTACTACCCTCTACACACTCTCTCTCCTAAAACTTTAGTTCATAAGTCCCTACCAGTGTTCTTCCCATTAACAGCCTGTAGAATAAATTAGGTCTTAGCAAAATCATTTATTCATATGTGAAAATAAAAATAATTACAAAAGATTGTCTATATCCCCCATCCTAGAGTGAATTATTTAAAAAATACACATAATGATTGTACATATACAACCTATATCAGACTGCTTTCCATCTTGGGGAGGAGGGAGGGAAGGGAGGGTGGGACAAAAAAATTGGAACTAAAAATCCTGTGAAAACAAATGTTGAAAACTGAAAAATAATAAAATACTTAAAAAAAGAAGGGAAAACTAAAAAAAAATACCCAAACTATTCTTGGAAATAATGGGCACAGAATACAATAACAGTGAGGCAAATATGTAAAGAATGTATATGCCAAGGCAACTCCCAACTTCCTACCTTCAGGACCTGAAAATCCTTTCTCTCTTTGTAGAGTTTTCTCTGTAGCCCAACTCTTAATTGCTAAGGCTGTCTCTTGTCTCTGTCTCTGTCTCTTTGTCTCTGTTTCTCCAATCCCATAGCTGCCAGTCCATTCTGTTTTTAAATGTCGCAATCCTCAAAGCTGATTTCCTTCCCAATTGTCTTTTTATGGCTGTGTCTGTCAGGAGTGTGTATTTCTGCTTCTTCAATTGTGCCTCAAACTTCCCAATCTGATGAATTCTAGAAGTATTAAATGGGCTGCTTTCCTCTAAGTAAGCTTCTGATAGATGTGATGGCATATTTGGGTGGGTTGGGGTGAGGAGAGAGAAATCCTTTCCTTTCTCCCTCTTCAAAAGTATTTTCCAATAGGTGCTCTGAGGCCTGTCTTCCCTAGAACTCACAAATGACTATTTTAGGTCACCTGGGATTATGTCCATCTTCCCTTAGCCAGGTGAGAAAGATGTTTACGATTAGGGTGCAAACATGCTTTTAAAGTAAGTTTACCACGTTATTATTTCTTTGTGATTACATTCTGGATGGATGGGTCAGATAAAGATTAATTCATCAATGCTCTCATGCACATATCTATCCATCCATTCATCTATCTATCCATTCATCCATCTATCCATCCATCCATCTATCCATCCATCCATCTATCTATCTATCTATCTATCTATCTATCTATCTATCTATCTATCTATCTATCTATCTATCTATCTATCTATCTACCCATCATCTATTTACATGCAGGGGTGGGGTAAACATTATCTTTCCCATTGTTGATGTGAGGAAACTGAGGCTCAGTTAAAAGTTACCTAAGAGGGGGCAGCTAGATGGCGCAGTGGATAGAGCACCGGCCCTGGATTCAGGAGTACCTGAGTTCAAATCCGGCCTCAGACCCTTAACACTTACTAGCTGTGTGACCCTGGGCAAGTCACTTAACCCCCATTGCCTCACTAAAAAAAAAAAAGTTACCTAAGGACAAACAGTGAGTAAGTGGTGGAATCTTGGCTAAAACCTCAGATTCCTTTCTCTCAACTCAACTTGTTCCACTGTCCAACAGTTATCCATTAGTCATAGTCTGCTATGACAGTATACTACTAAGAAGTTGTTTGTTTCAATCACATGAATCTTTTCATGCTTTGATATTCATGTCACTTCCAAACTGATTTACTTAAGAACAGCAGCAGTTTTAAGTTGGCAATTTCTAGTCTAAAGGTCTGCTGACTATGAAAGCCATTGGTGTGCTGTCCTTTGGATTCAACCTTCCCACCAAGAACCCTGGAAATTATCCCATATAAATAGGATGAATTTATGTTTTTTTAAAAAGAAGTGCCATTAAATGACTATAAAATTTGCCATATCCACCATGCTTCTAGGCACTCAGGTACACTAATTTGGCGTCATCTTCAATTGTTTGCTTTCCTTATCCCACCCCCCAATATCTGATCAGTTGCCAAACATTGTCAATTAATTCTTATCATATCTTTCTCATCTTTGTCCTTCTCTGTACTCACACAACCATCACCCTACTGCAAACTCTTATTTTTTTCAATGCAACAAACATTTATTTTATTTTTTCCAGTTACATGTAAGGATAGTTTTCAACATTCATTTTCATAAGATTTAGAGTTTCAAATTTTTCTCCCTCCCTCCCTTTCCTTCCCCCTTCACAAGACATCAACCAGGTTATATATGTACAAACCACAAGTGCTTTTTTATCAGTTATTTCTATGGTGGTGGATAGTATGCTTCATCATTAGTCCCTTGGGATTGTCTTGGATCATTGTATTACTGAGAGTTCTTAAGTCATTCACAATTGCTCATAGAACAATACTACTGTCACTATACACAATGTCCTCTCAGTTCTGCTCACTTCATTATATGAGTTCATATGAGTCTTTCTAGGTTTTTCTGGTATCATCCTGTTTGTCATTTCCTATAGCAGAATACCATTCCACTACAATCATATATCACAGCTTCTTCAGTCATTCCTCCCTCAATTGATGGATATTCCCTTGATTCCCAGTGCTTAGCCACCACAAAGAGTTGCTATATTTTTTGTACAATTTCCCCCTTTTTCTCTTTTTCATGATTACTATTGTTAACTGTTTCTATCTATCCTATTCCTTTCACCCTGATATTTAGTCATTATTGATCTTCTTTCCCCTTATCCCTCTTCAAAAGGGATTTGCTTCTGTCTATCCCCTCCCCCAATCTGCCTTCCCTTCTTTTACTCCTCTCTCTTTATTCCCTTCTCCTCCTATTTTCTTATAGGGTTAGATCGATTACTCCACCCAATTGAGTGTGCATGTTATTCTCTCCTTGGGGCAACTCTGATGACATTAAGGTCTTTGAGCCTATTCTGATTGAGTGTAAAATTCATTTACTGCCCTGTTCCTCCCCCATCTCTTCCCCTATTCCATAAGCCCTTTCCTGTTTCTTTCATGTGGGATTTCACCCCATGCTACCTCTGCCCTTCCCTCTCCCCCAGTGCATTCCTCTCACCCCTCAACTTAACCCTAAAGATGTCATCATGGGGCAGCTCGGTGACACAGTGGACAAAGCATCCACCCTGGACCCAGGAGGATCCCAGCCAAAATCTGGCCTCAGACACAAGACAGTCACCCACTGCACGACCCCAGGTATATCCCCCAACTCCAATTTTTTATTGTTCTCTAGGGTCTTGTATTTGAAAGTCAAATTTACCATTCAGTTCAGGTCTTTTCATCATGAATACCTGAAAGTCCTCTTTTTCATTGAAGTCCCATTTTTTCCTCTGAAAGATTATGATGAGTTTTGCTGGGTAAGTGATTCTTGGTTGTAATCCCAATTCCTTTGCCCTCTGGAATTTCATATTCCATGCCCTTCAATCCTTTAATGTAGAAGCTGCTAGATCTTGTGCTAGCCTGACTGTGGATCCACAGTACTTGAATTGTTTCTTTTTGGCAGCTTGCAATATTTTCTCCTTGACTTCAGAGCTCTGGAATTTGGCTATAATATTCCTAGGAGTTTTCCTTCTGAATCTCTTTGAGGAAGTGATTGATAGATTGTTTCAATTTCTATTTTACCTTCTGCTTCTAGACTATTAGGGTAATTTTCCCTGAGAATTTCTTTGAAGATGATGTCTAAGTGCTTTCCTTGATCATGGTTTTCAGTAGACCAATAATTTTCAAATTATTTCTCCTAGACCTATTTTCCAGGTCAGCAGTTTTTCCCAGAAGATATTGCACATTGCCCTCTAATTTTATGCATTTGGATTTGCTTTATTGTGTCTTGGTTTCTCATAAAGTCACTAGCTTCCATTTGTTCATTACTAATTCTTAGGCAATTATGTTCATCAGAGAGCTTTTGTACCTCCGTTTCCATTTGGCCAATTTGGCTATACAAGCTGTTGAGTTTTTTCTTATGTCTTTCCTGCATTACACTAATTTCTGTCTCTTTTTTCCCCTCTACCTCTCTAACTTTATTTTCAAAGTCCTTTTTGAAGACCTCTATGACCTGAGACCAATTCATATTTTTCTTGGAAGCTTTAGATTATAGGGGCCCTGACATTGACATCTTCCTCTGAGGGTACACTTTGATCTTCCTTGTCACTGAAGAAACTTTCTATGGTCCTCACCTTTCTCTGTTTACTCATCTTGCATTTCTTTTACTTGGCTTTTAGCTCTTTAAAGTGGGGCACTGTTTTTAGGCTGCACTATCCCAAGCTTCAGAAGGTCTCAGTTGGTATGATTTAAGGGGGATCAGGTTCTTCACTCGCCTGGCCTGTTCCCTGGTCCGTAGATGACCCCAGACCAACTTGCTAATCAACCAGCTTTGTGTGTTGTGGTTTTTAGCTCCAATGAGCCTATGCTACTCCCCAACCTGGGCCACTGCTAGTCAAATCTATCTCCTGGTTCCCAGCAGGGGTGAAAAATCCACATTCTGCCTCACCACCAGCATAGACTCCTGTAATCTCTCCCCTGCCAAGAGCTCAGCCCTCTCACCAGACTGTGAGCTTAGTTCCAGATGACACTTTCACTGAAACTGATTCAGAGGCTCTGGGGCGGGGGGGGGGTCTCTTTCTCTGGCGAGGCCTTCCTGGGACTGGATCTGTGTCAGGATGACTGTGGCATTCGGCTCCTCTCCTGTTTCAGCCCAGCAGCTCCCTCCTTCTGACCTTCCAAGTTGTCCTTGGTTGGAAGATGATTTCAGCACATTCTTCTGTGGGTTTTGCTCCTCCAGGAATTGTCCTGTTATTATTTTTTTTTATTTTAAGTTTTTTGTCTGACATGGCCCAATCTTTTTTTTTTTTTTGGTTGGGCAATGAGGGTTAATTGACTTTCCAAAGGTCACACAGCTAGTAAGTGTCAGAGGCCAGATTTGACCTCAGGTCCTCCTGAATCCAGGGTTGGTTCTTTATCCACTGAGCCACCTAGCTGCCCTTATGCCATGTTTTTTTTTAAATTTTACTTCACTTCAAACCCTTATTGTTCTATTTCTTGTATTATTGCAATAGCTTCTTCATTGTACTCCTGGTTCCTAATCTCACCTGTTTCCAATCCATTCTTCACGTGGGTGTTAAAATCATCTTTCTAAAGCACAAATCTATCCATAACACTCTTCTTCAGGAATCTTCAGTGGTTCTCTATCATCTCTAGGATAAAATACTGCAGTGAGTGAAACATGAATTGACTGAAACAAAGGTTTCAACTTCCAATCCTCCTCATCTTTGGCACTGGACTCTGATTACAGGGGAAACAGATTTTTATTCATTAAAAATTAATCAAAAAGACATTACTTAAAAGAAAACAATTAATAAGGATACAAAATTAGGTAATCTGATTTCTAGCTAGAGGAAAGATTAGGGAATTTCCAAATTGTGAGGGATTGCAGTTACCTGAAATCAGAACAAGAGGTATCCCTCTCCCCATGAGTGTCTTTATTCAAAGGAACATAACTGATTGACCACTATGAGGCCAGTTTTCAGATAAGACAGATAGATTGTTTAAGATGTATAATTTTGAGAAAAGTCCTTGAATCAGTCTTTGGATCTGACTGGGCATCTGGACAACATAACCTAGGCATTTGATCATGGTCTCTAAGTAGCAGGTGAAGGTGGTCCAGCTTCCCAGCCACACAGGTGCAAACAATGCAATAAAGTTTTCTGACAAGTGACATAATTGAATAAAGTTTTCTCACAAGACAGAAATTGGACCAGATCCACAATTGAATAGAAAAGGAACTGAGCTAGCTCTAGAATTAAGTCACAAGATGGAGTTGGTGTGGTTCACTCAATTCTCACAAAACAAACTCTTCAATATTTAAAGCCCTTCATAGTCTGATTCCACTCTATAGTTTCAGGTTTATTTTACATTCTTCCCTTTCATGTTTTCTATATTCAGGTCAAACTGGTTTGTTTGCCATCCTTTGAACTTTACATCCCATTGCTTACATCCATACTTTTGTATAGGTATGTCTGAAATGCACCCAGTCCTCATCTTGTGAGGGGTTGCTCTTATGGCATATTCCTTGGAAATCCTTTTTGACTCTTCCAGTTTTTAGTATTTACTTCTTTCTCACATCATTACATATATACTTATGGTTTTCTTTGTTATATATTTTTGACTCCCCAGTAGAAGGTTCTTTTAATGCAAGAACTACTTTAAAAAATAAATAGCAACATGTCTTGTGCATAGTAGGCATTTAATATAGGGCAGTACCATGAATAGGGTTGCCAGGTATGGAGTCATGAACCTTCATCTTCATGAGTTCAAATCTGGCCTCAGATACTTGCTACTTGTGTGACCCTGGGGAAGTCACTTAACTCTGCCTCGTTTCTTCATCTGTAAAATGAACTGGAGAAGGAAATGGCAAAAGTATCTTTGCCAAGAAAATCCCAAAAGGGGTCATGAAGAGTAGGACATGACTAAAAATGACCGAACACAGCACTGCTTGAAAGGATGGGACCAGGGGGAAGCTAGGTGGTACAGTGGATAAAATACTGGCCCTGGATTCAGGATGACCTAAGTTCAAATCCAGCCTCAGACACTTGACACTTACTAGCTGTGTGACCTTGGGTAAGTCACTTCACCCTCATTGCCCTGAAAAAAAAAAGAAAAAGAAAGGATGGGACCAGAGGAACTTGAACATAAGCCTTTCTTTTCTTTGGCTATTGGATTCATTGGAGAATAATAAGTCTAGGGGACTTCAGGTTCAGATTATGTCACCATATTTAATCTTTATTTGTTCTACTGAAAGCCAGTTTAAAAAGTGGTCACATTCAGTACTGCAGGGTTGGATCTTTCAGAGGAAACCCATTGCTTGATTGCTACATTCCTTCCTGAGTCTGGTTTTCAAGCTGAGCAATGCATGCCTCTATTGGTTTTATTGCAGATGTTCACTACCTCCCCGCTGTCCTCCTGCTCTCCCCTCCTCCTGCTCCTTGAATAATCACATAGCCTAAACTAGGATGTTAAATTAGTTTTATATATTAGGGAGGATGAATTAGAACAGAAAGGGATGAATGAATAAAACATTCCCTGAGGGAGGAACTGATCATCAGAGTAGAAATATGGTGGTAAGTGATTTTTTTGGTTGCAGGTAGTAAGAAGAGACTTTCTGTTTAAGTGACAGAAAGGACAATGAACCAATGCCTTAACCTTTGCCCAGAACCTTCAGGAAGTCTCAGAGAGGGGCTATTTCCCTTAACTTGGATTCTGATCACAGATCACATCAACCGAAGCAGCACCTCCACAACCAGCATTTTTCATAGACTTTCTGGATACACGTGCTAAGGAGAAAAGGATTTTGGGATGCTGATGCTACTTGGCATATCTCTCAGGAGAGAGAACATGTCTCCTTTTCTTAAACCCTGTGCTTCCTTTCCACCTTCTGCCAGTTTCTTTCCAGAACTCACTGTGAACTAACTTCAGTCACCCACATACACAGCCTCCCAGAGTTTCTCTCCAAGACATCTGGTACTGTGCATTCTGGGAATTCTTGTGCCTGTTAAGGAGAGCAACAAAATGCTTGTTGCATTGGCTATCTGTTTCACCTAGGCTTCAGACTTTTCTGCTGCCATTAGTGTGAAAAATGGATATAAATACACATAGATAAGGATGTACTGCCTCAGCTCCAATGTCAGGTGCCTTGAATGAGGTGCTAATAAAATCAGGGTTCTTTCTTGTGGAAGTAATTAGCTTTGCTCTATTCTAAGGGCAAAGACTGTGGCCTGACTTCATCCAGCTGTCTTGAAAATACTTGTATTGTTGACATGTGAATGAGCAGGTGAGTGTGCCTGTGACTCAGCATAAACCACCCCCACTATAGGACAAACAGCTCCATGAAAACAGTGGATCAGAGACAATCCCTTCTCACCTGAAGAACAAGTCATTAACTCTTGCTAAGGAGATAATGGTAAACAAAGAAAATTATTCAGAATTATTTAGAATGGTGTGTTTGATCCGGCCCAGTAATGGTTGTTGTATATAAGAACTTACCTGGGGACCCACATGGGCCTCTAATAAAAGAAGCAAAATCTTTTTCAAAAATGCATATTTCATGACCAGAATGTGGGAGCTCAGGGTATCAATATCGAGGATGAGAGACAACAGGTCAGGAACCTGGCTATGAGTCTTTTCCAAACCCATTTCATAGAACACTTTAGAGGAGAATGGAAGTAGGAGAAGAGGACTCCCCATTCTCTGTTAAATAAGCCACTACACAGACACACTTAATCAGGAGCAATGCAATGAGGTCCTCTTAGTTGCTTATCACTTCTCTGCCTTTTGTACCATTGTTTCTCAGACATGAAGAACTCTTGTTTGCTAATTAAATTGTCTGCTTTTACATATGCATATTTACACACACTCTTAAGGTAGTTAAGCATACTGCAATGTAGTTCAGACAAGGATTTAGAACGATGGATTATAAATGTCGGGAGAAGTCGATGGGTTTCTCTCTAGCAGGTGGTATCCAGAAAAACATTTGCCCTCCGGTTAAGGGCAGGCTAGGAGTGTTAAACCTCACCATCATCCTGAACCTTTGGAGGAAGGCAAATTTATTTATTTATTTTTTAACCTTCAAAGCTATTTATTTACTGTTTAGAGTAAGGGATTCTTTAAGTCATTATTGAGCTCTTATAATGCACCCAATCATGAGTGAGACCATGAAAGGAGACAAATGGCTTCTTACCTTCTAGTTTATAGTCTGGTTAAGAAGAAGATATATAGTAGTATGCAACATTGTAAGGTCTTTCAGTTAATGGCAAATGCAGAGTAAGGCAAGTAAGTACTATAGCAGTTAGAGAAAGATGAGGTTTATGAAAGCTAGAAAAACTGGAGAAGATTTTATAGAAGTGGTAAGAGTTCAATTAAAGGCCAGGTAGATTTTCATAGATGGCTATGAGGGGCAAGAGTTAGGGGACATTTGAGACTAAGAAACAGTAGATGCAAAAGCTTAATGTCAGGATCAAGCAGAGTGTATCCCAGGTACAGTGAGAGGACTAATCTGTTTATAATAGTAGGTTCATGCTGGAGAGTAATAGGAAATAAGGTAGAGTGGTATAAAGAGATTTTCCCTAGAGGTATGAAGACCTGAGTTCAAGTCTTGCATCTGATACATACTGTTTGACCCTAAGTATTTCACTTGAACTCTCAGTGTTCTAGGTAACTCTCTAACGTTAGAATTTGAAGAGTGCTACCAATCTGCATTGGTTCCCTATTTTTAAAAATCACAGATCTAGTACAAAAAAAATGAAATAGAAAGAGTTGTGGTCGCAAAGAGGAGGATGGAACCAACATTTATTAAGTGAATATACTATGTGCCAGGCACTGTGCTAAGCACTTTGCAAATATTATCTCATTTAATCCATATAGATCTAAAACATGGATTATCAAGCTGAGAAATTTAGATTTTATCTTAGAGACTGTGAGAGCCACTCTACATTTCTAAGAAGAGGAATGAAATCAATTTCAGAATCATCCTAGACTATCATTCTCCCTCTCTCTATCCTCACTCCTGCTCTGCTATGTCAATTGTCAAGCTTTGTTGATTCTACTTCCACTATGGCTCCCATCTCTGTTCTCTTCTCTCTATTCAAACCACAGCCACTCTGATTCAGATTCTAAACAACTTTTTTTTTCTGAGCTATTGTAATGGCCTCTTAGTTGGTCTCCTTGTACCAGCTTCCGTAGTTCATTATTTGACATTCTTAGGGCTCTTTATTTGCTTTGGGGTAAAATGCACTCTTCTTTTTTACTTGTAAGTCTAGGGGTTACAATCTGGCTATATTCTATATTTTCCGACTTATTATAGATCAGTCAATCTCATGTACTCTGTGATTTAGCCAAACTGGACCATTTGAGCTCTGGACATGACAGCGTGTTTCCTGTTTCTCTGCCTTTGCCCAGACTTCTCCCATATTTGGAATGCCTTTCCAATGCTTACCTCTGTGTTTTGGAAATTTTTATCTCCCTTCATGGCTTAGCTCAACTTCAGTCTCCTATATGAGGTCTTTCCTAATTCTCTCAGCCTCACCCCATGACATTGCTTTCTATTTCTATTTTGTTTTTACTTATCTGTGTTCTTTACTTATCTTTACAATCTTATTTGCCTGTAAAGAAAGAGCATTGGTTCTCAAACTGTTCGGTCTCAGGGCCCTTTCACATTCTTAAGAATTATTGAGGACCCCAAAGAGTTTTTGTTTATGTAGATGATATCTATCCACATAAAACTGGGAAGACCAACTAGAAGCCTATATAGTAGTTCATTGGGGGGAAAAAGGCAATTAGGGCCTGAATTACAACAGCTATGGTCTAAGAGAGAGAGGGGAATAGATGCAAAAGATGCTATAGAAGTCAAATTGACAAGTTACCATCTTAGAAATGAAAACATTATTATGGGAATAGTTTTGCCTTTTCAGGCTTACTGAAATGGTCTTAGAGACACCCAAGTGCTCCTGGACCATCCTTAAAAAACACTGATAAGGAAAATGGACTTAATGGGGAGATGTCTGTCTTCCTGTGTTGTTTAGTATCTGTAGGAGTCATTAGTCATGAAAGATAAGGACACTGCAAACTAGTCATGAAAAAAGGGGGACTCTAGCAGATTTCAAAGCATTCCACAGGCTCTCCTGCCCTGTGACTTGGCAATTAACTCAAGGGAGATATTTTCAAGGATAAACTTCTGCTCATAGGACCACAATTGATTTGCATAAAGAATAAAAGGGTACTTAATAATATTGATGTGGCTGAACAAGGAGTTCCTTTTTGGAATCACATTTTGAAAGGACCTATACCAGAGTGGAGAAACAGGGGCACCTAACTGAGGAGTAATGACCTCTTTCAAATGACAAAGTTCTGTAAGAAAATTGTCAGGAATGCTAAAGCTTGTAATGAACTGTGCTTGTGATAAATATTAAGGGCAATTAAAAATGCCTTTTTAGCTACAGTGGGGGAATAGGAACATCTAAGAAGTGATAAGTAGTATCACTTCTTACTATGGATAAGAACTTCATAGATGACAGAGAGAAGACAGAAGTACTCAACTCCTATCTTGTTTTCAAAGGAGAATGATTTTCAGACTAGGGAGAATAAGTGAACTTGCTTAACTGGGAGTTGAAACCCAAGGTAAGTGAGAAGATGCCAGAATAATATGAAGCTATGCTAAAGGAATTCAAGTCAAGTGGCCTTCATGAATTACATTCTATAATGCTAAACAATCTTGATTACTGAACTACTTCCTTTGATCTCTGACAAATCCTGGAGAATGGGAGAGATGTCCCAGGACTTGAGATGGGACAGTATTGTCCTATTTTTAAAAAGAGGAAGAAGATAAATATTTCAGCTGATAAAGGAGTTTGATCTCAATTCCTGATGAAATGTGTGTCCCTTAAGTGTTCAACAGATCTGATATTATTGATGGGAATAGTCTCTCCATTGATGTATATCATGATCTCTTGTTACCTTCTCATTCTGTGTGATTCTTGTCCTGATTTTCCCAAGAATCTTTTACCATAGAAGGGTTGATATGGTATAGATCTTTCTCTAAGTCCTCTTTATATTTTATAGGCACTGCTTCATTACTCGGACTGCCCTCTGCTTATGCCACTCTTACTACATTAGAACTTTCCTCTTTTTCTGCTCTTACATTTACAGAATTATATTGCTATAATTCTTGCACATAGATTATCACTGGAAATATGATTCATCCCACTTGTACCTACCACATGCCTTTCTGTTGCCCTTTGAATAATTTACTTACTTTGATTTTTTTGAAGATTGGGGCATTCCCGGATTTGCAACTGTACAGTGTTGCTGGAAGGGCATTTATATTAAACAGATGAATATTTTATGCTAGTGAGCAGCTTGGTGTTAAAAGAACTGCAAAATTTCCCAGATGTGATCTCATGCTATTCCCTTTTCTTATTTAATTTGGAATTCAGCTCATTATATATTGCTTGTTTCAGATATATGTGCTAATGTACCAACTCAGAGGATATACCATTTGATTGTAAGTCATAATCTGGGTAACAAGTGTTTTTCGTAATTGAGTATTTCTTTTATGAATTGTTCACCCAATCTACTTTGAGTAATCATGACTCTCCTTGAGGAAACCTTGTAGTGTTCTGGAATTTGATGTAATGAGCACAATGTCATCCATATATGACCTGTGGATTGTCTAGAAGATCTTATCTATATAGGTTTTCTCTTTCATTTGAATCATTTTATCTACTATTTCCTTCCCTGTTGTATACAAAAATGCTCAAATCTCATTTTTTAAAAAAGCAACAGTGTCTGTTCCATTGTAAGTACTTAAGAAAAGCTTGAATCCTGTATTAGATATCCTCATGGTGGGGGTGGGGGGTTGCAGCTAGGTAGCACAGTGGATAAAGTACCAGCCCTTGTTATAGGTTATACATATGAAATCATGTTAAACATATTTCCACATTACATATTGTGAAAGAAGAATTAGAACAAAACAAAAAATACCACTAGAAAGGAAAAAAAAAACAAAAAAAAGTGAAAATAGTATGCTTTGATCGGCATTTAGACTCCATGGTTCTTTCTCTAAATGTGAATAGCATTTTTCATCATGAGTCTTTTGGAATTGTCTTGGGTCATTGTATTGCTGAGAAGAGCTATGTCTATCATAGTTAATCATTGTACAATTTTGCTATTACTGTACACAGTGTTCTGGTTCTTCTCATTTCACTCAGCAAATTGTAAGTCTTTCCAGGTTTTTCTGATATTCACCTGCTCATCATTTCTTAAGTACAATCATGTTCTATTATATTCATATATTACAAATTGTTCAGCCATTCCCCCAATTGATGGGCATTCCTTCAATTTCCATTTCTTTGCCATCATGAAAAGAGATGCTATAAGTATTTTTGTAAATGTAGGTCTTTTCCGCTTTTAATGATCTCTGTGGTATACAGATCCAGTAGTGATATTGCTGGATCAAAGGGTAATCATGGTTTTATAGCCCTTTGGGTATAGTACCAAACTGTTCTCCTGAATGGGTGGATCAGTTTACAACTCCACCAACAATGCATTAATGTTCCAATTTTCCCAAGTCTTCTCCAACATTTATTATTTTGGAGGATAACTTTTAATACTGCATTTTGCAAAAAAAGGAAAAAAGAAAAAAGACTGCATTTTTCTCTATCAAATCTAGTGCCTTTGTGTGTGTGTGTGTGGCAATTAGGATTAAGTGACTTGCCCAGGGTCACACAGCCAGTAAGTGTTAAGTGTCTGAGGTGGGATTTGAACTCAGGTCCTCCTGACTCCAGGGCTGGTGCTCTATCCACTGTGCCATCTAGCTGCCCCAAATCTAGTGCCTTTTTATAGTAGTCAACAACAACAAACTAAGCAGAATCTTATATTCTTTATACTTTTTAGTTAAGTGTAAGATTACAAAGATATGACCACAAAGAAAATTTTTCAGGAAAACCAGCCTGTTCTCTTTCTTTCTTCCTTCCTTTCTTCCTTCCTTCCTTTCTTTGTTTCTTTTTTGGTGGGATAATGAGGGTTAAGTGACTTGCCCAGGGTCACGCAGCTAGTAAGTGTCAAGTGTTTGAGGCTGGATTTGAACTCAGGTCCTCCTGAATCTAGGGCCAGTGCTTTATCCACTGCACCACCTAGCTGCCCCACAGCCTGTTCTTTTTTAAAAAATAATTTTATTTTTAATTAATGGAATAAAACAAGCATTTCCATAGCAATATATTAAAAGATGATTATACATGAAACTACAAATCTATTATATAGAACTTTCTAATGTAGATTTCTTTTTCCCTTTTCTTTTCTTCCCTTCCCCCAAACAGAGAGATAGCTACCAATTGACAAAAATAGTTTTATATATGTAAAATTGTTATATATACTTTTACTTAGTTCATTTTCTGAATGCAGATAGGGTCTTTCTTCATATGTCCTTTATAGTTAATTTCAGTATTTATAATAGTCAAACTGACTTATTTGCTCAAAGTTGTTCTCAAAACAAGCCTGTTTTGTCTTATATTTTGGTGAGGATTTACATTTAGTATCCATGCAGATTATAATAATAAAAATTTTATAAATATGAGAAAATGAATATATACATATACATACATACAAACACACACACATACACACACACATTACATATATATATATATATATATATATATATATATATATATATATATATATATATATATATATATATATATATATATATATATATATGTAATTTCTGATTTCCCTTATTGACTTTGGGAAGAGTGGTACTATCAGTTATGATTTCTTCCCATTCTTTTGATAGCTTCTCTTTAAGATATTTTATTAAAATCTCCCAATGCTTTTAGGACAAAAACATCTGCAACAGTGGTTACTCCATTGTTTACATCATTTGGTCTAAATAGCTCTTTATAACTTGATCTTCTTCAATACCATTTCTATTCCTTCCTATAGCACAATTAATTTTGGGGTGTTAAGGTCCACAAGTGATGACTTCTTCAGTGTCATGGTATCATAGACTTAGAATTTGAAAGGACCTCAGAGATTAATTAAAACCTGAGACCCAAAGAAGTTAACTGACTTGATAAGTCATATGTGTTAAAAATGTCAGAGAAAGGATTCAAATTCAGGTTTCTTTCTATAATTTTAGACATCTTTTGATTATACCACATTGTCTCCCATTGATGGTGAAAAATAAATCATAATAGTAACTTGACAAATCTGTTTCATTCTTCTATTTATTTTCCTCCTGTCAGCTTTATTAAGGAATACTCTTGGGCCACTGTGGCTTAATTAGGTCTTACATTAAGCTTTAAAAATTTTTTTTAAAAACTTTTTCTTTTTAATTTAAAAAATGAGGCAATTCTGCTTATTATCTTTTTCTACCATTCTTGTTCACACTGTTTTACAAATGAATTGAATTCTAACTTGATATTGCCCTTCCCTGCCATTGACAAAAGCATCAAATATTTCCTAGCCAAAGTTGTTTTTTGACCCTTCTAAACTCTTCTTTGTGGTGACTTCTTTATGGTGATTAAGGTTGTAGGAAATGGAAATAAAGTCAATATCTTTCCATTTTGCTATTAAATTAAAAAAAATTTTCTATTAACTTTTAAAAGTCTTTCATCTTATTTGACTAGATTATGTTGAAACCATTGTAACTGGATGCAGTATGCTCTTCTCATCATTCTCCTTTCTTCCAAGTGGATCTTGATTTTGTCCTATGTTCTACGTTAATTAAACTAACCAGAACTATGTTCTAGTCAATGTTTCAATTATTGATATGACTTCTGAATCAGTTATTCTGTCAACATCATGTATAGCACCTTCTGCTTGTAGAATATTTTCATGATATAATTGTTAGGTCACCATGTAGTCTATGAACTTTTGTCCCCTTTAATTTTTCAAATATGAAGTATATTTTCTAGGATAATTTTCACTATTCTTCTCTCTAACCACCTTTGCATTGATGCTAATGAATATTAAAGTATGTTTTTGACATGTCAGCTTTCCATAGAATTTATCTTATCTGCAGTAGATGTTAATTTATAAGTTTCTTGGTGTGTTTTTTTGTTGTTTGTTTTGTTTTGCCTATGGTCATTATTAGAACTGTCAGATAAGGAGAATCAAGTGTTCCATGAAATGGTTTATCCCTAGCTTCTGTCTTGGGTCCTCTTTCTCTCTCTCTCTCTCTTTTTTTGGTGATCTCATAAGTTCCCAAATGTATAATTATGTTTTCTAAGATGAATCAGATTTACCTACCCACTCTCAGTCTCTCCCTGGAACTCCAGTCCTGTATCACCAGTTGCCTACTGAATGTTTAAATTGATGTCCTAGAAATGTCTACAACTCAGCAATGTCTAAAACAGGACTTACCATCCTTCCCCTTGAACACTCCCCTCTTTCAAACTTTCTTCTTCCTGTTAAAAAGCACTATCATTCTGCCAATCTTACATTTAACCATGTTATCATCCTCAATAAAGACAAAGGTGAAAAAGTTATCTCAAGAAATTTGTATTCTAAAAAAAGAGGGTGCTGCCTATAAGGGAGTGATGACCTGAGAGGGATGTTTTGGTTTAGGAAGTCACATGGGCAAATGAATAACATCTCCTCTCAGGAAGATAGCAGTAAAGGGATTTCCTGCATCAGGAACAGATGACCTTTGGTGTGCCTTCCAAGGAACAAAGGCTATAAATTATGGAGAAGTTTCCAATCTGCACTGGTAGAATACTTTTTTTTTTCAGGTTGGACTTCACTATATTCATTAAATCACAGGTCTAACCCCTATCTTTGATTTGCTTTTAGAGTCTAGTAATCCTCATTCAATAGTGTCTACAGCCTAATACCAAACATCTTTCTCTTAGTAAATCAGAAAAGGCAATCCCATTGGCTAAAGGAAGATGGACATAATCCTAGGTGACATTAAGGATGTTTTCTTCAGTACAGCATCAGTATCAGAAAGTGAAATCTTTTAAAAAATTTCAATGACTCCGTTGACATTTCAGTTTACATTGGAAAGAACACATTATTAGGAACTATTTCTGTTTACTTTGTATACCTATTTTGTAAGTAACTGTTAAACTTTCAGTCCCTTGAACAGAAAACTTTAACTCCTGTCTCTATGCCTTCACACTGGGTATCCCCTATTCTTAGAATTCTCTTTTTTCCTACCTCTGCTTTTTAGTTTCTCTGTCTTCCTTCAAGATTCAGTTCAAATCTCACTTTCTATACCTCTGTCCATCTCTTCAATGCTTTCTACTCTCAAATTACCTTTCTTCAAATCTGTTTATTTCTTCTAAGTACTTAGTTATTGTCTTCCCTATTAGAATGTAAGTTCCTTTAGGGTAGGAACTGTTTTTGCCTTTCTTTGTATCTGCATCCCTTAGCATAATGCCTGTCCCATAGTAAATGCTTAATGTTTTTTGACCATTGACTAACTTTTCTTCCTACAGGAAATAGCAAATTGAGCATTAATGTCACTTTCTCACAAAGCCCCCCCCCCCAACCCCCTTAGATATAGTTTTAAGAAAAAAAAAAAAGAAAACAAACAAAAACCCTACAAAATCTTTGTTTTAATTTAGGACTGAAGAAGTTTAGTTTACACCCCACCCCCAATAAGTTAGTTGTTTCTTTTTTGCATATAGATTTTTGCTGATAAATAACTCTGGGATTGATGAAAGCATTTATACCAGTCTTCACTGAGAGAGTTGCCTTTATTTCCAATTATCCAACTCACTGGCTGCTAAAAAATTGTTCCTTCAAAGCCACAGACAAGAGAAATTAGTTACAGAGGCAAATTGCTTTGTTGTGCTTCTCTTATGAGCCATAATTCACATGGGGGGGGATAGTTAAGGCTTCACGCTCCCTCCTTATTCAAAGTGCAAATGTGTGTGTGTGTGTGTGTGTGTGTGTGCGCGCGAGCGCGCGCTCGCACACGTGCATGTGGGTGGGTGTGAAACTGATTTCTCCTTCTGCAGGTTCTGCTTGTCATGGGTGCTATATATTAGTTACCCAAATGAGGGGTAATGACATATTTTCCCTATCATGTCTTCTGTGCAAAAGTCAACAGAGTTTACTGCTATTTCTGTAAAAACAAACTGCTGCTATTTACATTCATTGAGCATACAAAATTAGACCATATCTGAAGTTTTTTTGAGGATAGTAATTATTGTGTGTTGCAACTTACTGAAAGGACTCTGAATTTTTCAGTAGCTGATTCAAGCAAATTTTTTCTTGGGGTGCAGTAGAAGTGGGAGAGATGGTCTTGTCTTATGATTTCACCAAGGACATGGAACTCTCAGTGCAGAAATTCCCTCCACCCATGTAGAACTCCAATTCTTGTGCAACTAATAATCTTAAGCAAGTTGCCTAGAGACAGTGAAAGATTAAATCGACTTGCTTATGGTCATATGAGTGTTATAGGTGAAAAACAGGCTTTGAACCCAATTCTCCCAGCCTGGCCCTCTCCTATGTCACATTTCTTTTCTTGAGGAATATATAATAATAAGGATAACAACAATAACAGTAGACATTTTTATGGCTCTTTGTAGTTATTATGCACTTCCTTTACAACAATGCTGTGAGATAGGTGGTACAAATGATATTATGTAAATAGAAATTTGAATCTCATTTGAAATGACTTATTCCCTAATCACAAGGATAGAATGAAACAGGTGGGACTTCAACCTAGGTGCTCAGATGCAAAGACCAGTCTTTTATCTTAGTATATTCTACATTATCACCATACAGCTGTTCTAAGTATGATACTTCAGAGCTGTTTTTTAATTCACATTATCCCACCCTGATGCACACATACAACTGCCTGAGACTACTTTTTTTCACATGTTAAACCTGAAGGCATTCAGTTTTCCCTAAATGATACATTCCTTTGGTGTATTTTACAGGACTACTAATTAGCAAGCATTTATTTACCATCTACTAAGGACAGTGTAGGTGACCCAAATGGTAATGAAAATTGGAAAGAGGTATGATGAGAATCAACAGAATATAACATATTACTAATAGTGAATTTTATACAATGGTAAAATATATAGATATATAATTTACATTAAACATATATACATACATGTAACGTACATCTGTACACAATCTACACACAACTGCGCATATACATATATGCATGTTGCTTATGACACATGCATGCACACACGTGTATGTGTGTGTATGTGTGTGCATACACACAAATATATTAAGCTCCTTGAAGGTAGAAATGGGTTAATCATTTTCAGTTTTGTCTTTGTATCTTGTTTTGTCTTTGTATCTTGGCATGTAGTACAGTGTCTGGCACATAGTAATAAATGACTGACTCTAAATAAATGCCTCAGTGAATGAGTGGTTTAGATGACAATGCAGGAACTACAATGGGTAATGGATGGTCAACATTAAATGTTACATTAATATACATACAATAATAAAAGAACCAGAGGAATAGCTGTAGTATATAAGGTGGATCATCTATGGAGAATTTACTGAAATATATAGACAAGAATTACTAAAAGATGAGAAAGAATGGATGGGTTTTGATTTTCAAAGGGAAGGGTGGTGGCTAATGATAATGATGGAATCATCAACCTATTGAAGTAGTGAGGTGTGGGTAATGCATGTACTGGGCACTTAGTAGAAATATAACAATAAATAAGGCAAACTCCCTTGCTTTCTAGGAGTTTACAATATGGTTGTCATAGTATATTATGCCTACAGAGGACCTTGTACCTCATCTTGTCCAATCCTTTCTTTCTTTCTTTTTTTTTGGTGAGGCAATTGGGGTTAAGTGACTTGCCCAGGATCACACAGCTAGTAAGTGTCAAGTGTCTGAGGCCAGATTTAAACTTAGGTCTTCCAGTGCTCTATCCACTGTGACACCTAGCTGCCCCCCAATCCTTTTTTATAGATGAGGAAACTGATACTCAGAGAAAGGAATTTATGGGCTACATTTTTGTGAGTCAGGCTAAAGGCCTACTGCTAGACTAAACATATATATATATACACACACACACACACACACACACACACACACACACACACACACACACACACATATATATATTTTCTTGTCACAGGGTGTATGTGTAAGCTCTCAAAGACTCTTCTATTCCAAAATTGAATTGCTACCCTCTCTACTAGGCTATTCAATTAGTAGCTTAGAGAATGCATATTCATTTAATAAATATCCCAATATTAAGTGCCTACCTTAAGGCTATATTTATATTAGGCACTATGGCCCATAATAAATCTATAATACCAAGTAATCCATTCAAAGAGATGGCTTCCTAGATGAGGAGACAAATGTACTGAATGAGAATGACTAGAATCTAAAAGCAAATCAAAAATAGAGGATAGACCTGTAATTTCATTGATATAAGGATCTCCCACATAAAACATAACAAAACAAAGCAAAAATCAAAATAAAAACTTATACAACTGCAGACTGGCGTCTTCTTTGTAACTTATAGTCTTAGAGTTACCTATAATATTGAGGGGTTAAGTGCCTTGCAAATGGTCACACAACTGGTCTATGTCAGAGGTGGGAATTGAACCTAGGACTCTGAGACCAGCTTTCTATCCAAAATAACACTGCCTATAGTCCAAGTTGTACATACAGGCTTAAGGAGATCAAAGTGAGTAAATCAAAGATTTCTTGGGGAGGTAAATCATTGGCCAAGTTGTGAACCAAGTGACAAGTGTTGATTAGAAGAGATCAGGTGGCAAGGCACATTGCCAGAAGGAGAACATTCTAAACCCAGTAGAGTTCATGGTTAGTGGATATTAATGTATGATGCTGGTATGGTAGCACCTCATTTATCTGACATTGTCAGGGAACTCATGCTATGCCATGTAAGAGGATTTTCTGTATAATTTATGCTTATCCCATAAGTGCCCAAACTTTTAGAAAGTTAACCATTGGTTTTGTTTTTGTTTTTTTGTTTTTTTACCATTACCAGTTTCTTTATATCATTAATTACATTTTATGCACGAATGAGCGCCGCATTGAGTTTTATGTTCTGCTTCTACCATCAATGGGGGAGATCTTGGAGAAGTCATTTATCCTTACCTTAGTTATAATTATTCAGAATTCCCTAAGTCGGCTTTGAAAAAACATTGAGCTTACAAATGTTTTCATTTCCCAAGAAGGAAGGAATACAAAGGCCAGGTCTTTCCCACCCATCCCAAGACTATTGTAGCAGGAGAAAGATTGTAGTGGATGGTGCTAACATGGTTATGTGCTCTTGAATGTAAATAGATTCTAACTCACAAATTAGCCCAAATGAATAAAAATGTTTTCCTACTAAAAGTCTTAGAATCCCTAAATGGGATGTACTTTCTTACTACATTGTATGAGATCAGAGAATAAGACACAGACCTGGTACAGACTTTTAAAATGAGGTTAATAGGAAATGTAATAATTTGTGAAGTAAATGCTCCAAAGTAGGTAGAAAGTCATTTTTTCCTAGATAACACCCTAAACATTTCACCTCATCTCTCAAATCTGTAAATGTCCTGAATAAAAGATTGTTATAGTTTGATCCACATATTTTTTATTTTAATAAATAAAGCATATTTATATCTTGGGTTTTTGAATCACATATAACTGAGGAAAGCCTCTAAGCCCAGAGAGTTAACAAGGATAATGATATTAATGTGAGAGTGAATGCATGCTCCTTATGCATATTAAAGTAACCTATAGAAATCAAATGCAAAGAGGCTATGATATACCTCACACACACAGCTCACTCCAATCTAAGGCAGATCACAGAAGGATTCAGTGAAAATCATGCAACTGATATGTATTCCCCTTGTCCCTAGAATGTAGAGGAGATCAGAACTTAGCCACTTCTAGATGAACTAGGTTACTTCTTGACAGTTTAAAAGTCCATAAACCCTCTCCCAAAGTTAACATTTAGGCTGACAGCATTTTACACAAAGGCTATTCCACTGAAGAACATAGAACAGTGTCAGAACATCAAAAAGGAGGTACATTGATAGTTGTTTCTTCATTTTTAGACACTTATAACTCATCAATACAGCAGATGGAATGGAACCCACCTCATCAGAGGTCTAGTCCAAAAATCTCCTGTTGGCATTAGCACCAAACAAGGCCCCACGGACTTCTGGCATCATCTGTTGGGCTATAAGATCCAGTCTACTTTCTAGGGTATTAGAAACTTTTATTCTATGATCCCCATTATAGATCTCAACACCTCCAGCTATTTCCTCTGCCAGGTATGCCTCCTGATCAACTTGGACATCAACATCTTTTTTG
Organism: Dromiciops gliroides; assembly: GCF_019393635.1. Lineage (NCBI taxonomy): Eukaryota > Metazoa > Chordata > Mammalia > Microbiotheria > Microbiotheriidae > Dromiciops > Dromiciops gliroides. The sequence goes on along the minus strand of NC_057862.1, from coordinate 101,875,503 downwards.
GTTGCAATCTTGTACATAGGGATTGCTTTTTGCACTGCAGTCGTGACGAGAGGGATATCATCTTTCTTGCAACGGACAATCATTCGTGGCTCCAGCAATTGGTATAAACCCTGAAGGACCAGACCATCCAAAAGTACCTGATACCTGGTTGTATCTTTCACTACTTTGGCAAGTCTCTGCTTAACTTTATTTAATAAGTCTGAGATAAGGTCATCTCTGGCTCTGAGGACTTTCAATCTTGCCTGATTCATCAAGTTGGACATCTGAATTTTCTTCTGCTGTTCAATTTGTTTCTCCTTCTTTTCATAATATTCCATTATCTTTAGCCTCTGCGTTTGCACAAGACGACCTTGCTCAATGTTGAACTCTTCTTCTGCCTTTGCATCGATTTCTTTGGCCTTCTCATTTGCTTCTTGTTCAATGAAAGCCATCATGTGTTTGATCTGCTTTTGGACGTCAGCATCGCTGAGAGCCATGGTGACAAGATCTACTCCTTACACAGAGCTGTTAACCTCCAGGTACAGCAGAAGATGAAATCAAAGTTAACCATTGTTGATGGAAATTTTTCTAAAACATATTGTACCTCTATCCCTTCCTCCCTGAGCAGAGGATATTTAAATTATTTTTGATACTTTCAGGAAGCATCATTTTGTTTGGGTGAGTATTTCTTATCATAGGACCATAGATTTAGCCATCACTTCTGAACCCTCTATTTTACAAATCAGGAAACTGAGGCTCAAAGAGATGAAGTGACATGTGGAAGGTTACAGAGCTGGTCAGTGCCTTTGAAACTGGGGCTTTTTTATTTCTTTTTGAGTACTCTGCCACATCACACTTTTTCTCAGAGCAAGGTCCTATCCAAATTTGAACTCAGATTGCTGGATTCAAAGTCTAGAACACTCATTATTATATGATGGGACCTTTGTCAACTGACCTACCTTGCACCCAACGCCTCTATACTTTAGTATTTGGCCATTTATCATTTCATGGACAACCTGGAGATTCTCTCAAATCTCAACTAGGCTATTCCTTAAATGACTTGCTGTATTGCTGGGCTTATACTCAAAACCTTTCTGGAATTATAGGGCCTGTGAGAGATTGGGACTGATATAGAAACTGGGTTCATGATGACATTTTGGGTTAGGACTTTAGTGAAAGATGAAAAGACTATTATTATACATAATTTAACCTTTTTAAAAGAGTCAAAGTCATCATTATTGACATTAATTTCTTCCTTCTTATCAATAAGCATTTTTAAGTGCCTACCATATATGTTATCATAAAGTGATACCCTGAAGTGTCATTGAGGTATGTAGGGTTGTTCCAAACTGGGATGCCCTTATTATTTGATCTGGTTTTTATTAATCCTCTCTCCTGATAGGCCATTAGATTTCACTTCTTGGTCTTTTCCTTTACCCTTTCAGATTGTCTCTCCTAATGTCCTAAGGAATGAGAAAACAAATAACCAAGCTGGTTGCAAATAATGTCCTTAGGCTTTTAAAAAAGCCTCTAGAGTGCCTGAGGTCATTTTATAAGAAATAAAGTACAAGGGCTTTGTGACATCTATTTTAGTTGTCACCTAGGTGGTACAATGGATAGAGTCCTCTGCTTGCAGAAGTCAAGATGACCTGAGTATATATCCAGCTTTTGGGCACTTACTATTTGTGTGACCTTGAGCAAATAATTTAAGCTATTTCCCTCAGCTTCCTCAACTGTCAAATGGAGATTATGATAGCACCTAATTCCCAGGGTTGTCCTGAGGATTAAATGAGATAATATCTGTAAAGCACTTAACAAAGTATATATATATATATATATATATGTGTGTGTGTGTGTGTGTGTGTTGTTGTTGTTGTTGTTGTTGTTGTTACTTCTCCTCCTCATCCTGCTGTTGTTTATGGAGGTCATTTTTACTTATCTCTGTACTTTTTACTGTATTTTGTAGAGTTGAGCAAGTTGTAAGTCTGACCTTTGGATAAGTAGTGCATTATTGTATAAAGTATTATTTAGATATCAATTGATTACATATTAATTGTATATCCTGCTGATACAGATCTTAGAGATGTTTCATAATAAAGTTTATAAATGACTTTACATGCATTTTCATCACAAAAGTTTCATGAGATTAGTAGTGGAAATATCTCCATTTTATATATAGCTCAGGAAACTGGGGCTAAGAGGTTAAGTGACTCATGTTGCTAAGGAAATTACAAAGCCTGGATTCAAACCCATGTTCTCCTTCATTCCAAGCCTATCACTCTTTCCACTTCACAGGCTTGCTTCTATTTTGCTCATCTCTTTTCTTCCTGCTTCATTATTCAAAAGCTAAAATGAATTTTTCTTGACAGATTAAAAAAAGCTCAGAGCATGTTTAAAACTTCTGCCAATACCATAGGAAAGAAAAAGCCTAGCTGCATGAACTTTGGGAAATAATTTTAAATAAAATATTAGGTAGAAGAAGCCCTTGTCCTCTGTCAACTAAAACTGCAAATATTCCTATATGCAGTGTTTTTCATTTGAAAACCTTCATTACTACAATTGTAGAAAAGTATTCATCCAAATTGGCATTCCCACATCTCCTTTCTTCCAGATATCAATCCCAGAACCTCCATTGGCCACATCATGAAATGTACTTGCTCAAGTTCTGTGCTATCTGAATGTCCCTCAAGTGTTTACATCAAGGTCCCCTTTCAAAGATCTTTAATTATGAGGTGTCATTTGCTAAGGTGACTATGGTCTCATGAGATTTTTACCAAATAGAAGCATGTAAGAACAATGAACAAATTGATAAAATTTGTGTACCCTATGGGTTCAGCTACTTAGACCTGGGTTCAAATGGTAAAGACTTCTTCTTGAGCTGCCATCAAGTGTGACAATGGGAATTTCTGAAAAGTATCTAAATTCAGTTTGTATTTTACTAATAAATGAAGTGGGCAGTTAGATGGTGCAAAGGATAGAGTGCTAGGCATGTAGTCAGGAAGATTTGAGTTCAAATCTGGCCTCAGATTCTTACTTGCTATATGACCTTGGGCAAGACACTTAACCCCTATTTGCCTCAGTTCCTCATCTGTAAAATGGGGACACACTGAAGAAGGAAATGGCAAACCACTCCAATATCTTTATCAGGAAAACCCTACAGAAGAGTTAGAAATGCCTGAATGACTGAACAATAAATGGATGAAATAGGAACTTTGCAATGAAATAATAAAACTTCAATAGAGACTCAATTAATTACAAAAGAAAAGATAGGAAAATGGCTAAAGACAATCTAAACATATCTCTAGGGAGTAAAATGCTCATCCTTGACTGAGCAATAGCTTAAGTACATCCCCACCATTTAAATTGTTTTAGTGATGGAGAGTTCATTTTATTTTTATATTTTGATTGGATACAATAGATGCTTAAAAAAATGACAACTGAATCTTACCACCAAACTGTTTCGTAGTGGATTATAAAAAGGAGGAATGCCCTTTGATTTTGACAGTAAGGTTCTAAAAATGATTACTGTATTTGGCCATTGTTTTTTTTCTTTCTTTCTTTTCTTTCTTTTTTTTATTTTTGCAGGGCAATTGGGGTTAAGTGACTTGCCCAGGGTCACACAGCTAGTAAATGTTAAGTGTCTGAGGCTGGATGTGAACCCAGATCCTCCTGAATCCAGGGCCAGTGCTCTATCCACTGCACCACCTAGCTGTCCCCATTGGTTTTTTTTGCTTCTCCATGTTGACTATATTTACTTTGCTGCAGTCATTCCATAGATTGTTCTTTCAGGTAATTAACCACTCCATACATTTGTTTCTCTTAATTCTTCATATTTGTTTTTCCTTACAGATTTTTTATCAGAAATATTTACAAATAGTTTCCCAATCTGTACTTTTTCTTATTCCAGATGCATTAATTTTATTTGAGCAAAACTTCTGAATTTTATACAATTGACAATGTCCATCTTGTCCTTCACAATCTCTTCTATTACATGTCTGGTTTCAATGATTTCCCTAACCATAATTGTGAGAGAGATAGCATTCCATTCTTTTAAATTTGTTTTTGGAGAATCTTTTAATATTTAGATAGTTTATCTATTTGGAATTGGGACATGGTCTCAGCCATAATCAAGCAGTTCTCAAGGGAAGAAACCCAGGTCATATATAGCTATGGAGGAGGGGAAAATAAAAAAAATTAGTACAGATTAGAGAAATGCCAATACGAAATTCTGCAATTGTGCTTCAAACTCATTAGAGTGTTGGTGGATTTGTATGAATGAGTACCCTTATGTAAACAAATCTGGAATTATGAGCAAAAAATTATTGAACAGTGTGTTCCCTTTGACAAAGATATGCCATTAGTTGGCCTATACTTAAAAGAGATTAAAGGAATATGAAAAGATTTTCCATGTTCAGAAATATTTATAATATCTCTTTTTTCATGGCAAAAACTGAAAACTAAAGGGCTACATACCAATTGAGGGATGTCTGAATAAGTTGTGGTATGTGAATATGATTCAATACTATTGTGGTATAAGAAATAGATAATTTCGAAGGGACATGGAATGACAGATGAACTGATGCAGAATCAGAAACATAATTTATATCATAGCATCGATAATTGATGCTTGTTGGGGGGAAACTGTCTATTCTAAATTCAATTAAATGAACACTATTTAGCACATATTATATGCATGGTGTGATGCTAGGTGCTAGGGATACAAAAGAGGAAATGAGAAACAGTCCCTGTCCTCAAGGAGGTTACATTTTACTGGTAGATACAGATAGGTAAACATGTCTGCCTGTTGGAAAATAGACTTCTTTAGTTTAGCTGTTTCATTGGGAGGGTGAAAGGAGCAAAACTTCCTTAGGAACTGATAGAAGAAAAGCCCAAACCTTTTATATTTCTTCTAACAGCAAAACCAAACCAAACAAATTCAAATCTTTCCTATCTCCCACAGAGAACTCTCTTGCTTATCGGAGAGCAAAGAAGGAACTTCAGGTTGCTTCAATCCCCAAAGTTAAAAGTTTGCTGTGCTTGCAAACTTATTACTGGTGTATATGTGTGTGTGCATAGATATAGATATAGATATAGATGTAGATATAGATATCTATATAGACATATATATATATATATATACATACATACACACACACACACCAGGAATAAAGTCTATATATACATACATATAAAATCTATATATATATATACACACACACACACACACAAACACACACACACATACACACACATATATATACACACACATACACCACATATATACATGTCTATTAATTTGTAAATTATACAATTTCAGGCAATGATTCCATATATATCAACATGTAAGTACATAAGGTACAATATACAATTAGGGTTTTATTAAATATAAGAAAGACATAAGTCATATACAAAGTGCTATATATCTGAGTTGCTTCCAAAGCACACATTTTGCAGATACTACATTAGTAATTACCGCATTGTTACATGTATACCATCCTTCTTTATTACCTCATGAATGTTGGGTGATAATTTGGCCAATAACTGCACACCATTAGGCTTTGGATAATATAAATTTCTAATTTTTTTTAGATTTTTTGCATTATAGTAGATCACTCTAATTCAACTCAACAATTATTTACTGTGGTATTTGAGCAGTGGTAGGTACTGTGGCTACAAAGGTAAAACCAGAAAACCCTTGCATTTAAAGAGTTGACATTCTACTGGGCCATGGTGAGGGTCAAGGGGAGATAGGGTAGAAGTACACAGATAAGTAAATTTAAAATAATTCAAGGAAGAAGAGTGTACTAACCACTGGGAGAAATCATAGATCTAGTTCATAAAATATTTGCTTAAATAAGCCTGGAAGAAAGTTGGAATGTTAAGAATCATAAGCTATGAGTTCTACGTATAGGGGATAGCCTGTGCAAAGTTGTAGGCACAAGAGGTAGAATTTTGAATTTAGGAAACCACCAAAAAGGCTAGTGGTGCTTTAATAAAGCATGCATAGGGATAATATGAAATAAATCTGGGAAGCCAGATTGTGGAGGGATTTATATGGTAAACAAAATTTCTATTTTTACCTTGGTGATGAGAAACCTCTGAAGGTTTTTGAGTTAGAAGATTGACATGACCAGATATGTTTTAAGAATACTTATTTGACAGTTATATTGGGAGGGAGGATTAAAGAGTAGAGAGACTAGAAGCACAGAGACCAATTAAGAGGTTATTGCAATAATACAGGTAAGAAATGATGGGGGCCTTAGCTAGGATATTGGCTATATAAGTGGAGAGAAGTGGATGGATGTGGAAGATAGGAAGTATAACGGGCAAAATATGATAAAAGATTGTATATGAGGGTATTAGTGGTGGGGAAGAATTAAGGATGATTCTTAGGTTTTGAACTTGTGTGACAAGCCAATGGAGGAGACAGTATCCAGAAATAGGGATCAGTCTATAGTGTGTCAAGAGCTGCAGAAAGATCAAGAGGAACCAGGAATCTACTCCCTATGATCTTAGGGCCTTCCCAAATACTCAGGGTTAAGAACCTCTGGAGGAGATTTATAGACTGTGACTTAGTCTGATCAACTAACCCAAAGAGGTTCTGTTTTTCTCTTTGGCTAGCCTACATCTTTAATTATTCAAGGAAAATCACCCACCATACTTATATTATAGTTTATGTATAGACGTCCCAACTGTGAATCACAGCTCTTGAATAACTGCATAATTGCTATGGCCAACTTTTTTTTTTTCTTAGTGAGGCAATTGGGGTTAAGTGACTTGCCCAGGGTCACACAGCTAGTAAGTGTTAAGTGTCTGAAGCCGGATTTGAACTCAGGTACTCCTGACTCCAGGGCCAGTATTCTATCCACTGCGCCACCTAGCTGCCCCGCCAACTTTTTTTAACCCCATAGAAAATGTGTGAAACAATAAGGACTCACAGAAGCTCATATACAGTTATAGGAAATATATAAAGTTCTCAAATAGTCCATTAGTGCCCCTGGAAAAGGAGTTGAATTTGGATATGGTATTAGGGCAGAACTCTAATATTCCATTGAGTATCACTTTACCAAAGAGTCTCATATTCTCCCCAAACTTGTAGGACCTATATATATATATATATATATCTGTATGTATATACATATATATATATATATATATATATATCTGTATGTATATACACACACACACACACATACACACACATATATATGTATGTATGTATATATATATATATATACACACATACACACATACTATATATATACACACATATACACAAACACACACATATTTGGGGATATTCAGCAAAGTCTCTTTGCCATTGGCCTTGTACTGTCTGAAGGTTTTGATGTTCAAATGTTGTTGTTGTTGCTTGTCCTTCATTCTTGAAGAGGACCATGACATCAGGGTAATGCCATGTCATGCATTGAATTGGATTTAAGTGAGGCAGAGCTGTGCAAAGTCACCAACCTCACTTTCTCCTCCACAGCCATCAGGGTAAGGTATATATCAGGATGACTGGAGATGGCACCAGATGTTTAGGGCAATTGGGCTTAAGCGACTTGACCAAGGTCACACAGCTAGTAAGTGTCTGAGATGAGATTTGAACTCAAGTCCTTCCACCTTCAGGGCCAATGCACTATCTACTGCACCACCTAGTTGCCCCTATCTTCAAATAGGAAGACATTAAATACTTATATGGATTATTTTCTTTCTCCAAAGAGCATGCTGCATTGGAAAATGCCCTTGAGTTTCCAAACTTTCAAACTTGCAGTTGCCTATGAGGTAATTTCTCAAAACTGGTGATGTTCAGAAATGTCTCTTCTATGGCTAGAATGCTAGAGTCAGGGATCCCAATGCTTGAAGAATTTTTAAAAAAATCCCTTACATAGGTACTTGGATTCATGAACATTACTCTTAAGTTGAGTGAGCACATACATTTCAAATTCTCCTGCAAGAGATTTACCAGTGTCCCTGTTCCTGTCATATCTTGGATTGGGAAAGTCCATCTTCAGGATTTTTCCTCTCAGGCACTTGCAAACATATACAAACTCCTACATGCTTTCCATCTCCTAGGGTATAGGTGGGGATGGAAAAATTCCCTGTTCTCTGTACCTTCTATCTCCACTTGCTGAACTCCCCTTGCTACAGAAGAAAAGCTCAATAGGGAAAACCCCCCAAAACCAGAAAGTGTGTGTGTGTGTGTGTGTGTGTGTGTGTGTGTGTGCGAGAGAGAGAGAGAGAGAGAGAGAGAGAGAGAGAGAGAGAGAGAGAGAGAGAGAGAGAGAGGGAGGGAGGGAGGGAGGGAGAGGGAGAGGGAGGGGAGAGAGGGAAGAACAGAGGTAGATAGAGAGAAAAAGGGAGACAGAGAGATACAGACAGGAAAAAAAGCAATAAACAGACATACTATAGAGAAAGGTATGACTTCTTTGCTAAGAACCAGTCTTCTTGAGTCCTAGCCAGCTGGTCATCAGGAGTTCACTGTGTCCTTCCTACAAGGTATGCCCACACATGTGGAAGTACCTCATATGTATCCCAAAAAGGCTCACTCTGTATAATTTCAAGTTGATTGGGTGAACTTATCACATTGATTAGAACCTGTCTAAATAATTCTGCTTTCATGGAGAACAGACAATTTAAGAGTTAATTTGGTAATTTTGGAAATTTTTAGTAGTTTTGTAGTGGCAGAGTAGGAAGCCAGAATGCTAATATTTCCTTCCTTCCTTTCTTCTTTTTTCTTCTTTCTTTCTTTCTTTCTTTCTTTCTTTCTTTCTTTCTTTCTTTCTTTCTTTCTTTCTTTCTTTCTTTCTTTCTTTCTTTCTTTCTTTCTTTCTTTCCTTCCTTCCTTCCTTCCTTCCTTCCTTCCTTCCTTCCTTCCTTCCTTCCTTCCTTCCTTCCTTCCTTCCTTCCTTCCTTCCTTCCTTCCCTCCCTCCCTCCCTCCCTCCCTCCCTCCTTCCTTCTTTCTTTCCTTCCCTCCCTTCCTTTTTTTTCTTTTCCTGTTTTTGATCCATCATCATTTGTGGTTTTCTTTGATGAGAATTAACAAGTAAAGAGTGGATTTAAAAAGTCTACCCCAAATGTCATACCTAAATGTTATAATGAAGTTCATTTCACTTAGTAATTTTCTGCTAAAGGTTTGTACATCCTTTTGCTATAAATTAGCTCCCTTATTGGCTAGTTATGTTGAAATTGGCCTGTGATATTTGTAAGTGCCCTAGATTTCTCTGTTATAGAGTACTTTTCAATATTCTCTGTTGCTTAAAATGCTTTAATTTATGGTTACTTGAATACTGAGAACTGGGAGTCCTTGTTTCAATAATTCACTATTTCAGTGAGCCTGGAATTTTTTTAAAATTTTTTTTTAGTGAGGCAATTGGGGTTAAGTGACTTGCCTAGGGTCACACAGCTAGTAAGTGTGTGTTAAGTGTCTGAGGCTGGATTTGAACTCAGGTATTCCTGACTCCAGGGCCGGTGCTCTATCCACTGCGCCACCTAGCTGCCCCGTGGGATTTTAACAGTATGGCTATTTCCTAAATTACAATGGTTATGCCTTCTTGTCCTTTGTAGATCTTGTCCATGTTCTCCCAGATATTCTTTAAGGGGATCCACCCAATATCCTGGAGGTTTCCTCTTATTTATTTTAGATTTAATGATATCAGGACAACATTCAAACTATTTGCTTCTTTTATCCCTTGTTCTTCCTAATCCAGACAAGTTTCGGAATACTGAAAAGCCCTGTACAATTAAACATGCAGCTCAGAATAAGACAGTAGAACAAGCCAACTTTATAGAGGGGAGATACACAATGGAGGGCAACCATGGGAAATTATGGAAACAAATCGGTTCTTCAGGGCTCCTGGATGTAATTGGGGGGTTTGGGGGGACCCCCGAGAGAATGGAGCACCCTGTCCTCAAATGAGTAAAGTCTGGTGGATTTGTATAAGATTCTTATCTAGGTCTAGAAGGAAAATAACATGGATCCTGGAGTTAGGATCTGGTTTTTCAACAGGAAAGGGGACTTTAAATTGTGACTGCTGGTCTTGCTCTAATAGGCTGACTCAGCTTTCATGTTTTTTTGTTTTTGTTTTTGTTTTGTTTTGTTTTTTAAATTTTGCTTTAAATTATTGGTGGCCTCTGCGTTTAATGAGGTCAAAAGACTTCTGTATCTTGTACACTGGCCTAGCTTCTTTTTTATCATCCACGTAGCCCTTTTATGCCACTGCTTCCACATATGGTATTAATTTAGAAATATATGATACTCCCTAAAGCCTACCATTTAATAATAACTATGATAAAGTAATCAGAACCTTTCCTAGGATACACAAATACTATTGTCAAGGATAGTGAGAATTTACATGGATCATGCCCTTGTGGGTAGAGGGGCAGTATAAGAATGATTTTCAGAGAGATGATATCCATTCTTCAAGTGAATGTGGTGGTAGATGGACAACAGGTACAGGTCTATCTAACCTTACGAGGACCAGATTTGTAACATTCCCTGAGATTAATGTATACTATATCCACACATGTCCTCAGCCTTTCCTGAGATGTTAAAACCTCGTCCCAATTATCCAGTGATATAGCTAGGTGACCCCATGGAAAGAGTTCTGGGCCTGGAATTAGGAAGACCTGAATTCAAATCCTGCCTCAGACATTTACTCTCTGTGTAACCCTGTATAAGTCACTTTAATGCTGTTTGACTCAGTTTGGTCATCTGTAAAATGGGAATAATCATAGCACCTAGTTCCCAGGGTTGTGGTGATATGAGGATAAAATAAGATAAAATTTGTAGAAGCACAGTTTGCAACCCTTAAAGCACTATATAAATGCTAATTAACTGTTATTATTGTTAATGTTAATTGGTGACTTCCAAATTGGCATGCTTACACAACATTATTACAATATGTTATATCATATTTTTGATATATTAAAATATATTGTAATGATATTGCCATAATACTATATTGTATTACTATATTACTATAATGAATAATAATTATTAACATTTATATAGTACTTTACATATATTATCTCATACCAAGCAAAGACAACATAGGAACACATGACTATGCCTATGTTATTCTTGCTTAGTCTCACTATGCTTCCTTTATATAACTACCAAAATAATCTTCTTATGACAGAGGTCTGACCATGTCGTTCCCCAGCTCATAAACCTTAAGAGGTTTCCTATTGTCCCTAGAATAAAATATCAACTCAATGCAGCACTTTAGGATTTCCACAATATGACTCCAATCTATGTCTCCAGATTTATTTCATAGTACTCCCTCTACCCCAACTCCATCTACTCTACCTTGCAGACAATCCGACAATGGATTCCTTATTGTTCCCTGGCTGCCTTTACACCTTTGCACAGGATAATCCTTGACTTCCTTCAAGGCTTAGGTCAGACACCATCTCCTCATCAAAACCTTCCCAGTTTCCCCCAATAGTTAATGTTATTTCCCTCCCCAGAAGCCCTTACTTATCTGTATATTTATTGTAATCCTTTCCCCTAACCAGCCCAAATAAGCTCCTTGAAAGCAGGGAAAGTTTTGTTTTTGACTTTGTATCTCAGTGTCTTGTTTATGAAGGCAAACTAAGGCAACTTTTGCCTCAATTCTTACCTAACCTTTTGTTAGTAAATAGGCCTTGCCTCAGATCCATTGAGATTTGGAAAAGACCTTAGCTTAAAAAAGTCAAGATCTCTCACTTCATCCAGGGCCAACACCAGTCATCTTGACCTATGTCTTGTCACTAGACTCTGTTGACTCTGGAGGAGCGAGTGAGGCTGATGACTTTGCACAACTCTGCCTCACTTAAACCTAATTCACTTGCAAGTCAAGACATAACCCTCCTGATGTCACTAGTCTTCTTTGAGGATGAAGGATGAACAGTAACAACATAATAAGTGCTTGTTTAATTGATCTACTTCAAGCTTTTTTAAACTTGTTTTTGTGTGTCATGGACCCCTTTGACGTTCTGGTAAAGCCAATGGACCTCTTCTTAGAATAATGGTTGTTCTGACTGCACAAAATAAAACATATAGGCTTAACAAAGGAAACCAGTCATATTGACATACAACTATTAAAATATTTTTTTAAAAATTCAGGGACCTCAAGTTAAGAACCCTTGGTCTACTGGTAAAAAGTGACATCTTGTTTGCCCTGGACACATCCCTCTTTGCTTCTTCAGCACTGGAGCCAAGGGTATGGGAATGAGGCAACCTTTGATACCAGTACTGTGCCATATGGTATGGTACAAGGAACCCTGCATTTGGGGCCAGAGACATCTGTGTTTGAATCTTGGTTCTTCTGCTCGTATAATCTAGGAGAAATTATTTCACCTTGCTAAGCCTCACTTTCTTTATATATAAAACAGGGCCCATAATATTTTCACTATCTCTAAAGGCTACAGTGAGCAGTGTTTTGTAAACATTAACGTGGTATACAAATGTTTTATTATTTTTTAGAGTCAAGATTTCTGCTCCATTCTATCCACTTTCTTTCCTCTAATGCAAAGAACACATAGTTGATTAAAAAGGGATCTCAAGAGTTTTCACTGGATGAATGAAAAAAAATCATAAAAGGAAGGACAGTATATTTCAAAAGAGCAATTTGATTTTCTTTCCCTCTTTGGGATTTTTATAAAGTTCTTCTTTACCTTTTTATTAGGGCTCAGTACCAGCAAGCCACCTGTGTAGACATTTTTCTCTCTAATAGCAGTTTGGCAAGATCTCCTCTCTCTCTGCCCTGCCAACCTCACTCTCCTCCTAGACTGTGGTTAATGAGCAAACAATATGGCCTCCCCTCAGAATTTCTCACAGGTAAGTGAGAAACCGACTCACAATTGGTGAACCAGCAGCTACAGTTATTAATTCTTCCTCCTATGCTATCTGGCTCATGTTCTTGGTGAGCTGCTGTTTTCTTTCACTTTTCTGGATACATCTTGGAGGTTTAGTGTAATGTGGCTTCCTTCTTGGTTGACTATGGTTCTTTGACATCAGTAATCTCTCTTACTTATCCAATCCATCCTCCCTATAGCTACCTAATCTTCCTAATGCACAGATAAGTCTGACTATGCCATTCAAATATTTAAAATATTATTTGTTTCCTTTTTAATTTATGAAATAAAACAAGAATTTCCATAACATAGTAGAATAAAAAAGATAATTGCACACGAAACAGCAAATCTATTATGGACAACTTGCTATTTCTTGTTATCATGTAAATTTGCTTTTTTCTTTTTTTTCTTTCCTTCCCCCACCTTAGAGATGGCTATCATTAGAAACTAATATGTATGTATGTGTGTATATACACATATATACATACATACATATATATGTAAAATCACTCTAAGCATACTTCTTTTTATCAGTTATTCCTTTGGATGCAGATAGTGTCTTCCTTCATAATTCCTTTGTAGTTAATTTGAGAATTTATAATAGTCAAAATAATAGCATCCAACATGTTAGGGGAGAGGGGCTTTCTTGCTTTCTTACAACATCACAAAGATGCACATAGGGTATACACTGCTAATTTGTTTCACATAAGTAGTCCATCTTCTTTTTTAATCCTACATTTCTTTGATGGATGACATCCCTTGATCTGATTCTTCAAAATTCTTTATGGACTAAATATATCAACTTGCTTACATTCATCATATGCTGCTTCTTTGCTCAGTGGCCATTATCCATTTTGAATTCTTCAGTGATTACAAAGTTTCACAACTTGCAGCCCTACAAGGATACCATAGGTATTAAAAAGACATTTTTTTTTTATTTTCAGTGACAGATTTGGAGTCATTAAGGGAACTTTGAAATTTCTCAAGGGTATAATCTAGTACAAAGTCTTTTTATTTTTCTCCTTAATTCTGGGTTCAACTTGTCCATTTTTAGTATCTAAGATACACAAATAGATGGATCAATGGATACATTATATTAATTATCCACATTCCATAATCTGGACAATTGGTATTCCTTTCTTCATCCACTTGATTTTCCTCTGTAGATGATTAGGCCAAATTCTTTTGAGTAGTAATGGATCTTGTCTGTAATGTTCTAGGGCATTAATGCAACCAGCACAAGGTCATCTACAAAAGGAAGCATCTGGAGGACCTTGCCATATCAGATAATTTCCCCTTAACTTGGTTTCTGCCCTGTATCTTTTACATCACAGTTTCCAAGTATCATGCCTCCCATAGTAGTAGTAGTAGCAGCAGGCTTCCACCAGTCACGGGCGACCAGCGCCTAGAAGAGCCACAGGCCACAGTGTGGCTGTGCAGTCAGATACAGGAGCCATAGCTCCTGCCACAATGAGGACATCAGAAAACTGTGCTCTCTGTTGCCCATTGGTTCCTGAATCTCATTTGTTTTTCTTCCTCCCGAGCTTGAAGGCCCATCTCAGCTGTGCACAAGATGCTCCTGAGTACTGAACTCCATTGGGCGCAGTCCTTGGCCATCTCCTCCCAGCTGCTGATGTCTATTCCCAGAGCCCTCAAGTCTTACTTGCATACATCTCTGTAGCAAAGCTGGGGGCGTCCAGTAGGTCTAACTCACCATAGAGTAGGTCTTTAGGAATGCGCCTGTCTTGTATGTGGTTCACATGACCAAGCCAGCACAGCCGTCTTTGTTTCAGTAGTGTGTAGATGCTTGGAAGTTGCGTGCATTGGAGCACTTCTGTGTTGGTGATGCTATCTGACCAAGATATGCCAAGGATGCACCAAAGGCAGCGCATGTGGAAGCTGTTAAGCTTCTTCTCTTGTCTAGTGTATGTAGTCCATGTTTCGCTGCCATACAGTGAGGTACTCATGCCTCCCATATTATTAATGAATGGAATGTTGTCGTCAAAGAGGGTTATCTCTTCTTTTTAAAGGAACATCTCATAACTTTGCTGTAAGCATGGGGGATAACTTCTTGAAAGAATAACTTTCAGACTTCCTTTTGTTCTATTGAGTCAAAATCTTTGGATAGTCAACAAACAAAAAAGTACCAGAGGGTCTTGTATTGTAAACATCTTTCAGTCAATTGTGTGATTGTAAAGATACCTCCTATGGAATGTCATTTGTGAAACCTTGACTATTAGCTACTAGACATGCCCTTGAGATGTGTAGTTTATATTCATAAAAAGTTTATATAGATGGTAAAATGAGCATACGGGTTAAGAGATGTCTCTGATTTATTGTCCCCATGTCTTATGTATCTTCTCCTACCTCATATTCTTTACACATCAATACCTTAATTCTTTCACAATTGTGTCACTTTGAGAACACATTTTCCCTTTGAATATTTGACCTATTCTAACTGCTTTTTCAATTTTGGAAAGGATACTAAATCATTGTCAATACCTTATGACTGAACAACCCAAGCAAAGAGAGACCTTACTTAAATCCTAAGCTATATAACTTTGGGTCATGACCTCTTTAGGCCTCAGTTTCCTTATCTGTAAAATGAAGAGGATAACTTGCAATTATCTGTTCAAGAGCAGACTTGATTGTCTCTGGAGTTAGTAAGAGGCCCATCACTGGAGGTCCTTAAGCAAAGGCTAGAAGATGATCAATATTTTTCGTGATATCATGGAGGGAATTTTGTTCTAGTTATAGTTTGTGCCAGATAACCTTTTACTTTCCTTCTAACTGTAATTCTGTGATTTTATGGACTTATGATCTCTAAAGACCATTTTAACCGTAACATTTTATTTTATGTAACAGCTCTAATGAGTGAGATTCTATAGGCAACAATCATGGATTTCTACTGTAGCCTGGGGAAAACCTTGTCTTTTTTATATTTCTAGAGGTTTCTAGGGCAGAACTTAGAGATAGTCTGTCTGATTCCCTTAGAACATCTTTTAGAAATATCAGGTATCCCTTATATTCGTCCATCTGACTGTGGGAATGGACCTCCTACCCTGCCAGCTGATAGGGAATTGGCTTAGGGATTTGGCCTCTGGGAGTCAGTGCTGTTCCCCTCATCTGGAAAGAGCTGCCTCAGGCCTTCCATTTATACATTTTTTAAAAAAGTCTGTTTCCATATTTTTTCTAACTAGCTTTTTAAAAAGTGCTTAAGGATTTATGAGTATGTCCTCAATGTGTGGACTTCAGTGCTGCTTCACCAGACGGGCTTATTATTTCAGGTTCTAACACAATAGAATGATAAATTATTCATTGCCAGTTGAAATAAAAAAAAAATGCCAACCCAACCCAACATCTGGGCTATGAATGCTGCATAAAGATAAGTCTCTTATTCTGTGTCTATAAAAATAAAATGCACTTTTCAGTTTTCACTGAAACAGGTACAGTTTGGGGTGTTTTTTTTTTCTTTAAACTCTGTTTTTTTTTCTTCCTTCAGTGGCCTAGTAGGGATCATTATCCAGCATGAGGTTAGGTGTCTTGGTTTGATTCTTATGGTGCCTGTAATGCTTGGTTTGTGGCAATCCCTATGTTTAGTACGGTCTTCACCTATCCCATTATGGTCTAACACCATCCTTGTCTAGTTCTCTTTGGTTGTATGTATCCTTCCCTTTAGCAGATTGAGTAGTTGGATTTTGTCAATGCCTCTTGGAACTATTTGAAATGCCATTAAAGTGAGTAAACACAAAGCTACCACCCTCATTATCACTTGCTTTCCATTGGGTTTCAGATGTATTGTCACTCTTCTGAGAAGCTGGCTTCTGTCTAGTGAATTTTCTGCTATTTTCCTTACTCTGAAGTCATCTCACTGGGCTTTCTTTGTTGTGTTGGCGTAACATTTCAATCTATACAAGTCACTTCTGCAAATTATGGCCACACTTCAAAAGATATGTAATTTCACCAGTATGGATACATTTTTCACTAATACAGATTGTAATCCCTGAACTCCCTAATTAGGTGGTTTTCACAAAGTATTGTAGTTGTTTGGTGGCCAACCATCTGGTGGTGAGACTCTCCAAACTGAGCTAGGTTGGTCCTCAAGTGACAGATAAACAGTTTCTTGCCAGACCTAGACTCAAAGCCTTTCAAAATTAATAAACCAACACGCATTTATTAAACACTTCTTAATATGTGCTGACTACTGTGCTAAGCAGTAAGAATATAAATACAAATATAAAGAAAAAAAGCCCTTGCCTTCAAGGAACTTACATTCTAATGGTGGACGATAACACATAAAGGGAAACTGAGAAGCAAGGGCATTAGCAGGAAGGGGAGAAGGTGTTTGCACAGGGACATGGTGGAGAGTCTGCAGAATTAGGAGTGGAACCCTAAGATATGGCTATCCTGGATACTTTTCTTAAAATGGAAGTTGTAGGATGAGTTGACCAATTAAGGACAGAATGTGATTCCAGTGTGAGAAGGCCAAAGGTAGAGTGAATCTCCTAGGTGAAGAAGATACTTTGGCATGGTGGGAAAAGTCTGGAGAGGAAAATTCAGATAAAGGTTATGCTCTGTCAGCATAGCCTTCAAGGATTCAGGCCTGCCTATATACCACAACTAGCTATTGGAATCATAGGAAAGGATTATGTAATGTCAAGATCATAGACTTAGAGCCAGAAGGGACAGTGGAGGCCCAATCCCCTCCTTTTATAGATGAGGAAAACTGAGGTGTAGAGATTTAGAATCATAAAATTTTAGAGCTAGAAGGAGCCTTTGAAGTCATCTAGTCCAACTTATTTATTTGTAGATAAAGAAATGGAATTTATAGAGGAGAACTTGTCTTGCCCAAGATCACTCAGAAAGTGGTAGAGACTGGACAAGAGTCCAGTTGTTTTGAGTCCATATCCAGCCCTATGTTCACTAGACATTGTCCCTTGGGGAATGCAGTGGTATTTAAGACAACATTTCAGCAGGGCCATCTGATTTCTTGGGAAAAGCAAATTCACAGGAGTCAGCAGAACCAACGAATTTTGGCAAGAGGCATTTTTTTTTTTGAGGTTTTTGATGATAGTGGAAATGAATTAGGTTTAGGATTGGAAGTCTAAGTATCAACCAGAAAAGGAAGGTTTGATGTAGAGCTGAAACCAAGTTGGCAAAGTCTCCAATCAGAGACTTGAAATATAATAGTACAGTTATTCCATCTGAAGATAAGGAGGGAAGCCAGTAAGGGAGGGTGTTATCTGATATATCCTGAGATAAACCTCTGGGAGCACATTAAAATCCTTGCAATATTGAGCAAGGATTCTAATAAAACTGGGACATTGCAACACAAAAGAACTTTTCAAGAATCTGCCCTTGTACCTTGGAGCAGCCAAGGGGATGTTCAGCATGCGGAGGAGTCGGGGAGGAGCTTGTCCTTAGAGCATCCCGTCCTGTAATATACTGATGCTTCCCAGAACTGAGGGTATCAGAGCCAGTATCCAAGATCCTGGCTCTCTCTGAACTGCTTAGATTTAGATCAAGGAGCCCCTGAGTTCAGAATGTGCAGCTGCTATGTTGGGACTCTGGTTTAGGTGTTAATGGCCAATCTAACCCACATGTCTACTTACCATGTCTGTGTCCATTACACACCCAGGAATCTTCCTGGCTTTATTTCAGTACTTCTTCTGATGGGTGCTTCAGGATACTCTGACCCTTTACCCTTTCTTCGAGCAACCTCAGGATTGTCGGGCCTAGGGAAACACATACTACTCCTGCCCCTCCAGTATGCTCTCCTCAGTGGCATTAGCCCAGTGAGATCAGGTTAAAATGAAGAGATAGCTCTTGAAGGGGAAAAAAGCAATTATCAAAAGTCACCCTGCAGGGGATCTAGAAATAGGAATAAGGGAAACTGGATAGTTGTACTTGGTTTGTTTTAGTGATCAATGACTTTAGGGGAAAGGTGAATTTATTGCATGAATATATACATATATGTATATATACACATGTATATGCGTGTGAATATACACACATGTATATATACATATGTGTATTTATGTATATATGTATGTGTGTATACACTTGTGTATGTGTATCTTTGGAATCTTTTTCACTCTTCTCTTAAAGGAAACTTTGATTCCAACCTGGAGGGGTGTTGGAGAAGGGACCATGAGGCTGGTCACTCTGGACTGTTCTTCTTAGGGGTACTAGACTAGAATTATATGTAACTGTCTTCTTATATATTGTTAACTTCAGGGGAAATTAGTTTTAGGTTCAAGCTGATCACTTAGTCTCTGTCCCTTAAAGGGGAAGGAGTAGGACAAGTTTATAATATCTGAAGACTTGGCTCCTTCCTACCACATACTAATTCTACAAAAGATCATTAAAAATAATGAATAAATCTCCTTATCTGAGGAGATAGTGAAAAGAAATCAGAGGAGTTATAAAGATTAGAATACACTAGGCAATATACACAGTGAATGAGTTTTCCTCCTGGGCATGAGATAACAGCAACAACAATAGCAACAAGAATAATAATAACAAACAGTTATATAGGGCTTACTATGTGCCAGTCATTGTAATAAGCATTTTATAATTATTTTTTCATTTGATCCTCACAACAACCCTGGGAGGTAGGTGCTCTTATTATCCCTATTTTATAATTGCAGAAATGAAGGCAAACAGAGTTGAAGTGACTTGCCCAAGGCCATGCATCTAGTAAATTCCGAGACTAGAATTGTACTCATCTGTCTTAATCTGGGCCTAGTACCCTATCCACGGTGCCACTTAGCTGCCACATTCTTTGAGAAGAGAAGAGGAGGAAGAGGGGAAGGAGGAGGAGGAGGAGAAGAAGAAGAAGAAGAAGAAGAAGAAGAAGAAGAAGAAGAAGAAGAAGAAGAAGAAGAAGAAGAAGAAGAAGAAGAAGAAGAAGAAGAAGAAGAAGAAGAAGAAGAAGAAGAAAGGGGGAGAGAGAGAGAGAGAGAGAGAGAGAGAGAGAGAGAGAGAGAGAGAGAGAATATTAGTGTTCCTGATCTCAACCAAGGGGAAATCTTCTGATGTAGCTAGGGAGGCAAGCTGGAAATAGGAGGCAGGGAGGACATGCTGGCTCCTCTACACGTATGCTGTTCCTAAAGTCTTTTATGTTTCTCCTTTTGTTTCTCCCTTAAGAGGGTCTGGAGCCACATATCTCCTCTCTTGAAGCAAGAAGCTGAAGAAAGTTCTTCCTTCTCTCAAGCTGTCCTACCAACTCTGCTCTTCACACAATGTTGATTCAGCATATTCTTCACCAATCAGAAGAGGCTTATGCAAATGATCCAGGCTTAAATTTAAGGTTGTAAAACCAAATCAAAGGTACTTTCAGAGGGAAGGCAATCAGAATGAGGGGGAGCCAGGCAATGCTTCCTGCAGAAGGTAAGACTGGAGCTGAATCTTGAAAGGAGCCAGGAGGCCAAGCTGAAGAGGTAGAGCATTCCAGGGATGGGGCACAACCACTGCAAAGTCACAAAGCTAAGAGATACAGGATTAGGTAAGAGGAATAACAAGAAGGTCAGTATTGTTGGATTTTAGAATATATGGAAGAGAATAAAGTATAAAAGGGGTGGAAAGAGACACATTTTTGGGGGGGATGAGGCAGTTGGGGTTATGTGACTTGCCCAGGGTCACACAGCTAGTAAGTGTCAAGGGTCTGAGGCCGGATTTAAACTCAGGTCCTCCTGAATCCAGGGCCAGTGCTCTATCCACTGTGCCACCTAGCTGCCCCCAAAAGACACATTTTAACAGCCAAACAGAAGATTTTATATTTGACCTGTGAAGTAAAAAAGAGATTGCTGGGAATTTTTGAGTAAGGAGGTGACATGGTCAAGCCTGCCCTTTAGGAAAATCTCTTTGGCATTTGAGTGGAGGGTGGACTGGATTGGGGTGGGGGAAGGATACTGGAGACAGATGGACCAACCAAAAGGCTATAACAATAGTCCAGGCATCAGGTGATGAGGACTTGGACCAGGGTGGTGGCTTCTTGGAGAGAAGAGGACATAGACAAAAGATGTTGTGAAAGTCAAAATGAAAAAACTTGCCAACAGATTGGATATGTGGCAGGAGTGTGAATGAGGAGTTGAAGGAGAATCCAAAATTGTGAACCTGGATGACTTGGAGGACAATGGCTCCCTTGGCAGTAATAGGGAATTTTGGAAAATGGGAGGATTTGGAGGGCAGGAAATAATGAGTTGTTCCAGCCAGGGCCTGAGAGAATCACCCCTGTTGCCATAACCTAGGGAGCTCTCTGATATAATGGTGTTAGAAGTATCTGCAATCCCACTTTTCTGAAGCAAGATAGTGGGGAAAATGAGTCAATGGATTTGGTGATAGGAGACTAGGGTTCTATCTAGTCCTAGCTTTGTCACTGGCTATGAGATCATGAGCAAGTTACTTCTCTCTGACCTCAGTCTCCTCATCTGTACACAGAAAAGAGCTGGATTAAATAACATCCAATTGTTTTCTAGCTCCAATATTTTATGAATTCTATGAACTCTAGAATGAAATGAAGCCATTAGCCTCCACTTTGTCTTGAATCCTAGGAGCCTTTTGGATCAACGGACATGATGGAATTCTGTTAGATGTTTCTTGGTGTCAGATGGAGAGGCTATTTAGGAGAGCAGAGAGGCAGAAAAAATTTTCTGCAGTTAGAACAATAAAACAAGGTTCTGTTTCAGATATGAGATACATTAGAGTCTAACTTATAACTCAAGATAAGGAGAGAATTAATTTAATAGATAATGACTTAATCTCTAGGTTTTCTTTTTAATCACTTTTGCTTATAGCACTTTAGGCTCTCAGATAAATGGAACTTTATATGTAGAAATCGATGTTCTTTTGTTTTGTTTTGTTTTGTATTTTATTTTTTGCAGGGCAATGAGGGTTAAGTGACTTTCCCAGGGTCACACAGCTAGTAATTGTCAAGTGTATGAGGCCAAACTTGAACTCAGGTCCTCCTGAATCCAAGGCCAGTGCTTTATCCACTGCTCCACCTAGCCACCCCAACTTTTTATAGATAATTTCAAAAGTTTTTTATTTTTACTTTTAAAGTACTTCCCTTATATATTCCCTTCCCTGAATGAAGCCTCCTATGTAATAAAGTACACAGGGAAGCATAAATAACTAAGAAACCATGCTTGATAATATATGCTCTATTACATGTTTGTAGACCTACCCAGAAGAGGAATATGTTATGTCCCACTTATTCCTGAAGAATAGGAATGCTGCACAATATATTTGTGGGGGTAAATCTCCAGAAATGGAAAGTTTTATAAACCAGAAAAGAATTGCTCTTTCCATGATTGCTCAGAAAAGCTGACTTCTTCCACTGCAGCCAACTTGGTTAATAATATTCTTTTTGCATCCTTTAGACAGAACTTTGTAAGTGCTATGGTGAATGATGTGAATTAAAAAAAAAGCCATTGTTATTATGCCTGTAATAACCAAAGTTAGCACTTAAAGGTCTTAAATGTATACTTTATCAAGACCATTGGTTTATAGAACAGTTCCTGAGGTCTTATGTAGTCAGTTCCCTGACTGAATGACAATTAGATCTAGAAATAGAGGCAGTTTAAGACCAGATAGGGCCCCAAGGCACCTCTATATGGAAGAGATTTTAGGAAAAATCTAGTAATTTACCCTTATTTTATATATGAGGTAATTGAAACACAAAGCCAGAAAGATGAGGTGATTTAGTTAAGATGATATGGCAAGTTAGGAAGTAGGAAAGGTAAGAAGAAAAATCAGATTTCCTGGTACCCATAGCCACAACTATCATGAGACCACTGGGGCTTTACTCCATAGGGCAGACATAGTAGTGTTGGTGTTATGAGAAGGGTTCTCATCTTCTCATCTTCTGATGCAGTTGCATTGGGCAGTTTAGGGCCTATGGTGAACCATGAAGGGTTGCAGAGGAGAGGAAGTACATCTATCCTACCCAACACCAGAATATCAGTGATCTAGGGGAATGAAGACAGATGCTTCTCTCTCTCCACTCGCACATCCCCTTTGCTTAGTTCTAGAATACTACTCCCTCATGGTTACATAATAGTTATCCTACTCTCCTAGGCCTTGACTTTTCCCACTGCCTCACCACTGTTATTATGCCCAATGATAGTAAGTTGCCAGTACGCCAACTGACATAGAGACTTGTAACAAATGGAATGCCTTGGATCAATAATGATGGCAGGGTGGGATGATTTCAGAGTTAGTTGTGCTTGTCTTAGTTGTCTTGGCCTCCCCCCTACCCAAGCCCCAGGCAACAAAAGCTAAATTTTCAGGGTGCTAGAATTCCCAGTTGTGACTCTGATTTTTCTACTCTACTTAATAGTGTCATTATAATGTCCAGATTCTTATACTGAGAAGTTCTGTCCAAGTCATTATTCTAAAGCACACAACATCCTATGAAAGAGGAATAAAATTTTATCACAATCTGAAATATCATCCTTCCCAAGCATCCTCAGTTTCCCTTCATGGTCAGAAAAGCCTTCCCAAAGTCTAGTCTAAATTTCTCAAGGTGACTTCAAGCCAGTCCAGTCTGGCTTGAAGATAGAACAACATCCATAGAAGATAGAACAACATCTTCTGTTAAAACAGCCCTTCAAGGACAATTACATTTCTCTTTAAATATGCTACCTTATTCATGTAAATCTAGTGTGTTGCATTTTGATAAAGGAGGCAATGCAGAGTATCTTTAAAATTCCATTTGCTTTGTGTTGTTATCTTGTCAGTCTTTTAGTTTCTGATACTATCATAAGGGCCTTCATTCCATTTCAAGTTTGTTAGAATGGGCAAAAACAGAGAGATAAGAAAATTCTCAGTTATTCAAGGATCACTTTATTTATATTTTTTCATCCTCTTATCCCTAGTTTCATACCTGACAGCAAATGGTGCCATTTTTATGACTTTCTTTCTCCTTCTCTCTATAAATGTGCCTATTTTTTAAAAGGAATCCATAGAGTCCTACCTTGGGTAGGATAGTACATGGGGTGGGATGGGAAGTGCAGAGGGGGAGAGAATAAGTATTTATTAAGTGCTTATCATGTGCCAGTCATTGTGCTAAATGTTTTACAAATATCTCATTTGATTTTGGTAACAACCCTGGGAAGTGGGTGCTATTATAACCCCCAATTTATAGCTGAAGAAACTGAGGTAGACAAAGGTTAAATGACTTGCCTAGGGTCATACAACTAAGTATCTGAGGTTAAATTTAATCTCAGGCTTTCTTGAATCCATGCCCAATGCTCTATCCATTGCACCACCTTGCTTCAGTACCAAAGATATATTTTTTGGGTGGGCTTGGGAAATGCTACATTGCCTGTTAAATGGGTGGTGAAAAGATTGTACTGTTTCCCAAAATACCTGGTTAGTTCTAACCTTTGCTTTGCTATTTTGGGAAGGTGGCTTAAGATAGAGAGAAGACAACCTGTCTTCAGAGAATCTGTAATTTCCTAATCTAGCTTTGGTGATACAAATACAATTTTAGGATCAAAGGATTTAGAATGGAAATCCATATTAGTGATCATCTCTTCTAACTCTCTTATTGTGCAAAGGACAAAGCCAAAGCTTAGAGAACTCAAATGGCTTGCCTAAAGTCACATGGATATTAAGAGAACTGGAATTTATCCAGGGTTATTTCTACTATACCATTCTATTTTGCAGGGATAGGAGCAGGATTCTTTTTTTGTTTGTTTGTTTGTTTGTTTTTGTGGGGCAATGGGGGTTAAGTGACTTGCCCAAGGTCACACAGCTAGTAAGTGTCAACTGTCTGAGGCCAGATTTGAACTCAGGTACTCCTGAATCTAGGGCTGGTACTTTATCCACTGCACCACCTAGTTGCTCCAGGAGCAGGATTCTTAATCTTGAAGGGAGTGGTACTGATATCACTCAGTGGTAGTAATGAGTTTGGCATATAGTGAAGATGGAGGCTATGGAAGATGAGAGGGATGGTATCTAATATTAGTTAATATAAATGGTATTATTTGAAACTAGGAAAAGAGGATGTTTATGAGGGACAGTTGAAAGACCAGAGAGGCACTACATTTTTTCCATACTAGGGGACTTTAATTCTTATCTTCATGTCATTTTTATTGAGTAAAAATATTTTTATAATAGGGGATTTATAAGGGAACCCTTCATCAGTCAAATCTTCCCAATTTACTTGACAAAAGTTTAGAGCTTTCAGAGTTTGAGTGACCAATTTGCAGTATGCCAGGAGGAATTGACAAAAAACCATAAGATATAAGGAGATGTCCCTTTCATATAGCATAGTCCAGTTACCTTTGTTGCCAGTAAGTTACCTGATATCTCATGATATCCTTAAATTGCTCCTAAGGAATGTTGAATTTCTGCTCTATGAGTTTCTCTGCTCCCCTCCTCCCTACCCTCTACCTGCCAAAGGATAGGAAGCATGGCTCCAAAGCTTGGTTGTGCTCTCCACTGTCTTCAGCTTTGAGCTCAGCTGAAATTCTGATATGACACTGATAGGCATTTTAGAAAGAGCCAAAACCCATACCTATGATAATCAGGAACTTCTCCATTTCTATGCCTCTTAGAATCTTGATTTTAAGGTCTGCCATTTTCCAAGTAGTATTCCAATTTTAGGAATGAGCCTTTCTACTGTTCTCACCTACTTGATTCTACTGTGTGGCTGGACTATGCCATGTGCTTCTTCTGTAAGGCAGTATAGCCAGCGTGGATGGGAGTGGAGAGAGAAAAATTCACCCTACTCCTTTCCTTCTCTTTGTTACAAGAACCCATAAGAGATAACCCCACCTCAACTCTCTCTGTAGTTCAATTCTTTGAAGCATCAACTCCTCTACTTTGAAGTTCCCAGTCTCTTCCATTTGACCATGTCAGTAAATGGTTAGAGGAAGAGGCACTAGGCAGGCTAATTATCTTTGCTCACTCTCAGCCAAGTTTCCTTGCCTATGTACAATTAGCCCTTCAAAATTTAATGTCCTTACAAACTGAAATTCTACCTACCAAAAGTCTAAGGGGGTAGATCTTACAATCAGCAA
This sequence comes from Dromiciops gliroides, assembly GCF_019393635.1. Taxonomy (NCBI): domain Eukaryota; kingdom Metazoa; phylum Chordata; class Mammalia; order Microbiotheria; family Microbiotheriidae; genus Dromiciops; species Dromiciops gliroides. Next base: position 101,849,652 of record NC_057862.1, on the reverse strand, counting down.
AAGCAACTACTGGAAGTCAGTATGGCATGTGTGTGTGTGTGTGTGTGTGTGTGTGTGTGTGTGTGTGTGTGTGTGTGTAATCTTTTGTTGAATTATCTCTGCTACTTTCCCCTTACATTTAGTAAAGAGGCCAAAGTCTGAAAGTTCTGCCATTTTATCAAGTGGATTGGGAGCCTCAATAGATTGGGACCTCTATCAAGTTTCCCTATGTAACCAATATTCACAACAATATATACTGAGTGCTTACTATATCTGAGATTTTATTGTAGGACCCAAATGAGATACAAAAATGGGTGAGAAATGGACTTTGCCATTTACTTAGTAATAAGTAAACAAATATTTATTAAGTGTTTACTATCTGGCATATAAAACGCCAAGGCAGTTTAAGAGAGCTAAGGAAGATCAGGAATAGCTTCATATAGGACATAACATTTTATGTGGGACTAAAAAGGAGGGCAGATTTTGTTATGGGGCCCTTGGGTACCTCAGAAGTTTTCTGGGGGTAAATTGAAGAACCAGAAACGAAACCAAAGGACAGCCACACCTAAAGAGATAAGTGGCACAGGATCGGGATTGAGCTAGCTCCAGGACCACCACTCTTCATTCCAGTCTCCCCTATCCCTCAAGGAGATAAGATTAGGTGTGACTGCTGCCTTTGGGGCATGAGGTGGACAGAGATGGCTTGAGAGATCTGGAGCTTCCCCTCACCCAACTTCCCCCAGCCACCACCAATGGGGGATGGTCCTCCCCCAGTAAGGGAACTTTCCACAGTCAGATGATCACCTCATTGGACCACCATCAGTCCTCTATAAAAGTATCTGCCTGTCTCCTGCTCAAGGAGAAAGGTATCTCAGAGAACAACGACTCTGTGCCATGCCTCAAGGATTTCTCTCTTGGTTTCCTTTCCCTAACACCTAAATAAAATATTCTATTCTAATTGGATTTGTGTGCAAGAGAGTGTAAATCTTTAAAGAGGAATTCCTAAGAACTCTTACCCCAACCCTCCATTATTTTCCCCATAACATTTTTTCAAAAGGTAGAGGTGTGTGTGTAGGGGGGAATGGAAGGGAAATCACACTTGTAAAGTCTTCAGGTCTTATTCAGTGGAACTCAATGAGGACTCTCTTAACTAATTTTCATTATATCTGAGAATAGCACTGAAGGCTTTCCATTAGGAACAAGAGCCATTCTGTGATCAAGCTGTTATTGGCATTGCCAAGGGGTTATTTAGTTTGGTACTATGTCTCTCAGGGAACAGGGGTCTATCTCAGTGCAAGTTTGGTCTCCTGATGCAAAGAAGCATGATATGGTGGTTTGGACCTCAAGAGTTATGATATCCACCTCATTTTCCCCCTCTTAAGCCTAGTGGTCAGGTAAAGGTAGGTAGGTGAGGCAAATCTTAAGTTACATCCCTCTGAAGATTATTTCTAATATTCCTTATTTTCCTCAAAGCTCATGAACTCAGTCTGAAGCTGGGCTTTTGAGGACTCCCTCTTTTATTACTTACCCCTCTACAAGAAGAAGAAAGAGGAGGAGGAGGAAGAAAAGGAAGAGGAAAGTAAGAAAAAAGGGACAAGGTATGAAGTTTGCATTCATTCATAAATGGGGAGCAGAAGTAATTGAGTGAACAGAGATTCAAGCATTAATCCTATCTGTGTAATTGAATTTGGAGAGGGAAGCATTATGCTGGGCACATATCTCTCCTCTTTTTCTCTTAGTTTTTCATTTCAAGAACTGTTTTGCAACAAGGCATTGTTAATCCCTATGAGAATTCACTTATTCATTGAGTATCCATTATATGTTTTGCCCTGTATTAACTACTCTGTTAACATAAGTAGGGGTACTAACTACTCTGTCAGTATAACAATAGACTACCTTCTACTAGTTGGGGTTATAGAGGACAAGTACATGACAACCCACAGAATTCTTCCAGCTGGCACTTTAAGGTCCACAGGAATCAACAAGCATTTATTAAATGCCAACTATGTGCCAGTCACTGTTTTGGAAACTGGGGAAGCAAATGTAAAGAATGAAATAATCCAAGTTCTCAAGGAACTTCCATTCTTTCATAAAGAGTTTTATTCTGAATTTAAGAAAAATCAAATTGAATGGGCATTTACAGATGAATAGTCAAACAGAAAGGATTTTACATGAAATGCTATGTCTCTATTATGTAGAGGGGTGGTTCTCAAAACTCTTGGGACTTTAAGGGCCTCTTTATACAGTTAACAATTATTAAAGACCCCAAAGAGCTTTTGTTTAAGTGGGTTATATCTATTTATGTTTACTGCATTAGAAATTATAATTTATACATATATATGTATATATCAAGTAAAATAATTTCCCATATTAACTGTATCCAAAAATGTGTGGAGGTTATATTTTTTTAAAAAATTGTCTCTGCTGATGCATTATTACATCTCTCATTGACTGAATTGGTAAAGGAAAATGATGGAATCCTGATGGTTCAATATTAGTATGCTCAAGATATGATACTAATACTACTACTAATACTACTTTTAATAATTTCATCAATAATAATAATCCACAGCATTTATATAGAACTTCAAGGTTTACAAAGCACTTTATTTCATTTGATCCTCACAATAACCGTGAGAGTTAGGTACCATTATTATCCCCATTTTACTGAAGCTGAGAGGTTAAGTGATATGCCCAGGGTTACACAGCTAGTATCTGAGGCAGGATTCAAACTCAGGTCTTCTTAACCTGAGCACTCTATCCACTATGCCAGTTAGTTGCTCCAGGAAGGGAAAAAGGGTTCTCTCAGAAGTGTTTTAGTAAGAGTTGGGTGAGAGGTAAGTCTTTCTGTATGACAGACTCTACTGTGGGGATCCTTATGTTTCCAAGACTTAATTTGTAAGTTTCATATATGTATGTATACACACACCTATCTCATATCATGTATATATATATATACACATATATACATATACACACACATATATATACATATACATACACACACATATATACATATACATACATACATATATATATATATATATATATATCTACGCCCAAAAATTAGTCAGGTTTTTACTTTATGTTTGTTTCCTACCACATGCTATTGCAGTGACATCTGAGACAATCCATGCTAGAAATACATGATTGTGAGCATTTGAGAGTAGATGGAACTTTGGAAAAGTGAAGTGTACTTCTGTAACTATGCTGTAAAGGTTGATTTATCTTCTAGAAATTTCGACCTCTTAGGTCAGTCGTTATTCCCTTAAAGGCCCTGGAGAGAGTTTTAATCACATTATTTGTTCATACCTCTTACCTCTGTTGGTTAGCTACCTTGTCACAGCCTTTTCAAAACTATTTTTATGTTTTTCCAAAGTTTGTAGCAAATTCAGTAATAAATATTCCCATTAGAGGCAAGCTGGTCTTCTTTGAGTAACTGGGTGGGGAATAAATAAAACCCTGCAGAGAAGTTTGAATGTTTGCGTGTTGACAGGGCTGCTGCTATAATGAAAGCCATCCCAAGTGGTGACAGCCCCATATTTTCCTTTTATTCATACTCCCTCAGGATAGATGCATATCTTCTGGACAAAATATTACCTTTCTTAATACAGGAACTGTGAATGTAGGAATGTAATCTCCTCTTTAGAGGGAGCATGGAATTTTCTACATTCCCTTTTCTTGTATGTGCACACAAGGATTATACTCTATGTATGCATGTGTGAAATAGTGATGATGGCACTGTACAGTAGGAAAGCCTAGTCTTGCTCAAGGATTTCTTTCATCCATAAATTTATCAGATGCCACTTGATCCCCATAGCTGGTAGTCATCTCTTCTCCATTTGATCTCAGCATTTTCTTTTTTCTTTTAAAAAAAATTATTTGGGCAGCTAGGTGGCACAGTGCATAGAGCACCAGCCCTGGAGTCAGGAGGACCTGACACTTGACACTTACTAGCTGTGTGATTTTGGGCAAGTCACTTAACCTGCCTTGCCCTGCCCCTGGAAAATTATTTTATTTTTAACTTTTTCCCAATTACATGTAAAGATATTTTTGAGTTCCAAATTCGCCCCTTTTGTCCCCCTTCCAAGGCCAGCAAGCAATTTGATATAGGTTATACATTACAATCATGTTAAACATATTTCCACATTAGCCATCTTGTGAAAGAAGAAACAGAACAAAAAGAAAAAAAAAAACCACACACACAAGAAAGAATAAACAAGGGGCAGCTAGGTGGTGCAGTGGATAAAGCACTGGCCCTAGATTCAGGAGTACTTGAGTTCAAATCCAACCTCAGACACTTGACGCTTACTAGCTGTGTGACCCTGGGAAAGTCATTTAACCCCCATTGCCCTGCAAAAAAAAAAAGAAAAAGAAAGAAAGAATAAACAAGAACAATAACAAAAATCAACAATAAAAGTTAAAACAGTATGCTTCAGTTTGTATTAAAACTCCATAGTTCTTTTCTGACTATGGAGGACATTTTCCACCATAAGTCTTTTGGTATTGTCTTGGATCATCATATTGCTGAGAAAAGTTAAGTCTATCACAGTTGATTGTCACAGAATGTTGTTGATACTGTGTACAATGTTCTCTTGGTTCTGCTCATTTCCCTCAGCATTAATTCATGTCTTTCCAGGTTTTTCTGAAATCCATCTGTTTGTCATTTCTTATATCGCAATAGTATTGTTGCATTACATTTATATGCCACAACTTTGTTTAGCCATTCCTCAATTGATTGGCATCCCCTCAATTTTCAATTCTTTGCTACCACAAAAAGAGCATCTATAAATATTTTTTTACACATGGGTCCTTTTCCCTTTATTAGGATCTCTTTGGATATAGACCTAGTAGTGGTATTGCTGTGTCAAAGGGTATGGACAGTTTTATAGCATTTTTGGGGGGATGGTTCCAAATTGCTTTCCAGAATGCTTGGGTCAGTTCACAACTCCACCAACAGTGCATTAGTGTTCCAATTTTCCCAAATCTTCTCCAACATTTATCATTTTCCTTTTTTGTCATATTAGCCAATTAGATAGGTATGAGGTAGTACCTCAGAGTAGTTTTAATTCACACTTCTGTATTCAGTAGTGATTGAGACAATATTTTCATATGGCTGTAGATAGCTTTAATTTCATCATCTTAAAACTGCCTGTTAACAACCTTTGACTCTTTCTCAAATGGTAAATGACGTTCATTCTTACATATTTATTTCAATTCTCTATATATTTTACATATGAGGCCTTTATCAGAAACACTGTCTATAAAAAATGTTTTCCAGCTTTATATTCTCTTTCTAATCTTTTTTGCATTGGTTTTGTTTGTGCAAAAACTCTTTAATTTAATGTAGTCTAAATGATCCATGCTGCATTTCACAATGTTCTCTATCTCATCTTTGGTCATAAATTCTTCCTCTCTCTATAGATCTGACAAGTAAACTATTCCTTCCTTTTCTAATTTGCTCCCAGAAGGGAGCATTTTCAAAGAGATTCTCCTTGGTCTATTGGTCCTCACAACATTCACCCTGGAAACAACTACAATATTATCTTAATTGATGGAGTACCCACATGCGATAGGGTAGAAACCACACTTATGGTCAAAGTAGCATACAGAAGTGCAGTGATATTCATTCATCAGCATAAAAAGATCAGCCTTTTTTTAGGAAACCTATGTAAGATAACTCATAAAATTTGGTTTCAGATAATCCATCTCACAACTATGAAGCCTCTTCTGGGTTTGGTGGTCTCACGTTTTGAAACTTGATTTAAAAATCTTTGTCTTGCTCCTGAAAAGCCCCAATTTAATCAGAACTGGAGGCTAATGGATGTCAATGTTGTTTGAAAATGTGGGAACTAACTGATGATAATTCACAAGCTATCAAAGGCAAGATTTTGTCTTTGAGGTTTTCTGATCTCTTGTATTGGGGGCCCAGAATCTGATGATGCTTAGTAAGTACTTATTGCTGATGATACCAAAGTTTAATTATATTTGCAGTTCTATGGGTACTGATGATCCTTTGATAGTCCAAGTCATGCCCTGTTCCTTGTCCCAGTTATGGTCATTGGGTGGACTGTTCCTTTACTGGTTGTGCTGAAGATCCCTTGACTTCTAGTCTAAATTGCAATTTTTTTCTCTTTCAATATAGCTTCAGTTTCCTACCTTCATCCACTGTTGCCACATGTGTCTTTGATTTATTATTCTGCCATCCTTCTGTTTGTTTATTCTTCTGTGCAATGAACAGTGATGGACCCACTAATAAATCATGAGGATAAGTTTTATTCTTGATCTCCAGGGCCAGAGCAACACCTTGAGTCTGGGGAAGAATGTGTGGTGACTGCCTGGGTTGAGTCATGGGTTCATATGTTGACACAGACACTGGGACCTGGCTTCTTCCTTGGGCTGTGGGATGTGCTCAGGAGGTAAGGTCCTCTGGGAATGATATGCAGCTCTATCTGACTGAATAATTCTCTTTCTACACAGCTGTCAAAATAATCATCCTAAAACATAGCTTTAATCCTTCTATCCCCCTGCCTCCCAAACTTTAGTGTTCACTCATGGCCTATACACTAACTCTAAAGCTTAGTATTTAAGACCCTTTCCAATTTCTCTTCCAACAATTCTTCCAATCTGTTTTGTTTGTTCGGTATTTTATTTTTTCCAGTTACATATAAGGATAGTTTTTAGCATTTGTTTTCATAGGATTTTTAGCTCCAAATTTTTTCCCCACCCTCCCTTCTCCCCAAAACAGAAAGCAGTCTAATATAGGTTATATATGTGCAATCACATTAAATATATTTCTGCATTAGTCATATTGTGAAAGAAGAGTCAGAGCACAAGGGAAAGACCTCAAAATAGAAGGAAAAAACCAGCCCCAAAGTAGAAACAGTATGGTTCAATCTGCATTCATAAACCACAGTTCTTTTTTCTGGATGTTGAGAACATTTTCTATTATGAAGTTCTTTGAAATTGTTTTGGACCATTGCATTGTTAAAAAGAGCCAAGTCTATCCCCATTGTTCATCATACAATGTTGCTGTTACTGTATACAATGATCTCCTGGTTCTGCTCCTCTCAGTCAGCATCAGTTCATGTAAGTCCTTCCAGATTTCTCTGAACTCCTCCTGCTCATCATTACTTTTCATGTTGATTTTTAAAAACTTTGTGTTCTAAATTTTCTTCTTCCCTCTATCCTCATCCCTCCCTATGAAATCCAGCAATTCAATGTAAGTCATACATGTGCAGTTATGTAAAACATCTTCTCATTAGTCAGGTGGTGAAAGAAAATAGACAAAATATGATTAGAAAGAAGAGATAACAAATAAAATTATACTTCAGTCTATATTCAGATACCAGCAGTTCTATCTCTGTTGATGGTTTGCATTTTTCATAGTCCTTCTGATAGCATCCTGCTCATCATTTCTTTCTGAGTTACTATTGTAAATTGTGGTACCCACTATCTTATTCCCTCCCTCTGGTATTTACTGTATTTTCTATCTGCTGTCACCCTATCCCTCCCTGAAAGTGTTTTGCTTTTTACTGCCCCTCCCCCAATTTGCCCTTCCTTCCATTGTCTCTCCCCCCCCCCTTATCCCCTTCCCCTCCCACTTTCCCACAGGGCAAGACATATTACTATACCCTCTTGAGTGTGTATGTAATTACCTCTTTGAGCCAATTCTGATGAGAGTAAGGCTCACTCACTCCCCTGCTCCTTCCCCATCTTCCCCTCTACTCCATAAGCTGTTTCTTGTTTCTGTTATGTGAACTAATTTTCCTCAATCCACTTTTCCCTTTCCCTTTTTTTGAGTGCATTCCTCTTACCCCTTAACTTTATTTTAAATATACCATCATGGTGGCACAGCTAGGTGACACAGTGGACAAAGCACCAGCCATGGGCCCAGGAGGCCCTGAGCTCATATCCAGCCCCAGACATAAGCCACTCCACCCTGCCTGCCCCACATAAAACAAGGTTAAACAAAAAATAAATGATTTACAGATATCATCCCTTTATATTCAATTCACACCTGTGCCTTCCGTCAAAGTATATTCCTTTCAGCTGCTCTAATACTGAGAAAGATCTTATGAGTTAGAAGAATAAATTCCCATGTAGGAATGTAAACAGTTTAACTTTTTAACCTCCTTCATGATTTATTTTTCCTGTTTACCTTTTTATGGTTTTCTGGGGTCTTGTATTTGAAAGTCAAGTTTTCTATTCAGTTCAGGTCTTTTCATCACAAACGCCTGAAAGTCCTCTTTTTCATTGAAGTCCCATCCCCCCCTCAAAGATTATACTTAGTTTTGCTGGGTAGGTAACTTTTGGCTGTAGTCCCAGTTCCTTTGCCCTCTGGAATATCATATTACATGCCCTCCAGTCCTTTAACGTAGATGCTGCTAGATCTTGTTTTATCCTTACTGTAGCTCCACAGTATGTGAATTCCTTTTTTCTAGCTGCTTGCAATATTTTCTCCTTGATGTGGGATCTCTGGAATATAATATTCCTGTAAGTTTTCCTTTTGGGATCTCTTTCAGGAGGTGATCAATGGATTCTTTCAATTTCTATTAGACCTTCTGCTTCTAGAATATCAGAGCAATTTTCCCTGATAATTTCTTGGAAGATGATGTCTAGGCTCTTTTGTTGATCATGGTTTTTAGGTAGTCCAATGAGTTTTAAAATTATCTCTCTTGGAGCTATTTTCCAGGTTAGCTCCTTTTCCAAGGAGATATTTCATATCACCCTCTATTGTTTTATTCAATTGTACTTGCTTTACTGTGTCTTGGTTTCTCATAAAGTCACTAGCTTCCATTTGTTCAATCTTAATTCTTAGGCAATTATTTTCTTCAGAGAACTTTTGTATCTGCTTTTCCATTTGGCTTTTCAAGCTGTTGACTTTTTTGTCATGACTCTCCTGCATTGCTTTCATTTCTCTTTCCATTCTTTCCTCTATCTCTCTAAATCTTCCTTCTATCTCTCCTACTTTCTCTTCAAAGTCCTTTTTAAGCACTTCCATGGCCTGAGATGAATTCATATTTTTCCTGGAAGCTTTGGATATTGGAGCTTTGATTTTGTTATTATCTTCTTCTGAGCATATATTCTGGTCTCCCCCTCCCCCAATGAAGCTATTGTCCACTTTTTTTTACCTATTCATCTCAGCTGGGAAGCAGATGTCTGAGTGAAATCTTATTCTCTATAGTCACAATGGTTGGCATGCGTTTGGCCCTCCCCCAGTTTGTCACCACTACTCGATTTCTCACACTGGTTCAGAACCAGGGTGCTTTGCCCCAACTCCAACAGAGACTGCAGCCACTTCACCCTGGCCAACTGCTAAATCCCCTCACAGGTCCATGAGCCAAGTCTCAGAAGAAGCTACTGTTGCTGAAGACTCTGAGGTGCTGGAATCACTGTCCGTTCCTGGCTGAGTCCAGACCATGTGTTGCTAAGCTCCTCTCTCAGCCTGATTAGCAGGTGATTCCAATTGCCCTCTTTGGCTGGAAAATAGTCTCTCTCTGTTATTATGTTCATTAGGCTGCTCTGTTTATTTTTTTAAATTGCATTATTTGGGAGTGAGTGGATGGGTTTAGTTGGAGCTTGTGGGAGTCACAGCCTCTCTTCTGCCATCTTGGCCCTACCCCCTTCCAATCTGTTTTCAACTTCTCTGAATTGAACTAATAGCTATTATCTGAAGAGGAAATTCCCTCTTCTACTGTTGTGCATTTACAAAGGCCATTACTCATGCCTGGAATGATTCCTTTCCTCAACTTTACCTTTCAGAATCTGTAACTTCCTTCAAAGCTTAACTCAGTTCTCATTTCTGTGAAGTCTTCCCACCCTTCACAAACTTGCTTTAGTTGTTAATGGTCTGCTCCTCTTCACCTTTCCTTGTGGTACATTTATTTGCATATATATTGTTTCCTTTCAGTTGCATATAAGTTCCTAGAAGCCAGTGGTTGTTTCATTTATGTCTTTGTCTTCCAGATGCCTACCATAGTGTCTTGTGCTTAGTAGACACTTACATATATTTATTGAATTGAATTAACACCATCCTCTGGACCTGATATTCCTATGCTTAGTTTATGTGCTCTGTAAAATAGAGAGGGTTCCTATGAAAGTGGTGGTGATGGAAGGTGTGCATGTGCTTGTTATATTCTTAGGCATCTGAGTATAGCTTGTGGTTGACACAACATCTTTTACCTCTTTACTTTCAGCTTATCAGTTGAACTATTTCAACAATTGAGGCAGAAATCAATGTGAGGTTCTGTCCCACCACCATAAATGGAACCAATTTATGATATAATGGGAAATGAGAGTGAACCAGCTCATTTGTACTGAGTCAGGATCCTAATGATAACTTAAGATTTTATCTGTGCCAGTATTTTTTTTTTTTGAACAGGGTTGACACTAGTGGTCCCATATAGCACTTTTATCTAGAATAATACAGTGTTGGGGGCAGCTAGGTGGCTCAGTGGATAAAGCACTGGCCCTGGATTCAGGAGGACCTGAGTTCAAATCTGACTTCAGACACTTGACACTAGCTGTGTGATCCTGGGCAAGTCACCCCTCATTTCCCCCCCATCCCCCCAAAAGTAGAATAATATAGTGTCTATGCTTTTTCCTGGCCTAAAATCATAATTGTCTTATTGAATTGAATAAAAACCATCAGAGAGCAACTCACTTGGGTCATATTAAAAGTCACATGCTTTCTGGTTCATCTTGATGCTATTGCCAAGGCCTATTGATTTTATTTTCATAAGATCTCTCACATATGTCCTCTTCCTCCCTCTGTCACTACTATGACACTGGTTCAGGCCCTCGTCACCTTATGCCTGGACATTAACAGTAGTCTTCTTAACACAAAGTTCTTCCAACTTCAATCATTCTTCTATTCAACTGTTATAGTGATCTTCCTAAAGTGCACGTCTGACAAGTCATCCTTAAACTCAATAAACTCCAGCGACTCCCTATAACCCCCAGGACTAAATGCAAAATCTGCTGTTTGCTATTCAAAACTCTTCAGGATATGGCCCCTCCTCTACCTTACTGGTCTTCTTATACCTTTTATCCTATAATGTGCTCTTCAATCCAGTGACACTGGCCTTCTTGAACAAGTCACCCTATCTTGTGCCTCCAGGCATTTTTCATTGGCCCTCCCTCTTGCATAGTAGGTCCCCATTCTCATCTCCATCTTCTAGCTTCCTGGCTTCCTTTAAGCCCCTGTAGATAACCCCTATTCTATAGGAGACCTTTCCCTCTTAATTTCAATGCCTTCCCTCTATTGATTATTTTCAATTTAACCCACATCTAGCTGGTTTTTATATAGTTATTTACACATTTTCTCCCCCATTCAATTGTGAACTCTTCAAGAGGTAGTCTTACCTTTGTGTGTATCTATAGGGATTAGTGCGGTGCCTGGCACAAAGTAGGCGCTTAATAAATATTTATTAATTGAGTGACTCATTTTTCCTGACTTGGGAAGCAGGAGCAGGTGATTTTTGTTGTTGTTTTTGTTGTTGTTTTGTTGTTTGGGGGAGGGAGGGCAACATTTTGCCCATCTGAATGATCTGTGGTCTAGAACAGCTAGAAATTCCCTATTGTAAAGTGCAAAAGTAAGTAGGTCATGGTTTTTAATAAATAAAATAAGAATGGTTAATCAGTCAGTTTTTGTTTTGTTTTTCTTTTTGCCAGCTTAATCTATAACGTAGACATTTCATAGTCTACTTAGATTCACTCCTCTCTTGCCAAACATAGAATGCCATTATCCAAATAAATTGGAGGAAATGAAACCCCCTTATAAGAATTTGACCTTTTCAATATTCTGTAATTTAGTCCTCTAAATTATTCTGCACAAACCTTCACTCCTGTCAGACAAGTAAACAACAAATAGGTTCTGGCCAAAAGGTCATATTTCCCGAAAGGTTGAAGCTGGCCCTTGGAATCTGCCCTGGCTTTTCAGTGGCCTTATGCTGACTGACAGTGTGAGAAATCAGGATTGCCAGAGGAAATGAGGAGGGTTCTCAATGACCCTTGTTTTGGAACACAGAAGAAAATAGGAAAGTTGGAAGTTTTTATTTTACTCATGTACTCATTCATTCATAATATACTTTTCACATTCCATGCACAATTCTAAGGATTGGATATACTAAGAAAAAAGTATAACAGTACCTGCACTTTTTTTTGGCAGGGTAATGGGGGTTAAGTGACTTGCCCAGGGTCACACAGCTAGTACACATCAAGTGTCTAAAGTTGGATTTGAACTCAGGTCCTCCTGAATCCAGAGCTGGTGCTTTATCTACTGCACAACCTAGCTGTCCCAGAAACTTATATGTTAATGCAGGAGACAAGGTACACATATAAGTATAAAGGGGTGACCCATAACAGTTTAGTTATCTGGCACATAAATATGATTCCGAGAAAAGCATTTGTTGAGTTAAGTTTACTTGTCTGGGTACATAGGATCCTTACAATGCTAAAAGATGCAGTTACTGAATTAAGTATGACTCAGTGTTCTAAGAGAGCAGTTGCTTATTTGCATGTGACAGGCTACAGAATATTTGAGTAAGCTGAGAACATAGTATATGTATTTCAGTGATTTCCATATGAAAAATTAGAGAATTTTTAACTAAGGACATAGGGATACCAGAATTATTCTATGTTTATGAGATACATGTGATTTGCCTGATTATAGAGAGAAGATGAGAATTTGGTTACTAACTGTAATCTAAGGTGGGATCAGTCATAGAGATGGCCCAAATATACAGAATCGAGAGGTAAATTTATACAAACATGTATATGTATACATATATGCACATTATATTACATATATGTGCATATAATTTTAGAACTGTGGCAAAGAGAGATCATAACTTTCTTTCTGTAGCTCTCTGCCTCTGTCTCTTTCCCCCTTTTAACAAGTTTCTGGGCAGATTGGGTGTCCAAAATGAGGCTAGAATGTTTTCTTCTGCCACCCCCTTCTAATAAAAAATGAGTAGAGAGAATATACTGTGTTCTCTAGTATGTTTTTCTGCTGAGAATAGGAGAAAAAAAGATATTTTTTTTTGCATTGTTACCCATTGTTGCTAAGAGGTGGGGAAGAAGTATCCTGCAAAAGAAAACATTTTGCCAGATTTGGCATAGGTTCAGCTGAAGGTATAAGCTTAACCTAAAACTCAAATTGATGAATGCTACAGTTGCTGCTGGAAAGTAAGTCCAGTTGAACATAGAAATTACTCAAATGCCGAGACTCACGGACTCACAGAGTCAGAGAATTTGTCCAGGTGACTAACTAGTCCAGCTGAAATGCTGTATCCAGTGAAATTAATCAAACACAGCATAGATGAGTGCAGCTTAGTAGTAGAATCATCTTTTTAATGCAGAAGACATGCTTATTAAATAACTTTTATGGACAATTCCTCAGACAAAAAGAAGATAACAAAACGGACAATTATGAGCTATCCTGGACATATGTATTCCCTTTGTATGTACTTTACTACCTAGGAAATAACTTTAGGTATGTTTTAGGTATTCCCATAGACACCATGCATTGATCCTTTGGGGCACTGAATGGAAGGTATGCTTTAGGTCTATGAGTAGAATGTTACATTGTTTGCTTTGCTTTTTTAAGATTGAGTATTAGTAGCTAATTATTAAAAATATGAAATATACTAGTGGGGACTCATGAGCTATTACTCCCAGTTCTCTAAAAGCAGATGTAGTAGTCATGGGGCTACTGTTCTGAGGAACTACCTTGACCTAACAAAGTAGGTATAAGTAGAGTGATTAAGCCAGTTCCAGACCAGGGAAAAAAGTTGAGGAGAGTTGGGTGTGTTATCATACTGGGCTGCATAAGTATTTACAAAATGTATACAAAATGAATATAAGGTAATTTTGGGAGGAAGGTTTGAGCAGCTGGGAAGATCAAAAAAGATTTTGTGTAGAAGTCAACACTTTGTTGAGTTTTGAATGAAACCAAATATTCCTACATGTGGAGGTAAAGAGGGAATTTATTCCAGGCCTGGGAGACAGCCAATAGAAAGGCATAGAGACAGGAGATAGAGCATCATATGGGAAAAATAGAAAATAGACCAGTATGAGTTTAATTTAGAGTACATAGAGGGGAGTAACATATAAAAAGACTAGAAAGTTAGGAAGGGGTCTCGTTGTGAAGAGTTTAAAATTCCAGAAAGTGGAGTTTATATTTCATGCTAGAGGTAATAGGGAGCCATAGAAAATTAAAGAGTAGGAGGGTAACATTGTCAATAATACATTTTTAGGAAAATCATAGTGGTAGCACTCATTCATTGAACATTCATTGAATTCCTCCATTGTGCAGACCATTGGACTATCTATGGTGGAAGATACCAAATTAGATGAGACATAATTCCTATACTTACAGAACTTGCAGTCTAGTAGGGGGATAAGACCCAAATATTATACTATAGATATAATTCATAATATGACTGGATAAGCACACTAGAGAATTATAAAACATTGGTTTTGTGAAGTCTGAGAAGAAAAAAAACCATCTTTACCTTTGGGGGTGAGGTCAGGGAAAGCTTCACTCAATTGGGCTTTAAAGAATGGGTAGTAAATCAGCAGGCAAAATGGTGGACTAAAAACATTCTAGTTGTAAGATATGAGGGCAGGATATTGAAAGATATCTTTGGGAAAGGCAGAAAATAGTCTATTTTGGCTGGAAAATGGAGTGCATTCACAGGAGTAAGAGTAAGTTTGGAGAGGTAATCTGAACATCATAGGAAAAGGGAAGTCAACAAATTCTGAATGGAAGAGAAAGACTTCTGAGCAAAGGAGTCGCATGACCAGATCTTTGCATTAGAAAAAGATTATTCTGGTGATCATAAGAACTGGTAGATCAGAGGGGGAAGAGGTTGGAGGTGGAAAGACCTGAGGTGGTAATGAGGGCCTTTACTAATGTAGTGGCAAGTGAGAAAAGAGAGGAAGGAATGGATTTGTGGGCTATCCCAGAAGTGGATTACTTAGGAATTGTAGATGGGAGCTGACCAATAAAGCAGAAGAGGGGAGTTAAATCTATGCATTCTCAAACAGAAAAATCAGGCCAGAATATTCACTGACCATATTAAATACATATTTAATTTTAACTACCCTGCAGGGTATTTCCTGGAGGGTATTTTGGATTTTCATTTCTTAGTTTACTTGCTTGGAAATGGAAAAAACAACAACAAAAAAACCCAACTTTTGTGGGGGGAGGGAGGGAGGGGAGAGAGGGAATAAAGGGAAGGAGATACTATGCTTTTTTATTATTATTTTTTTTGGTAGTGGTCTATTTGCTCTATGAAAGGTCCTGATTTAGTTTCATTTGAGGTTCAGCGAACCAGGCCTGGCCTGACCCTTCCTTCCCCTCCAGCAAATTTGCTTTTCTCCTTTTGCCAAACATTAATTTCCCCTTGTTTTCCTTCTGAGAGTGGGGATGCAGCAGGGCTTTCTCAGCCTTGCTGTCTCCCTTTCTGCATCAATCACTCTGCAGACAGAACATTTATTTTAACTGTTTTTTTTTCCTTAGTGGAGCAAGCACTTTAAAAAATGGCTCCTCTCTCAGAAACCTGGATTTGTCCACTCAAATATAAATTGAACACAGAAATTCCTTTTTTCTCCTTTAATGAGATGTTTAAGCTGAGACTTGCTGATTCTAAGAATCCAGGCCTTTTGATTTTTCCTTGGTTTTGACTTTCATATTTCCTATGCTTTGAGAGGGACTTCTCATAGAAGTTCCTTGGATTTTATGCCAATCCCTGCATCAAAATAATTGATGTTAATTTGAGCATGATTATCAGTGAATTAACTTATAGAGACTTTATTGTTCCCTTTGTGATGACCATGAACTTGAAAGGTCTTTCCTCTGACCTCTGAACTTGCATTCTGAGAACCTTCTCTTATTTCACTTCCTAAGATCTCTCCCTGAGGTCTACTTTAAGTCCATAGGGCCCCTGGAATTAGATCCTAGTATTTCTTCCTTGGCTTTTTGATTCCCTGTAACATTGATGCCCCTTAGGAGAGACAATTTAATTAATTTTTTTATTAATGAAGGGAAATCATATGGAAATGAGTTTTCTTAAGAGCTGTTTAATTAGGTGAGGTGTACCACTCCCTTCTTTCCCCTTACTCTCCCAGCAATGAAATTAAGTCCTCCTTGAGGAAATGCTTTGAAACAAACATTCCCCTGCTGAACTCTGGCCTTCTGGTTTTGGGTTTTTCTGTTTGCTCTTTTCACTTTTCACTGGAAGGACACTTAGTTCTGCCCTAGAAAAAAAGCTATGATCCCCAACACTCCCAACCCCTAAGCACTAAGGTGGAGTTGAATTTCTAAGGTTGAGGAAAAGACCTGGGAAGTTGGTAATTGTTTTGGAAATGCCAGTAAATAAATGCACCACCTCTTTGCCTGTTCAAGGTAAGAACAAGTGAAGTGTCTGTAAATGGTTTTGGATTCTCTGGGCAGACAGTACTAGCCTCCTTCAGAGGAAAATAGAGCACTCTCTGAATTTGGAGATTGGTGTTCAAATACCAGCTCTGCTACTTACTACTTGTATAACCTTGGGCAAGTCAGTTAATCTTTGTAGGCCTCAGTTTTCTCCTCTATTAAATGATGAGAGCTGGGTTTCTTAACCTTTTTTATACAATATGGCAATATGGTGAAGCCCATGGATCCCTTCTCAGTGCTTTTAAATGCATAAAATGAAATAAAGAGGACTGCAAAAGAAAATTACAATGAAATATGGTTGTCAAAATTCATGAAAAACAAGTTGATGGACTTTTAATAACCCCTCATTTGAAGGATCTCTAAGGGCTCTTTTATAATCCTGTGAATTCAACAACCCCACAAATCTGAATTTTCTAGGAATGTTCTTCATTCTCTAAGTGCTCTGATTGTGGCTGTTTGCTTTCTACCTGTATCTGGAAGGACTTTGTCCCAGAGGATGGGACTGTTTTCTTTTTTCTCAAAGAATGATTTGGACAGCTGTTACTCTCTTCACTTTTACAGGTTACAATTTTAATAGGCAAAGTAACTCTCAATTTGTCTCTCCACTACCTCTTTCCCTTCAATAGTTTCTTTGTCTGAATTGTAAAAGATACTTACTTGTCTTTAGAGGAATAACAAAACAGATCCTGGTACATATCTCTAACTATATCTGGGAAGGCATTTTGAATGTATGGAGGTGAATCTCCAGTTAAGTTTGCTTTTTTATATAGTGAAGGAAGGCCCAAGATGTAGGTAAGGAAAAAAAAAACATTTGGAACTCGTGAAATGTAGTAGACATGAGTCAAAATCTGTGGATTCTAGACAGGAAAAAGGACCCCCAATGTTGCTTAGCTATCAAGATGGTATTTCTGAGCGTTGATTATATTTTACCCAGCACAAATGGGCGTAAGTCTCTGTGAGGCTGATTGGTGCTATGTCTGCTTTTTGAGAAACAACCTAACTAATTGTGGTGATGATCTTTACCATTAGTCTGGCCACTTAGTGTTGAATTCCTTGATCATTGCAGGCCCTACCCTCTTCCTAACTTCCTCTTTTCTGTTGAAGGTACTACTATCTCCCTAGTCATCAAGATTCAAAATATAGGCCTCAACTCCTCACATTTACTTCCCATATCCTATCTGCTACTAAGGTCTTTTGAGTTTACCTTCATAACATTGTTTATATTCTCTTTCTTGCCTCCTATACTGACACTACTGTAGTATAGGTTGTCATCATGTCATGCCTAAATTACTATTTTTGTAGCCTGCTAGTTGGTCTCCTTGCTTCAAATGTCTTTCTATTCCGGTGTATGCTCTACTTGGCTATTGAATCGATCTTCCCAAAGTACAAGTCTGACCATATCACATATTCCCGACCCCACAATTCTATAAATTCCAGTAGCTTCCTATCACTTCCAGGACCAAATATAAAATTCTCGGTTTGATGTTCAAAATCTTTGATTACCTTGCCCTCCTATCTTCAGTCTCCTTACACCTTACTTCCTTCTACTTATTCTGCTCTCTGGTAACACTGGCCTGCCTGCTGTACTAGATACTCTATCTCACAGCTTTGGCGTTCCCCATTTGTGAAACTCCTCATCTCCCTCCTCAGCTCCTGTCTTCCTTCAAGTCTCAGCTAATGATAGACCTTATACAAAAAGATTTTCTTTATCTCTCTCAATGATCCTGCCTTCCCTCTGTTGATATGGTCTCTAATTTATCCTCTTCATATCTTGTTTGTGCAGAGCTTGTTTACAAGTTCTTTCCTCTATTAGGCTGTAAGGTCTTTGAGATCAGGATCTGTCTTTTGCCTTTCTTTTTATCTCCAGCACATAGCAGAATTCTAGGCATATAGAAAGTGCTTAATAAATGCACATATTAACTGATTGACTGAATGAATGAAAGGAGGAAGTCCAAGTAGAAAGTGAGTTCATTTGGATAACAAGTGAAGGCTCAGGTTCCTCCTTACTAAAGGTGACTAGAGATGCCTGTTGTCTGCCTGCATCATTCCTGCGGGGTCCTCTTGGAAGAGGGCGCTAAGGGCTGTTCTGCTTCCTTGGAAACAATGAGAAGGAGATTGAGTCAGGAGAGTTCTTGACTGGGATGGCTTTACATAGGCAATATGTGTGAATACTCAGTTTTCTAGTATCATTTTACCCTGTGGGTTCCTTACCATTTTCTTATTGGACTTTAACCCTTTCATTGGGAAGTTCCTTTGAGTACAGTTACCTACCCTTTCTCTGGGACCTCATGGTCTAATTGTTAAGATAATAACCCATACTTCTTAAAGGAAGCTAAGATTTTCAGAGTACTTTCCTCACAAAAACTTTATGAAATAGCTATTACAGATAAGGATGGAGAACAGATATGTAATTTCACTGGAATACAGATGCCCCAGGTGAGGAAAATATCTTTACATAATACAAGTTGCCACCTTCTCTAGTACTTAGAGTTTTAGGGAGTTGCCTAGAACTAAGAGAGGTTAATTGGATTGCCCATAATCACACAGCTATTATGTGTAAGAGGTGGGATTTGAACCTAGGTCTTGTTGACTCTGAGGCCAGTTTTCTATTCATTACATGCATTGCCTATGTTTGTAGACCCTTATCTATTATATAACTCTAAGACATGAGTCAATTCAGTTGGAGAAATGAGAACTTCCCAGATGTATGTATTTCTCTCTCTCTCTCTCTCTCTCTCTCTCTCTCTCTCTCTCTCTCTCTCTCTCTGCCCCCACCCCTTGCTTCTATAGTTCTATGAGTCTCAAGTTTCAGCTTCTGATTCTTGGTCTGCAAACTGTTCAAGCAATTTTCAAGCAGTGTGGACATAATAATCACCAGGGTATAAGGCACTGGAAAGATCTTTTTACTAGGTAAAATCTTAGCCCCTCCCCACCCCAATTTTTATGGGACTGTTTCCTCATTCCCATTTTCTAGAAGTGGAAACTGAGGTTGGTGGCCAGAGTAAGGCAGATACCTAGCACGTAGTCTTCTCCTGTGGAGCCGCATTTCTCATGCAACTGGTGTTTCCTTGTGATGTGTTGGGCTAATAATGCTACTGAACCCACAGGGATGTTATCTAGATAATCTAATCATGTTCTCAAAGCAGTCCGTGCTCATTAGCATCCTTTATTAAAGCAGGCTGGCATTGTTTGGAATGTGGAGCATATGGATTTGTCTGCCCTCCTCTACTGGTCTTCCTGGTGAGTAATTATTTCTCTTATTTGCAATTTCTAGCTTTATCTACACTGTCTCCATTTCCTGGGCTTTCAGAGGCTGGAGCAGCCAAGAAGGGGACTGGTCTTTACTGTTTCTTCATATTCTTCACATTACTATTTACTCATCTTGATGAAGTCATAGTCTCTATGAACCTCAGTTTCTTTTTCTTTAAAAAGGGGATTAAACTAGATGATTAGATGTAGAACTAAGCATGTTTCATCCAGAGAAGTCTTGGGGAGACCAGAGGGCTGTATCTGAATATTGGAAGGATTTCCAGGTGGAGAAGGAATTAGACTGGGTCTGTTTGGCTCCAGAGGGCTGAAACTTTTGGCTTGATGTCAGGAAAAACTTGCTAAGGATGAGAGCTGGAAGGATCCTCAGAGACCTTCTGGTGCAACTTCCCCATCTTAAAGCTAAAGAAACTGAGAATTAGGGAAGGCTAAGTGACTTGACCAACGTCACACAGGTAGTGATGGTCAGAAGCAGGGGGACCTTTAAAGTTCTCTCTCAAATCTGAATTCTATGAGCCCATGAATGGGGTACATTTATGTGTGATAGGGAAAACACATCCTGAGACTATTTGGTTATTGTAACTTGGAGGTTACTGAAGGTAGGGGTCTTCTTAGTATCCTATCCTTGTCCCCCTCCCCTCTTTCAGGAAGCTTAGATATCTATTTCCTTTTTAATTTTTTCTTATAATTCCAGGAAAGCAAAATATAGAGGGAGGAAGTCTGAATAGGGAGTCAGAAGACTCAAGGTGAGTCCTATTTCTTTCATCCACTAGTGATAACTTGGGGACTTGGGCCAACACACTTCAATGTTTAGTCCTCAGTTTCCCCAAATGTCAAATTTAGGAATTGGATTAGGTTATCTCTAATGTACTTAGAGGAAGCTAGGTTGTGCAGTAGATAGAACACTGGGCTTGGAGTCAGGAAACCTGAGTTCAAATCCAGCTTCATGTGCTTACTAGCTATGTAACCTTGGGCAAGTTACTTAACCTGTTTGTCTCAGTTTCCTCAACTATGAAGTGGGGATAATAACAGCACTTAACTTGCAGGGTTGTTGTGAGGGCCAAATGAAATAATATTTGTAAAGTGCTTAGCACAGTGCCTGGCACAGAGTAGGCTCTATATAAATGTTTATTTATCCTCCTGCCAGCCTTCTCTAATTATTATTACTCTAGGATTTACCAATTCCATTTATTTGATGGATTATGCTCTGGATCCCAGACCTGTTTTCTGTGGCTCCCTTATAACATACAGCTGTCAGTTTCTAGGGCAATGAGTGAGAGAAAGACAGAGAGGGTAATCCTGCCCAGCAGGCCATAACTGCTGCATAAGCCTGCTAGAGAAATGAGCTAGCTTGGAAGGAAAGGAATTCCCAGTGAGGTGGGCCCTTCTGATGTTCTCTTAGCTTTCTGGCTCTATAGTGAGTGGGTGGAGCCTTTCCCTGTGGTTCCCACAATTATACTGTGCTGACTGGGACTTTCCTGTTACAAAGCAAAGCCCCAAGGGACCAATAACCCAACACAAAACAAACAGTGGCATCTGCAGACCAGGGACCTGCCCTAAGTGGCTCGCTGGCTCCCTCTTGGTTATAATGTTTCTAACACAAATATTTTCTTAACTGAAGGCCCAGGAACTGACCTTTCCCAAGTCATGGGTCATCTACAATAAGGAGATGAAACAGAGGGTTTCATTGTTTGAAAATATGGAAACAAGAAAGAAAGGGTGTGTGTGTGTGTGTGTGTGTGTGTGTGTGTGTTTATTTCCATTTACTAGGTTTCTTGACTCAGAACTGGAAGGAGATCTAAAAAATCATTCCATCAGGCTCCTTATCTGATTTATAAATCCCCACCAATTCACTTCAACAAACATTTATTAGACACCAACTGTGTGCAGAGCACTGTGCTATGGCCAGGAGATGCAAATAAAAAAAAAGAAACAAATCATCTTTGTCCTCAATAAGCTAGTGTTTCACTTGGAGGGCACTACAACAGATGCACAAAAAAGAATATAAATATCACTAATTAATTACCTTCTGCTTGAATGCTTTCAGGGACAGGAAACTCACTAACTCACAAAGTAGCCTATTCTATTTTTTAACAGCTGAAGTATTTTGTGGGAGAATGTTTTATAATATTTATTTTTAAGCTCCCTCCTCCACCTTATAATTTGAGATTACACTACTAGCCCACAGGCCTGATCACCCTTGGTGATCCTTACTTCAACATTTGATTATATGGTATCTCAGTTTTTCAGATATAAAATTCATTTTCTTTTCCACCTAGATTCTATGTTCCTTGAGGGTAGGGCCTTATACGTTTCTTCTGTCTTCCATGATGCCTTTCACAGTGTTTACTCCACAGTAGATATGAAATAAATACCAAAGTTTAGGAAAAGCTGAATATTTGGACCAAGATTTTCTTAGGGATCTAAGCAGCTAGAATGTGTTGGATTGGAGCAGGGCCAAGGCTGGAATGAAATTAATTGATGCCACAAAAAAAAATGTGGTGCAAAATTTTGATTTTTTGGAAAGGACCAATGGCTGACTTAGAATAACTTTTAGAGCAATCTTTGGCTTCAGTCCCAGAGGCTATTGCTGCTCCTCTGAGTCTGTATACATATACATGCATATAATGAGTCTGTATACATATACATGCATATCTACCTATATGAAGCAATGTGCTGGTAAATGTTTAACACCTCTCTCTC
This sequence comes from Dromiciops gliroides, assembly GCF_019393635.1. NCBI lineage: Eukaryota > Metazoa > Chordata > Mammalia > Microbiotheria > Microbiotheriidae > Dromiciops > Dromiciops gliroides. Next base: position 101,827,259 of record NC_057862.1, on the reverse strand, counting down.
AAGAAATTGCCTGACAAACTTTTAAGTTTAGTTTGCATTTTTAATATTTTCTCCATCACTTTTTGTTGTTATTGTTCAGTTGTTTCTGACTCTTTATAACCCCATTTGGAGTTTCTTTGGCACAGATGCTGGAACGATTTGCCATTTCCTTTTCCAGCTAATTTTACAGATGAGGAAACTGAGGCAAACAGGATTAAGTTCACACAGCTAATGTTTGAGGACAGATTTGATCTCCTGAAGATGAGTCTGCCTAATTCCAAGCCCTGTGCTCTATCCACTGTGCTCCCTAGTTGCCCCATAAAACCCAAAGGGATCCCAACCTGAGATCACTTTCTCAAATCTAGATAATTAACTACAATAAATTAAGCCCTAGTTTGTATCATTTGTTGATTTCTGAGGTATAAATGTTCACAATGAAAATTTCACAATCAGCTGTCACTATCTCGTTTGAGCTGGCTCTGGCACACAAATGATTTTATCTACCATCTACCTATCTTTCTTTCTTTCTTTCTTTCTTTCTTTCTTTCTTTCTTTCTTTCTTTCTTTCTTTCTTTCTTTTTTCTTTCTTTTCTTTCTCTTTCTTTCTTTCTTTCCATCTATCTAGAAGTGTATACATATGCATAATACAAATTATACATGAATGTATATATAGATACGCATATAGATATATAACATGTGATAATATATTATCTATCTATTCATACACATATATAACACATATATAATAAAAATATTTCTTTCTGTGTATATATATATACATACATGCACAAATATGTATATATGTACATACGCACAGAGGATTGATAAAAGTAAGGCTTCTTGGTTTTGTGCATATATATATGTGTGTGTATATATATGTATACATACACATGTACACATAGCATTCAGGCCTTGCGTGTGTACACACATACATATACATATATACATGCGCACAAATGTATATAAACACACATATGCTCTATGCACAAAAAGGTTGATACAAACAAGGCCTGTGGAATATAGAATGCATATTATCTACATATTGTGAGGGCCAAAATTTGATATACAGAGTGTTATTAGGGTGACTAACCTTAATATTGAGGTCCTGGAAATATGAGGGACTCTTTTAGGTTTAATCTCCCCTTTGAACTTTCCTTTTTATATATTCCTCCCAGGCCAATAAGAAAAGGAGCCTCTGAGCTTTAGTTCATAAAAGATCAGTTTTTATTACTTGGGAGTTAATTAAACCACAAAGGTAAAACCAATTAAAGGAAATAAGGAAGTAGAAAAATACAGATAGATAGTCTTAACTCTAAGCTTAGCCTATGCAATCCCAGAGTGTTCCCAATTAAGCTAGTTCAAAGGAATTTAGGATTTTCCTTCATAAAACTCACCAAACCCTGGTCAATCTACAGTTACTCAGCAGTCTCCCGAAACAGAGCAAAACACGTGCCTCCGCCAGGTCCCTGAATGCCAACAGACTGATTGCCAGGCCCAAAGAGCGTGAACTTTTGAACACGCCCCTCCTACTGGAAGTTCCCTCTCTTCTGGTCACACTCAGTTTTTCCTCCCCCAAAAGGGGAGGTCTGATGTTTTTCCTCCCCAAAAGGGGAGGTTCTTCAGAAGCTGCTCAGTAGCATGAGCAATCTCAGGGTGGGCCAGGTGTGGCCCCTCCCAAATGATTCAGCTAAAACTTTCAATATTAATCTTTACCATAAATAATTTTTACCACAATATGTAAATATACAATACATAAATGTATACACCCAATACACACATATATAGGGATACACATATGTATATACATATATATGTTCACATGTGTGTATACACACATATATGCCCAGTATGCCGAGCAGTATATTGACTCTGAGATTGAAGGCAAAGCTCAGGTTAGATCTTATTCTAAGCAAAAGAGTCCAGTGAACTCCTTCAGAACTTGTGAAACATTAAAAAATGAGCTATAAAATATTTCCTCATTTTCTATGATTGATTTTGCCTGCTCCTCTCTCTGCTCCCTGTCTGTCCTCATTTTCCCCTCCCCCATAGCTTCAGCTACAGTGAGACTACAATAAAATTCATTTCCTTAGCAGATTTATTTGATGATAACTGAGCCTTATCCCTGTCAGTAACTGAGACAAAATCAAAGCCTTGGGGTTGCTGGGGCTGAGAACCAGTGACTGAGGACAGGCTCACCTCCTCCATCTCTCAACAACCTCATTACTCTCGTAGTTGCATAATGGTCATTTTGGTTTGTTGGCTTAGTGTCCTTCTAAAATGGGTGTGGCAGTAGCAGAGAAAGGAAGGGTGTTTGAATGTGCTTCTTTAGCTTGTCTACCCTGATGCCTGTCGCATCCCTTGGCTGTCTGACCTTTCATGGTCGAAAAGGCTATAAGTACTTAATCATGCTGCACCTGATTTTGTCCAGATAAAAAACAGAGTCAACCTCAAAAGGTTTCTTCACTGCTTTTTAATTAAGTGTTTGGTTATGTTTTCCACCCTTTCCCAAGAGGCCTATATTTAATTCTGAGGTATTGAAAATATTGGCTATGCTTGAGTGGATCAACCCTTTGTCCCTCTCAACCTAGGGTTCTGTCTCTGACAGGAAATAAGGGATAAATTATGAAGGAGGGATGAAATTCTTAAGGATGGGGGGCACATTATTTCCATAATTTCTTCCTGAAATCTAATAAGCAGTTTGTTGGAGTGGAAAGGAATCAGAAGACCCAGGTTGAAATTCCTGCTTTGCTCTTAGTTTTTTGACCTTGGATAAGTCATTTAACAACTGTCTGCTTCAGTTTCATCATTTGAAAATGAGGGGATTGGATTATATAACTTTTAAAAGTCCTTCATGTGCTAAGATCTTATGAAATGCAGCTATCTTTGAGCCAGCAAATTCTATTTCTATTGTCAGGGTCTAATTTCTCTTGAGATTCATATTGTTTCATACTGTTTATGGTGTGTGTGTGTGTGTGTGTGTGTGTGTGTGTGTGTGTGTGTGTGAGAGAGAGAGAGAGAGAGAGAGAGAAAGAGAGAGAGAGAGAGAGAGAGAGAGAGAGAGAGAGAGAGAGAGAGAGAGAGAGAGAGAGAGAGAGAAACTTTTCCCTTGTTTGAATGGACTACTGCTTCAAGTATTCTGATATTTTGTGAATAAGGCATGTTAGGGAAATCGGTATCCTGCATGACTGGTTGAATAGGATAGAGGGAATTTACAGGATACAGTAAAAAGCTCAATACTCTGGGAGTTAAAAGATCTAAGCTCTTGCCTGATTCTGCTGTTAACTCTCATTGTTACCCTGAATGAACAACTTCTCTCTGGGTTTCAGTTTCCTGATTCCTCATTTTATAAACTGTGGGTAATTATACTTGCTCTGGTCATTCACTGATCAAACATTTAAATGCCTAATATGAGCAAAACTCTACACTAGGTACTGGGGAATACAAAGAAGAATCTGTTCTTGCCTTATGAAATTTTATAGTCTAGGAAGGGGAGATAAGGCATGTACTTAAAATCACTATAACATAGGGAGTTTAGTAATTTGTATGTTAAAAAAAGCCTCACCAGTGTCAGTCTGGTGGTTCAGTAGATATTGTGTTGGGTCTGGAGTCAGGAAGACTTGATTTCAAATTTGACCTCCAACACTAGGCAAATCACTTAACCTCTATTTTCCTCAGTTTCCTTAACTGTAAAATGGGGATAATAATTTATACCTACTTTGCAGGGTTATTGTGAGGAACATTGTTAACAATAATATGATACAAATGATGTATCTGTAAGAAGTGCTCAGCACATCAATTCTTGGCACATAGAATGTGATATATATATATATATATATACACACACACACACACACACACACACACACATATATGCTTCATATGTATATATGTATAAGTATATGTATATATGTGTATCTATATCTATAATCATCTATCTATCTATCTATCTATCTATCTATCTATCTATCTATCTATCTATCTATCTATCTATCTATCTATGCTTCTTCATGTCCCTTCCCTCACAAAAGTCATTTAAAAAAAGCCCAGGTAGAAATCCCTACTGCCTAGTGAAATCAAGGAAGGATTTATGGAGAAAGTATTTAAGCCAGGCCTTGAAGAATATGCATAGGAATTGAATGGGCCAGATTAGGTAATATTTGTAAAGTGCTTTGAAAACTTTAAAGCCTTTTGCTAATGTAAGGACAGATAATGATGGGCATTGTTATTATTGTTATGGTTATTGTATTTGTCTTTCCAGATTGGAGATCACTGATCATTTTTATCAGCTTTTTTTTCCTTCTTATCTTAATGTTGCTTCTTCTCTGCCACCCTTTGATTTAGATGAACATTCCTAGAATTGTTACTGTCTGAGCATCCTTGAGGACAGAATTTCCTTTTCAAAGATTCATCTCCACCTCTCCATCATGAAAAATCTGTCTTTGCAATTGCTATGCAGAGATTGTCCCTAAAGGGTTTTTTTTTTTTTGCATCATTCTGATTTAGCTTTGCAGAAGCTTGAGCATTATTTTCTCTTGAAGGGTTTGGTTGTCCTGTCATCTCTAGAATTCAAGTATTTCCAGAATTTTCCACTGACTGTGAGGATTGGGGCAGCAGGTGTTGTTGGGGAGGGCAGCTGCATCCTGCTAGCTAGGTCATAGGGAAAGGACATCTCCTGGTTAATCCTGAAATGGAAAACAAAATAAAACAGGAAAGATGATACTTGTCATAATTTCAGTCCCCAATCCCTATTCTTACCCATGAGTTGGCTTGAGCTTAATGTTTGGAGAATGGAAATTTCTCAGCTCATTTGTAGCTCTTTCATAAAAACTAGAGATCATAGCCAAGGAAGACTGCATCAACACTGTGAAGCAGGTGAAGTTTATTCAGTGTCTCCTGAAAGAATCAGGTAAAGTTTCATGGAGAAAGTGGTATTTGAGCTGAGGATTGAAGAAAAGGAAAGGATTTTGAGAAACAGAGATGAAGAGTATGTATATCCTAAGACTGAGAGAATGGCTTATGTGGTTATATAAGGGCTGCAGAGGCAGCTAGGTGGTGCAGTGGATAGAGCACTGCCCCCGAAGTTGGGAGGATCTGAGTTCAAATCTCACCTTGGACACTTGCTAATGGTGTGACCCTGGGCAAGTCACTTAACTCCAATTGCTTCAAATATCTGGAGCCATCTCCAGTCATCCTGATAACATATCTTGCCACTGGACCCAGATGGCTCTGGAGAACAGAGTGAGTTTGGTGACTTTGCACAGCCTTGCCTCACTTAAATCCAATTCATTGCAAGTCATGACATCACCCTGATGTTATGGTCCTCTTTGGGAATGAAGGACAAACAACAACAACAAGGACTGCAGATGGCATATCAAGGTCAGGAAATGTATATTAGGCCAGTTTTGTCAAAAGAGAGGTCAGGAGTCAGTCAGTCAATATACATTTATTAAGTACCTATCATGTTATACTGTGCTACAGCTGGGAATACAGAGGCCAATGACAGCCCCTATACTCAAGGAGCTCACAATCTAATAATGGAGGAGGAAACAACTAAATAAATATTCCTGAATAATCTATATAAAGGATAAATAGGAAATAATGAAGAGAGGGAAGGCACTAGAATTGAGAGAGATTGGGAAATGCTTTTATAGATGGGATTTTGCCTACAAGGTAGGTGTTATTATTCCCATTTTATAGCTGAAAATGTGATCTCAGGTCTTCCTTAATTATGGCCTCCAGCTTTGAAAAAGGGAAAAAAAAACTTGTAAAAAAATTTGCACAACTAATATTGGTAGGGTTTCCATTCTGGAGAGAGAATCTGGAACAATGCCCATAGGACTATAAAGTTGTGCATACCCTTTGATACAGCAGTACCATTATTGGAGGGGCAGCTAGGTGGTGCAGTGCTTAGACCACTGGCCCTGAAGTTGGGAGGACCCAAGTTCAAATCTCAGCTTGGACACTTGCTAGCTGTGTGACCCTGGACTTAACTCCACTTAACTCCAATTGCCTTAAACATCTAGGGCCAACTCCAGTCATCCTGATTTATATCTTGCCACTGGACCCAGATGGCTCTTGAGGAGAGAGTGAAGTTGGTGATCTTGCACAGTCCTCCCTCACTTAAATTCAATTCATTGCAAGTCATGACATCACCCAGAGGTTATGATCCTCTTTGGGAATGAAGGACAAACAACAATCACTACTAGGTCTATATGGTAAAGAGGTCCAAAAATGGGGAAAAGAAAAGAACCTCTTTGGACACAAGTATTTATAGCAGCTCTTTTTGTGGTGGCTGAGAATTAGAAATTGAGGGGATGTCCACCAATTAGGGAATGGTCAAACAAGTTGTTGTATATGATTGTAATGGAATATCATTGTGCTATAAGAAATAATAAGCAGGATAAATTTAGAAAAAAAACCTGAAAAGACTTATGTGAACTGATACAAACTGAAGTGAGCAGAATCAGAAACACTGTATGTAGTATTAACAATATGATATGATGAAAAAGTGTGACTTAGCTATTTCAGCAATACAATGATCCAAGACAATCCCAAAGGACTCATCATGAAAAATGCTATCTGCCTCCAGAGAAAGAACAGATGTCATCTGAATATAGACTGAAGCATACTGTTGCTTCCTCTCTCTCTCTCTCTCTCTCTCTCTCTCTCTCTCTCTCCCTCATGTGTTTTCTTGCAGAAAATTATGAATATGGAAATCTTTTACATGATTACACATATATAACATGTCAGATTGCTTACTGTCTCAGGGAGAGGGAAAGGGAGGAAGGGAGGGATAGAATTTAGAAGTCAAAACTTAAAAAAAAACCAAGGAATGCTAAAATTATTTTGATATGAAATTGGGTAAAAATAAAATATTATTTTAAAAAGGTATGCACAACTAAGCAAGCTATATTCCTGCACCGACCATGTTCAAAGAATGTGTCTCATTTTACACCTTGAGTCTTTTGTTTCTCTGTCAGGAGGTAAGTAGCATGTTTTATCATGATCCCTCTGGAAACTGTTGTTGATCATTTTATTCATCAAAGTTCTTAAGTCTTTCAAAGTTGTTTGTTATTGAGTTTTGCTTTCTAATCCATTTCAGCATTCTCTTTCTTTTTATGTATGAGCTTATCCTATTTCTACTCATAACTGTAATAGTTAATTGTGGGTTTCCTTCCATCCCAAATTCTTATACTTTTTTATTTTCCTTGTTTCCTGCCTACTCAGGACAAATCAGAGGGTAGTGAATGAGCAGTGTGGTCAGCACCTGTGATCTAAGCTAGGTAGCTTCTCAGTGTAATGGATAGAGAGAGCATAGGACCTGGGGTCAGGAAGACCTGAGTTCAAATTTAGCCTCAAATTATTAGCTATGTGACTCTGTTAAATGGGGATAAGAACAGTATCTACCTGGAAGGGTTGTTCAGGGGATCAAATGAGATAATATCTGTAAAGTGCTTAGCACAGTACCTGGGACATAGTAAGCATTATCTAAATGTCTATTCTTTTGCCAAAATTGATGCAATCTACTTACAGTCCCCTTCTTTTCTTCTCTTTTCCTCACTTAGACTGCAATCACATATCTTTCCCCTTCCTGTCTTTACTTTTAAATAATTCATTATTATCTACCCTGTGTGGTTGATTTGCTTTGCTTATGACTAACACCTTCCTAAATCTACTTTCCCTCTTATTTTCCCCCCTCCACATTCCTTTCTATTTTCCTGTTGAGTGAAATGTATTTCTGCACCCAACTCTGTGTGTGTGGGTATTCTATTTTCCTTTGACCAGGACAGATAAAAATGATGTTGAAATACTACCTGCTCCCCCACCTCCTTGTTTGTATAATCTTCTATTTGCACACCCAAATTATGTGAGATAATTCCTCCTCTCATTCCCTCATTCCCTTCCCTTTCTTTTCTTTTACAATAATCAAAGCACAACAAAACTACTAGGTTCTCTGTTTCATTTAACTTCCCACCATGACCTTTGATGCTTTTAATATTCTGAAAAGATATTTGTTCTTAATAGGATGTAAACATTTCATTGTTATTTAATCCCTTCTGATTGCTTGCTCATAATTACCTTTTTATGTTTCTCTTGACTCCTGTGTTTATATTTCAAGGTTTGTGCTCTGATCTGGTCTTTTCTCAGGAATGCTTGTAAATCCATTTCATAAAAGGTTCATTTCCTCTCTATAGAATAATACTTAGTTTTGTTGTTGGTGGTTTTTTTTTTTTTTTTTTTGCGGGCAATGAGGGTTAAGTGACTTGCCCAGGGTCACACAGCTAGTAAATGTCAAGTGTCTGAGGGTAAGATTTGAACTCAGGTCCTCCTGAATCCAGAGCCATGCTTTAATCCACTGTACCAAATGGCTGCCCCCAAATAATACTTAGTTTTTTTATGGGTAAGTTTTGTTTTTGTAGTGGTGGTGGTTTTGAATGGAGGTGATGTTGTTGTTGGTGGTAGTGGTGGTAGTAGTAGTAAGATTCTCTTTTGTCTTTTAGAATAAAATATTCTAAGCTTTTATTGCTTTATAGTGGTGGCAACTAATTTACATGATTCTGCCTGGTTTCTTAGTACTTAATTTTTTATTTTTGGAAGCTTGCTGTGTTTTTCTTTGAATTAAAAGTTCTTTATTTCAGATATAATATTCTGGGTAAGTTTCATTTTTGGAGTTTCTTTCAGGAAATGAACTGATATATTCTATTGAGCTTTTGCATTCTGTCCAACATTTCTGGGCCATTTTATTTTATGATACAGTGAAATATGAAGTCAGTCTCTTATTCTTTTTTTTTTTTTTTTGCGAAGCAATTGGGGTTAAGTGACTGTGATGTTTAAAATCTTAATTGTGGTCGCCAAAATCAGATCAGGCTGGGATTGGTTCTGGGGCCCTATTCCAGCTCAGAGCCACTTCGTTGCTATCTACATCTGCCTCTTGTTCTTTCCCTAGAACAAAGTCTGTACACAACCATTCCTTAACCAGCAATACCACTCTTAAGTGAAGGCCCTATTCTTTACTAGATCTGTGACCCAGTTCAGAAGTATAAGTGACAGAGCTGTCAGTTTTAATCCATTTCTGTCTTCTGCACAGTGTCACAACCCTACATACTAGATCCAGGACCTCTTTTTTTTCCCCCATTTCCCTATCATGGATCCCTTCAGTCCCTGGGCTGGATGTCTTTCTTTATTGTCCTCCACGTTAGACATCCCCAGTAATTTCAGACCTCTTGTTTTCCTGTGCTGACTTGGGTCATGAGTGGAACCAAATCCATTGATTTAAAACAAACTCACTATACTCCCCAATATAACCCAAATTTCCTGCCTCCATACTTTGTTAGCTAAACTTTTCTTTTGCCCCTTTCTCCACCTATTAGAATCCTACCCATCAATCACTGACTGATTCAAATGCCAAAACTTTCCTAGTACCTTCCCTAATTCCTTAGTTACATGTAATTTTATCTTAAATGTCTTATATATAAGTATGTATGCATTTGCACATTATGTTTTGTCTATTAAAAAAAATCTCAATCATGTGAAGAATAAGCTCTGTGAGTGCAACTAACTATAGCATATCTTTGTATCTTTTCCAGATCTTAGCACATTGCCTTGCCCATAGTAGGCTCTTAAAAATGTTTGCCCTATACATTTTCTTTGCCTACACATTAGGAGTGGCTTAGAAATCTGTTTTACAAACAACATTTCTATGTAAATTCCACTTTCTCAGCAGTTGCTATTTCTGGCAACATGTACATGAAAACCACATCTTTACCTCTGAGAGCAACATCCGTTTTCACTCTTGTTTTCTCCACCTAAAACTGTTATCTTTTACCTTGATCATAAAAATGAGGTGGCCCATCAATGCTAGAGATGTGTAAAGTGGGGTGTGGTGGGGCCAGCTATTTCATTAGGACCACAAATTGCTGGGGTAAACTAGTGCCTGATTTCTGCCAGGAAGAAAACACAGGGATGCTGCCTCCTCTTCTCAGGAGCTCTTAAAGAAGGAGTTGCACTGGAGAGCAGAGTTTTCTGAAAAGTTGAAGCTTCAGAGAACTAACACTTACCATTTAAAAGTCTATTTTAGTAGAATGCATTTCAGAAATATTTCCTACCAAAAATACAACCAAAAATGGCTTCTAGTTCATGTACTATCCTTGTTACCCCCCTTCTCAAATGCTTCTTCTTCCTTTTATTTATTATATATGTATGTATGTATGTATGTATTTATTTTGTAGGGCAATGAGGGTTAAGTGACTTGCCCATGTGACACAGCTAGTAAGTGTCAAGTGTCTGAGGCCAGATTTGAACTCAGGTCCTCCTGAATCCATGGTCAGTGCTTTATCCACTGTGCCACCTAGCTGCCCCTTCGAATGCTTCAATCATAGTTATTTTTTGATACAGTTGTACATACTATCAGATCCAAAAATTGCCAGCCTGAAATTTAATTCAGCACAACTTGTTATTCAACACCCACTGTGTGCTACTCTCTGGTGATGTAAAGACAGAAATGAAGAGCAGTCTCTGCTTCAAAAAAGGCTTACATGCTACTATGTGGGTGGGCTGGTGCTAGAATGTAATTTGTACAAAGTAATGAGAAATCATTTCATTGTATAGAAAAAAAATGACTGTGGGGCTGGGGGGTGGCCCCTGGAAAAATCTGCCTCTCTAAATGAGAAAATGTCTCATGTAAGAGTTGGTGTCTTAGTTATGATTTGGAAGACAGCCAGGTGGTGCAGTAGATTGAGTTGCTGGATCTGTAGTTAGGAAAAAGCAAGTACAAAATCTGCCTCAGATACTTTCTCATTTGTGACTCTGTGCAAGTCATTTAAACCTCTGTCTACTTCAGTTTCCAGCATCTACTTCACAGGGCTGTTGTGAGGATAAATGAAATGATTTTTGTAAATGCTTTTCAAACCTAAAGGCTCTAAATGTTAGCAATAATTATTAGTTCAAAGAGGTGCAGTGAGGGAAAGAATATTTTCTGAATATAGGGGACTAAGGTCCAGAGGCAGGAGAAAGAATGTTATGTATGGGGAGGAGCCAGTAGCTAGCATCAAATTCATGAAGGAGGGTGATATAAACTTAGACTGAGAAAAGGCAGTAGGAAACCAGATTGTGGTCACAGATTTTGAGTTAGAGGTGTACTTAGAGGTATCTAATACAATTTCCTTATTTTACAGATGGGGAAAATTGAGTCACAGAGCAGATAAGTGACTTTGCCAAGATCAAACAAGTAATAAGTGTGAGAATCTAGGATTTGAACCCAGGTCCTCTGACTCCAAATTTAGTGTTCTATTACAGATACTAGGTTTGAGGATCTTTATTTTATCTTAGGGATATGTCATCTGTGAATTTTTCATAAAAATCTGATTCTGGGGGGTAGCTAGGTGGCACAGTGGATAAAGCACTGGCCCTGGATTCCAGAGGACCTGAGTTCAAATCTGGCCTCAGATACTTGATACGCACTAGCTGTATGACCCTGGGCAAGTCACTGAACCCCCATTGCCCCTCAAAATAAAAACAAAAACAAACTGATGCTGGGTAGGGGTGGGCTATAATTTGGGGTAAACAGATTTTCCCTTTGTACCCAAGTAATGAATTAACAAACACCTACTAAATACCTATTCTAGGTGCTGAGGTCATCACATAGACATTTAAGAAATGAGTCCTTTCCCAAGGAGCTTTCTCTCTCTGGTCTGTAAGCAGAGATCCTTAGCCTTACAGTTAATGAGAGTTAATGAGAGTTTGACAGCTACCCTGTGCAGCGCATTATATTCTGTGTTGTAGAGATAATCTAAAAAGCTATCCCAGAATATCAGAAATAGACAGGACCTCATCAGCCATCCAGTCTAGTGCATCACTGACCATGAATCTATTCTAGCATATCGCTGAGAAAGTGGTCATCTGATCTTTCTCACTTGAGGGGGAATCAGCCTGAGTATTTTGTAGTAGGCCATTCTACTTTGGGTTATTGAAATTGTGAAGCTGTTTCCCCTCCTTATATAAAAGACACAATCTGCCTCTATATTTATTTCCCCATCCATTGTTTCTAGTTCTCTCCTCTGGGAATCAAATCTATTCCCTTTTCTCTATGGCAGTCCTTCAGACACTTGAAGACAGCTGTCAGAAGCCTACTGTCTTTTCCTCCCGAGAACTAAACAGCATAAGTTCCATCAGCTTCAGACCTTCCTGTACCAAACACCACATCATCAGATGCAAAAGAACGTACAACACAAATGGAATTTGTGAGACCAGAGAGGGACCTGGTGGAAATGATAGGGTTCGTTATGGGATTTAAACCTGTGAGGGAAATCCCTTGGGAAGGAGGTGAGTTGTTTGAATGATGTCTTGCAGGGGAATTCTTCCAAAGGCCAATGAAAGCAAGGCTAAATTATAAATACAAGTTAGCATTCATATGGTGCTTTACCTCTTTTGATCCTTACAACAACCCTGCAAGGTAGATGCTATTATTATCTCCAGTTTTAAAGATGGAAAAACTGAGGCAGATAGAAGTTAAATAAACTGTCCAGATCATGCATCTGAGAAGTGTCTGAGACTAGATTTGAATTCAGGCATTTTCAATGCTCTAATCTATTGCACCACTAGCTGCCTTTAATGAAATAGATGTGTGGGCCAGGAATGTGAACTTATGGAATGAGAAGGTGGTGAAAGAAGTAATTGTAAAGAAGTAATTTGGAGAGTTGCAGAATCATAGAAAGTCTGGAGATGCACATTTGGGGAGGGATTATTTGAGCAGGAATGGATTTAGTGGGAGAAAAGGACTTGACATGAAGAAGAACCTGGCTGGAGGTGCTAAATGTGGAACTGAAGGAGGACAATGAAGGGATGGCACATTTGAGCAGAAGGGGGAGAAAGATTAAAAAGGAGAATCTGACTAGAAAAGAGAAAAAAAAAAGGAGGGAAAAGAAAGGAAGCTGGGGCTATCTGGTATCGAGTGAGAAGGAGATGAAGCCTTGAACAGGAGATGACACAGTTCTTTTTATGGAATTGACTACAAGAATAACTAGAAACTATAACAAAGGCCTGAGATCTTGCTTTCATGAATAATGGAAAGAGGATGAATTTTGCTGTGACCAGCATGAAGTATGCAATATCTGTCTTTTCCGCCAAAGCTAAATGATTGTTATCAATGCTTCAAATTACAGGCTAGTCTCCCTCAGAGAAGAGCAGAAAAAAGCCTCCTAGGATAGTGCTGTACTCCCTTAGGAAGGAGAATAGAGTCTCTTTTTCAAAGAAAAATGAAAAATAAAGAATTTCAAAGTAGAAACAGAAGCAAAGGGGACTGAAGAGAGAGAAGGGAACCCTGATCAAATCAGAGGTTGGAGTGTGGAAGCAATTTGGGACCAGCAGGTCTTTCCTTTGTACCCCAGTAAATGATTTAACAGATACCTGCTTAGTACCTATTTTGGGTGCTGATGAGGGCATGACACAGAAATTTAAGACTCATTTCTGTCCAAAGGAGGCTTTTCTGCCTGATTGTAAGTTTAAAGAGCCAGGGGAAGGGGAGGGGACCTAACAGGGGGAAGGCTTATTGAACAGTTAGAGTTGAAATAACAGATATAAAGTTCTTATTGAGGAGAAAGGAAGGGTAGGATCTTTGGACAGAAGCAATCAATCAACAAACATTTATGAAACACTTTCTCTTTGCTAAGCACTGTGCTAAACAGTGAAAATACAATGAAAGGCAAATACAATGAAAGGCAAAATAGTGCCTGCCTTCAAGGACTTCACAGCCTAGTGAGGGAGACAACATATAAACAATGAATGAATGAATGACTAAACGGACAATCAAATAAATATATGCAGGAAATATGCAGGATAATGGAAGGAAACCTGAAAGGAAAAGATTTAAGCATTTGAGGAATTGAACACAACCTAGAGTCAAAAAAGATGATATTTGAGTTGAGTCTTGAATGAAGCCAGGTATTCTAAGAGACAGTGGTGAGGAGGGAGAAGTGCTTGTCCTCTAAGGAATGATGTTGGTCCACAGGTACTGCCAGTGGAGAGACCATCCAAGTAAGGACCTGAGGAAGAAAAGAATAGTGGATAGTTGGGACTCTTTGCTGTTGAGTTATGAGGCAGTTATTTGTTGACTACGTAATAACAATAGAAAGGTTTGTTATTTTCCTGAGGCATGTATATGAGATATGATGGAGAACATATTGAGTTTCATCAAACCTGATGCCTATTACTCCCATTGGGTGATTCATGGGGTACAAAATGACAGTATTATTTCAAGAATGAACTTTTTAAGGCATACAGAGAAATAATTCTGAAGAGGATGGAATTTTGAAGAGGGAATCATCCAAGGAGATAAATGTGAATACACAAAAACTTATCAACCTACCTTGATTAAAAAAAACCCCACAACAAACCCACAGAAGATGGACAAAAAGGGACAGGTAGTGAATGATGACTAAAAAGTCTGGTAGAACCTATAAGAATAATTTTGAAAAATAGAAAAATCTACCACTTCCTTCCCTTCTCCTTTTTATACTAGCTTATTTCTTTTACACCACTTTTTCTTTTCTGTCATTAAGAATGGGAATTAATTAGGGCAGCTAGGTTGTGCAGTGGATAGAGCACTGGCCCTGGAGTCAGGAGTACCTGAGTTTAAATCTGGCCTCAGACACTTAACACTTACTAGCTGTGTGACCCTGGGCAAGTCACTTAACCCAAATTGCCTCACACACACACACACACACACACACACACACACACACAGAAAGAATGGAATTAATTGACTTTCAGAACCTCCATTTCTTTGAATTTTATATAACTCCTTCAAAATTCATTGAAGACATTAAAGGACAAGGAACACTTGTGTCTTTTTCATATTAAAAAAATTACCATTATATAAACTTATGGTTTCTTCCAATCGTTTAAATAAATTTACTTTGCGAAATTTCTTTGGATTCTTGTGCCTATGTTCCAAAGTTCCTATTCTGCTCTGGGCTTTTCATTAGAAATGCTTGATGGTATTCTATTTCATTAAAAATCTATTCTCCCCTCCCACAAGATCATATTTAGCTTTGTTGGGTAAGTTATTTTTGTTTGTAAGTGTATTCTTTTGTCTTTTGAAATTTTGTGTCACCAATCTTTCATTTTTCCAGGTGTTTGTGATCCTGACTGTAGTTCCTTGGCACTTTAATTACTTCTTTCTGGATAACTTGCAATGTTCTTTCTTTGATGCTAGAATTCTAGATTTTGGTCAATCCATTCCTAGTATTTCTCCTCTTTAAGTTCCTTTCAGAAGGCAATCTATGGATTCTTTCTATCTTTACTTCACCCTCCAGGAAGTGTGCACATATGATTTTTTGAGTATAGTGCCTAGAACGGCTTCTCCTCCTCCTCCTCCTCCTCCTCCTTCTCTTCCTCTTTTATCATGGTTTTAAAAAGAATTGCAATGATTCTTAAATGATATCTCCTGACATTTTCTAGAATCACTTGATCTATCATGGTACCTTAGTACCTTAGTAGGTCCTTAATAATTCTTATTAATTGAAATGAATTTGATGTCCTGATAATCTTTGTGGTCTTTTTGAGATTTTACATTTTATGGTTCTAGAATAAAAATTGATTAACCCACTGTTCTTTGGAAGCAAATGTTGTTGTTGTTTTTTTTATTTTAATAAGAAGTTTGAGGGAGGAGAAGGGCATTCACAATTTGCAAATAGAATCTGATAACAAAGCTTAAGCTCCTGATATGATCTGGGTCTGGATAAGACAGTATCAAGGTGAATGAATCCTGAACATTCTGGCCTCTGGGAGACTTTGATGTTGTGCAGAGAAAGCAGCTGGTAATTATTCTGCTTAATAACAGGTAAATGATATAAGCAAGCATGCCCATTAGGAAGTTTTCTGTTCATCTCATTCTTTCAATTGCTTCTTGCTTCAATGAACTGAGATCATTTTTTTTCAAGAAGGAATGATCACATATTCTGAAGGAAAAGAGACCATTGATGGTCTAAAAACATTTAGATTTGCTTGAAACACCTATGGGTTTTTGGAATTATATTTTTGAGTTTTGGTGAGAAGGGTAGAGGGATAGAAACGGGGTGGGGGGTGTCAACTTTCTTCCCCAGTATGGGCAGTTTGTGCCAAATAAGGGGACAATAGTTTAATCTGTCAAATAAAATTTATCTAACCTAACTTCTCACTGCTGCTCTAAACCCTTTACTCTATTATTCAGCAAGTTAATTATCTATCTTTATCTGCTTCCACATAAGCCCTAGTAATTTCAGCTGTGTATCTATACACATAGGTGGTAAATAAATATATTTATATATGTGTACATAATGGGTACTAAAACATATACTATTTCTTTGTATGGGCAGAACCCTATGTTAAGAATCATAATTCCTTCCATTTTTTTTCTTTATGACTCAAAGAGGTTTCCCTGGGGACACAACTTTTTCAGGAGTGCTCCTTTCCTAAATATGGTTATTCTAGTTAAGGACGTAGAATAAAGTATATAGATAGGAGAGGAAAATGGTCTGCTTTTCATTATGTTAGAAAATACTTGGGAATCCCTAAGCTTGTCAGATGGAAGCTTGATTTTTATCACTTCCTTCAAGGGCAATCATCTTTGATAAATCGAATGTCAAATTATTAATTTATTATTTAACATTCATTCACTCATTTATTTAATAAGCACCTATAAAATTGTTGTGTTGTCCTTCATTCTCAAAAAGGACCATAACATCAGGAAGTGATTCATGATATGCACTGAATTGGATTTAAGTGAGGGAGGGCTGTGCCCAGTCACCAGTTTCACCCCGATCCTCCAGAGTCATCTGGGTGCAGTGACAAGATATTCATCAGGATGACTGAAGATGCCCAAGAATGCAGTGGGGGACCTTGGCCTTTTTTTTTTTGGTGAGGCAGTTTGGGTTAAGTGACTTGCCCAGGGTCACACAGCTAGGTGAGTGTTAAGTGTCTGAGGCCGGATTTGAACTCAGGTCCTCCTGACTCCAGGGCTGGGTGCTTATCCACTGCGCTACCTAGCCACCCTGGACCTTGGCCCCTTTTAAGCTAAGGTCTTTCCCAGGTCTCAGTAATAAATAAATAAATGCAGTGCATAGAGCACTGGCACTGAGGTCAGTAGGACAGGAATTCAAATCTGATCTCAGACACTTGACACTTACTAGCTGTGTGGAACCCAAGGGGCAAGTCACCTTAACGCAGTTTGCCTTTACTTACAAGGAAGAATATGCAGAATTTTAGATAACATGATTCCTGCTCTCTTGGGAGCTTCTGATCTGGAAAGCAGATAAGATATCAATATGATGGTCATATAAACTATTGCAAGGCCAGTGCACTACAGAGTTGTAAAACAAAGTGCTAATGAGGTCTGATAGGGAGGTCATTGTTAATTGGGGAAATCAGGTAAGGTTTCAAGGAGGAAGAAGCTTTTACCTTGGGACTAAAACAAAAAATGAGCAAAGGCCTTAACAGACATAATGGGTAGCAAATGAATGCTAGAATGCTAGGTAGAGGGAACAGTTTGAGCATAAACATGTAAGTAAAAGAACTCTATATTGGGAGTGGTGGGGAGCATATGCAGAGAGTAATCCATTTTAATTGGAATGTAAAACATATGGAAAAGATTCTTTTGAGTTAGTTCAGTTTC
Organism: Dromiciops gliroides; assembly: GCF_019393635.1. Taxonomy (NCBI): domain Eukaryota; kingdom Metazoa; phylum Chordata; class Mammalia; order Microbiotheria; family Microbiotheriidae; genus Dromiciops; species Dromiciops gliroides. Next base: position 101,809,633 of record NC_057862.1, on the reverse strand, counting down.
AACAATAAAAATTAAATGCCCTGGTGGCACAGTGGATAGAGGAAGAAAGGAGGAGGTATTTTAGATATCAGGTAGAGAAGATGCAAGGGTTGGGGCAGTGGTATGGCCTGTCCTGATAATCAGAACAGGCACATAAAATGGGCATCCTTTTTCTGGGAGAGAAAGTCAACTCAGGAGATAAAATTCCTTATAAAAAGACTTACTTGGTGTTGTGGTAGATTATTGGAATTTGGCAGACTTATTGGGAGGGGCACACCTGACCTACCCTGAGTGATGTATGCTGCTGATATCAGCAGGAGAAGACCACTCTCCACAGGCAGTTTTGAAGGGACCTCCCCTTTTGGGGGGAGGACAGAGAAAACGCTCACTGAGGGGAGCTGAGTCCTCTTCCAGAGTGACTTTCTCTTCTGGTGGTGTGACCAGCAGGAGCAGACACTCAGGTGGTGAGTTAATATATGAGCCCTGCTCTTTTGAATTAGCTGAACTGGAAGTGAGTTTGGAGGATTATCCATATTTCTTTTTCCCTCTTCCTTGTCTTTTATTTATTAATTTCACACCTTTGCTGTTTATTTTATTTCCTGTTAATAAAAACCTGATTCATTTGTGGAAAAGAGCGGTTAGGCTCCTTTCTTATTGTCCTGGGAGAAATATCTAAAAAGGCAGTTCGGGGAGGGGGGAGGGGGAAGGGGAGGGAGTTTTGGCTCTCACAGTGTATAGAGTCAGATAAAGGAAGTTGGGGTTGTGAAGTGATATTTCCATCAAGCTATAGTAGATAATGTAATGGCTTGTTCTTTTTTGAGTCTTGGAGATTTGTTTGTCTAGATAATTCAGTAGAGGACATTAGGAGTTGATCAGGTATCAATGACAATGTAGTCGGACAGTACAGGGAATCTTCCATTCTTTGGCCTCCATGTAAACATACTCCCCTCCCCCCCCCCCCAGCTCTCCTTTCTCATTATCCCTTATAAATCATCAAAATCTCTTATAATTTCTAAGGCAATCTATCTACTTCACATAAGTTAAAGTTTATATCAGGATACTAGGCTTCTGAGATTTAACTAACAACCAAGTCTTTTCAAGCACACATTTATAAATCATTTTTAGGAGGGATTACTTGGAGAGAGGGTCAATTTTATCCATTTTTTATGTTCCTATTTCTTTTTCAGAGCATGACAGTGTTTGACCTTGTGCCCAAATTCTGTGGAAGGTACCCCACAGCCAAAATGTATATACATTTTGGACTCCTGTTAGGGCCAAATTCAGTATGAAGAGAGTTAAGTGGGTGGCTCACCATAATATTGAGGTTCAGAAAATAAGGGGGGGATCTCTAGGTTCAGAGTTTTTCCTTGTCCAAAGTGCTTCTTTTTTATTTATATCTCCCAGACTAATAAGAAAGGAGATTAACAGCCTCTTTACCACAAACAAATCAGGTTTTATTAATGGTAGCAAAATTTACAACACACGTTGAATAAGCTCTACTTCCTCAGCTACTCAGAACAGCTTGGGTCTGGCAAAAACTAACTCAAACCCTAAACTTGTTTCCAGCTCAGCTGTCCTAAGGAGCCAGCCTCGCTTCAACAACACAAACTCACTACCACCTGGAATCTGTAGTTCTAATTAGAATCAGCTTTGCAGTCTCTCCTGGTTAGGTCAGAAGATCAAACACCACCAGCTCCTCTCTTTCTCTCTCTACCTTCCTTCCCCGTCCCTCTCTCCAAGTGTACTCTCTCTCCCCCTTCCTGCCTCTCTCACAGGAAGGGTGGTTCTATAGCCAGGCTGAGTCTCCAATTGGTTTAACATACCCCCTGGGTTGTTTCCATTATAATTTGGCCAGGCCCATATTTGGGTGGGGGAACTCCTAAGTGGGGCATAGTTACTTTAGTTTGATACTTTGACTCAATAAATGTTTTTGTGTTGTTTGTTCTATAATTTCTTAAAGTATATACCCATCTTCTCTTAGGCTTTTAAAGCTTGCATCTTTTCAGTCTGACCATGATGAAGCAAAGATGGGGTTATAAAAACTCCAAATCAGAATTAATTCCTTACACACCTGTATACAAAGAATTCTGTATGTGTGTGTGTGTGTGTGTGTGTGTGTGTTTGTACCCATTTTCAGAATAATGTTTCTTGTCTGCATTCATAATTGAAGGAAATGCTCAATTTAAATTAGATGTTAGTCAAAATAATGATGTATTTTCTTCTTATCCAAGTCCATAGGCCTCCTGAAATCCATCCAAGGACCTAACAACTCCTGTTGATTGAGGTATAGTGGACAAAGAGATAGTCTTGGGGTCATTCAAATCCTACTTTTGATACATCTTAGCTATATTACTCTCAGCAAGTCACTTTATCTCTCAGATGTAAGTAGGTCACAAAGTGGGTGCAGTGCTGGGCCTAGAGTCAGGAAGACCTGAGCTCAAATATGGCCTCAGACGCTTACTAGCTATGTGACCTTGGACAAGTCACTTAACACTGTTTGCCTCAGTTTCCTCATCTGTAAAATGAGCCAGAGAAGGAAATAGCTAACTACTCCAGTATCTTTGTCCAGGAAACCCCAAATAGGGTCACAAACAATGAATTGAAAATGAATGAAATGCCTGAACAAACATCTCCCTTTCAGGGTTGTTATGAGGATCAAATGAGATACTTGTAAAGTGCTTAGCAGAGTGCCTGGAAAATAGTAGATGTTATACAAATGCATATTCTCTTTCCCTCGGCCCCCTTCTCAGTGCCTCAGTCAAAGGAGACCATGTATTGAAAGAGGGAGATTCCTATGCTTTTATAATTTAAGGTCTTGTCTCCCCTGCTCCCAAACAGAACAAGGCAGACTGTGTTGCCTCTATTTGCTTTGTATTTTGAAAGAGTCTAAGATCCCTTGCACTGCACTAGATAATTTTTTCTTAGGGAATTATTTTGGAGAAAGAGAGTTGATTGATTCATTTAAGGTTTTTGTTTTTGTTTTTTGTTTTGTGAGGCAATTGGTGTTAATTGACTTGCCCAGGGTCACATAGCTAGTAAGTGTCAAGTGTCTGAGACCAGATCGAAACTCAGGTCCTCCTGACTTCAGGGCCAGTGCTCTATCCACTGAACCACCTATCTTCCCCTTCATTTAAAGTTGTATGAAATGTGTGGACATATTGGAAACTTCTTAGAGAGCTATTATACCATTGAAAGATTGAGAGGAGGCTGTCCTCTCAATAAGAGAAGGGTGGTTTCTTTGGAACATGGCAGAAGCCAAGATAATAGTAGCTAATTTCTCTCAGGGAGAGCTCTTTCTCTCTATGCCAGATGATAACCTCACCCCACATTGGCTCTTCATCAGTCCCAAGAGTCAGATTGGACCTGAGTATGAGGTGTTGGAGCACAAGAATCGTATATTTGAATATTGTTCAAAGCACTTTAACATCCATTTTCTCAATCATTGGAACAATGACATGAGATAGGTGATATTTTCCCTACTTTACAGATGAGGAAACCAAGGTTACATGGCCAATATGTGATAGAGTGTCAAGTCCTTTCCATTAGACCATGTTCATTAGTAGGAAACACAGGCCAGGAATCATTTCATCCTGAGAAATGGATGTTTCTTGTCCTGATGGTAACCTTGTGAATTCAAGAGGTTTCTGTAATTGGTATCAAATGCCCAAGAAGTGATTCTTGTAAGAGCTCCTTCACAAGGCAGAAGAGATATAACCACGGGCAAGTTGAACTTGAAAGACTATTAAAGAATCATTCCTGGCTGGTCAGGAGATCTGGACTTTATGGATTGCTCACATAGTGTAGGTCGGAGGTGAATGTGAAAGTGAAATATCTCTTCTGAAGTCCCATAATGTTATCTTTCCTTCTTAGGAAAGTATGAGGTAGGTGATAGTTTTTTTTCTCTGTTCCAATCTTTGTTAATGCACACTTATGAATCTTTTTGTATTTAAAGTGTTTTCTTTGGTGGAAGAAATAAACAGCTGCCCTAGAATGGTTAGCCATATCAGAAAGTGAGTATCTTCTCTCATAGGGGTCTTAAAACTATTTAAGGGGAGAACAATGATGATGGTGATGTTTATAATAGCTCGTGTGTGTATATATCTATATAGCTATCTATATCTCTCTCTCTATACAAATGTATACATATAAACACACACACACATATCACTTGAAGGTTAACAAAGCATGTTAAAATATTATCTTGTTTGATTCTTACAATAACCTTGGGAGGAAAGTGCTATTATTCTCATTTTAGAGTTGAGGAAACTGAAGCACAAAAGAGTTAAATGATCATTCTGAGATCCATAGCAAATTAGTGGCTGAAGCTGGACTTGAACCCAGGTCTCACTGATTCTGGGTCTAGTTCTGTATCCATTGTGCAACTTAGATGCCTTTATATTGGCTTTGGACTTTGAAAAAGCCTGAGATTGTTTTCACTGGACAATTTTATTCTTAGGGAGTCAGTTTGGGGAAAGAGAGTTGAGTGATTCATTTAAGGTCTTATGAAAGCTGTGAGCCTATAGGAGTTGTGTTTTAGAGTTGTCTTTTTTTCCTGGGTATTCTCTCACACACAGAGTAAGAGAAAAGTCTGAATCTCTTCTTCGGGGCGGGGGGGCTCAAACATACCATCTTTTCTACCTAGTGTGAATTTGGGTCCAAAGGAGTTCAGAGCTGGATGGAGGAGGCTCCCTGGGCCATGGGTCACAATGATGTTTCTCAAACACCTACAAATATTTTATAAGGGGGAAGGTAACTTGTTAAATCATCTTCACAATAAAACCAGCAAGTATTAGAATTGTGAACATGATAAATATTATGATTTGCTAGGCAGCAAATAATCTTAGGGCTCCACGGTATTGTTCTCAATGCTGACAGAGAACAGTCTGCCAATATTTTGCATATTACCTTCATGCTCTGTCTGTCTTGGACTTAAATTGTGTTTTGATTGTGTCTCTCACTTTAACTGACCTCATGTAACATGGAAAGGCAACTTCATATGCCACATTTCATTCCTTGACCTGTGCCCCAATTACCTGTGCTTCAGGATGCTGGGATGTTCTGACTGAACTTGCCATGAGGCAGAATTAACTTTAGTGCTCCTGATTCTTGGAATAATGTGTGCTGGATAGCTTCTGTGCTTCTGTGTGTGTGTGTGTGTGTGTGTATGTGTGTGTGCATGCACATGCCCAAATTCACATATTCACATGTACACACATACCTGTGAATATGCAAATGGAAAAAAATATTATTAAGCTTCATTTAGCCTGTGGTGTGGTAACTGATGTTGGGGGAAACAATGTCCATATTAATGATGCTCACCCTGCTGGAATTGGTCCTATTGAGGACCTTGGTTTATCTAAATTAACTCTGTCTACACCACCAAGCCTCACATCTCACTTTCTATGCTTTGTTACTCTAACAGCACTAAGAACTCACAATTCTGGGGTCTGGCTTACAGTCTGTTGACTTAGATGCTTATTATAAAGGTACTCTTTTGCCTGAAATGCCTTTTCTTTCTTTCCCTCTGCTTGTTCAAATTTTATTCATCTTACAAAACTCAGCTCTTCTTCCATATCCTTTATGAAACTTTCCTTGACTACTCCAAACACTTGCTGATGTCCACCTTTCTTAGACTTCTACTGTATCCACTCCAGGAAGCTGCAGCATGTGCAGCTGTCAAGCCTAGGTAAAACTCTTTCAGCAGATGAGCTAAAATAGGTCGAAGGTAACTAATAGACCTTATACCTTTCAGTGAGTTAAGGCAGATGTCTATCGCAAGCATGGGAAGACTTCCCTGGCCAAGATCATCCACTGCATACCATGCCATTGTCATTTATATTGACTTTTATCAAAACATCACCCCATGATGTCATTAGTATTCTTTCAAAATGAAGGAGGAGCAACAGCAACAACTACATCTAAAAGTCTTCTCTTATTTTAACTCTTAGTGATGTTGCAGTGAATAAACTGTTTGACTAGAGTCAGGAAGACTTGAGTTTGGCACTAGCTATGTGACCCTTAACCAAGTCACTTAAGCTTTCTCAGTTTCACTTTTCTTATTTATAAAATGGTAATAATACTAGCAACTACCTCAAATGGCTATTTTGAGAATCAAAAGATATATCTTATGTGTGTATATATTATATGTATATACTTTTCCAAATCTTAAAGTGCTATATAAATTCTAGTTGTTGTTGTGATTATTATTATTATTATTATTAGTGGTGGTGGTAGTGGTAGTAGTAGTGGTGGTGGTGGTAGTGGTAGTAGTAGTGGTGGTAGTAGTAGTGGTAGTAGTAATCATTAGTCATTTATTTATTGTTTCACATTAGTCTCTCCCCCAATTAGACTGTAAGCTACCAGGAATTAGAAGCTGGTTTATGTATTATTTATGTGTCTTTCTCGACAGCTAGCACAGAAATGAATATATAATAATTTTTCAGTTAAGACATTGAATGGTTTATTAAATTTCTTTGCCTGCTCAGAGTTTCTGTAAATGCAGTATCATTTGATTCAACTGACTGGTTAACCCTTGGGTCCAAGTCAGAACATGGTTTGAAACTAAATGAAATATTTGAAAACTCAATTTTAGGTTTCATTTCAGGATTAACTCAGTGGATTTTTAGGTTTCTCTTTATAGTCCCCATTCTAAGCATTAATGAATTAATTCATTACATTAGCTATAATCTACTACAACCGTGTTCACAATTGCTAATATCACAACAAATTTCTAGCTATTTGCAAAACTTTGTTGTTGTTGTTTTTCAAAACTTTTGTTCATTGGGAAAACTTTGCTTTTGACAAATGTCCTCCTCAAAATACACATTTTATATTACTTTGATAAGCATTTATTAAACACCTTCTGTATACTTGGCATTATACTAGGCACTAGGGATACAGAGCCAAAAAAGAAACAATCCCTGCCATAAGTTTCCCCATTGTCCTTTGGGTGATTCCCAATTTTGATCCTTTAGAGAAAACTTATACTCATACAGCATCAACAGAAGAATGTGGATGGTAAAGAGATAAGTTTTAACTTCAGGGAAACATTTTGCATCATTGAAAATGATGTGCAATCACCCACATATAATCTTATCTGCTCACTTCCTTCTCTTCAATTCTGTATGAATTTCATCCTCCATCTGCATTGTCTGTCCAAGATACATATCTTTAAAGATGAATTCTATGTGTTGTCCATACAAGTCTACATCATAATCTAGACAATAGGTGTTCTTCATCTACTTTGTTTTTCCTCTGTGGATAATTAGACCAAACTCTCTTGGACTGATTATAGATCTTGTTTACAAGGCTCTGCAGTATACCTGGATTGGATGCAATTAGCACAATGTCATCTGAAAATAGGAGAATGTGGAGGACCTCACTATCTGTAGAGAATGCTTCTTCCATTTATATTCTATTCTGGATGTCTTCCAAAATAATGATGACTGGTATTGACATGGTTCATTAAAGTTTGGAAAGCATTATATGGAATTTATGTATTTTGAGCCTCGGAAGTATCTTGTGAAGATGGCATCATCATTCCCATCTTATGGATGAGAAAATAGGCTCAGAAAGGTTAAATGAAGTTATAGAGCAAATAAGTTTCAGAAGATTGGAACTCATCTTTCTGATTCCAGGCCTAACTCTATACCTGCTTTGCCATGGTATCTCCAAGATGATGGCAAACATTTTTGGCAATGAAAAATCTTTATGTTTTACTTATTATTAAAATCAGAGCACCAATAAACAAATTTATCTCTGGTTTTGTATCCTCATGGAATCTTCTAAAATATTTTATTTTATTTTAAATTTATGGAATAAAACAAGTATTTTAGCAACAGCTTAATAAAATAATGGCACACGTGAAGCTGCAAATCTATTATGTACAACTTGATATTGCTTTTAAATATATAATAAAGGTATGTAAATTATTATTTTCTTTTTTCTCCTCTCCTATCCTAGAGATGGCTACCATTACATACACACATATATGTTATATATGTACACACATATATATGTAAAATTATTCTATATATACTTCTATTTATCAGTTCTTTTTTATGTGCTGTAGCATCTTCCTTCATATGTTAACTTGGATATTTATAATAGTCAAAATAACTTATTCACTCAAAGTTGTTCTTAAAACAACATTGCTTGAACCCCTTGATTTTGATGGGACTCAAAGTCAGAATGAACTCATAATCAGTGGAACAGCTGCCCTGTGGTGAGAATGCAGGATGCAACTAATCTCTCTCCCAGATTATGGCCTTGAACAAGTGCTATAGGGGAGCGACTCTGAAGCCTCAAAACTGTCTGAAACCTGGATGATGCTTATGACAGAATCTGACAGAACATCGCTGCTGCATCATTAGACGGAGAATAGCAACACAATCTCTTTTTACTGGATATTGTAAACTGTGAAGTGTCCAAATGGAGCAAGACGGGGGTACAAACTATTACAGATGATGCTTGCACTGTGATCAACTCAATTTTGAAATAATGTAATTTGAAATTTGAACTATGGATTTTTACAAATAAAATATATCTTTGTAAAAATTAAGAAAACTGCTGTTATTGTATATTACATTCTCTTGGTTCTGCTCATTTCACTCTTAAATACTTCATACGTCTACCCATGTTTTTCTAAGATCATTGAGCTCGTCATTTCTTATAGTGTAGTAGTATTCCATCACAATCCTATGCCACAATTAGTTCAGCGATTCCCCAATTGAATCTTTTCATTTCAATATATTTATGGAAGACATCTTGTTGGATGTCAACCTGTGAAGCATTCTTTTGCTCTACCAAAATAATTGTGTTAAAAAGGCAACAATTAAATTTGTATTTTCTATACCTTTAAATCAGTTAAGTGATATATAGTCTACTACAGATTTGCGTTTGCAAAAGAAACTTACCAACTTCCATCTCATGTTATCATCAAGGATGTTCTTGATAACTATACAAATCATTCTCATATTTTATAGAAATGAAAGAAAAGAGATAAGAATATGTAGTTATCAATATCTCCTCCTATGTGGTCCTCCACACACTCCTATTTTCACATGATTTTGTTGTGTGAATTGCATCCAGTCCAAGAACATGACAAAGCTTCACAAATGAGATTTATAATCACTCAAAAGAATTTGGTCGAATTATCCATAGAGTAAAAACAAAGTAGATAAAAAATACCTTTAATGTAGACTATGACAGAGTTGGAAAGATAACATGAGTTCATCTATCAGGACACATATCTTGGACAGACAGTACAGATGGAAGATGAAATTCATCCAGAATTAAATAGAAGGAAGTAAGCAGACTAGATTATATGTGGGTGATTTCATAGCATTTTTCATTGATACCCTTTTTTGTGGGGAGAAGAATTGCACCCATGACTTTATCAAATATTTTCCATCTTCCCTTCTTCCTGATACCTTGAAAATCAATCTCTCAACACCCACAAGACTCTGTCTCTTCCAACACAGATCACTTTTATCTAAACCTGTCTGGTCCAGCTTTACTTGTCTTTCTTCTCTTTACCATAGTTTCTTCTTCTCCATATGGTATATTTGTTGCTGTAATATTAGGTGTCCAGATGTCCTGGTTCTGCTGACACTTATTACTAGTTTATTGCAGAATTTTTCTTTTTTTTTATTTCCCCTCCCATTTGTTATTTTTATATTGTTAAATATTCTTGGGATAATGGTCTAGCTTAAAATGAATCTCAGTCTAACTTTTGTAAACTAATTTTTGTTTCCATTGTTTCTACGTATTTTGTAGGGTACTATTATTTCCAATGTTCTGCTGTTCTCTCCTTTAAGACATTACAAATGAGTTTATAGTTTAAGCCAGTATTATACTTGACTCTCAAATCTCTCTGATTGGCAAGGAGAGCAAGAGTTTCTGGCTCATACAATTTATAGACTCTTTTAGCTTCATTATAGCCCACTACTTTTTATCTTCTATGGGTAATGGAGATAGTCTGTACCAATGTCTCTTCTTTTTTCATGGCCTACTTCTGTGAGTCATAGTATTGTTGCAAGGTTTACATGACATAATATTTTCTTCCATTTCATTAGCATAGCAGTCTAATGTTTGCTTGAATTTGTTTCACAGCGGTGCTTAGTAATCAATATAAAACTTTTTTTTTTAAGAAACAAGATTGAAACCTTTCCTTTATTTAAACATCAGACATGTAGTAAGATACATGTTTCTAAATTCCTTTTATAAACTTTATAAACTTCCAAATGACAACTAAATGAACTTCATGTTTAACTGCAGTGTCTATCTGTGGCTACAAACTAGACAAATTCTTTTATATAAATACAGAACAAGGATACCTCAACTCCTCTTTTGGTATTCTTTTTTTTGATAGTAGGGTACAGAAAATATATGACATTCAACAATTCTAAACAGGCAATTCCTTCTTCCTATATCTTCATTACACCAGAAGCCATGGAAAATCATTTGGGTTAAATGATAACTGTTTTATTTCTTTGACAGCACCCTACACCCCTTCTTATGAGCCCTTACAAGTTATTGGACCATTTTAACATTGGTGAACCATCAGACTTATACTGATCGTGAATGAAATTACCTCAACTTCTCTTTTTACATAAAGAAGCTTTTACAATTTAAGGCAACACCTCCCAAGGAATAGAAAATAACCATTTGCTTACTATCTGGATCTTGATGTTTAAGAAACTGATTTTTCAGTTTGAAATCTCAAACACAGAGAAGTTTTCCCGTCTATGTTTGACTTGGGAGATCCTCCTCTGCCCAAAGTCACATCTGTCCATTTCTCTTTCTGGCTATATCCCCAAACAGGCACAACTGCCAGTAAGTCTGAGAAATATGATCAACAGAAATGCTATTCCTTCTCCTGCTTTTACTGCTCCAACTACAGGCAGCACACAGAGCAGTGAAAGGGGAACCAGGAACACTTTTGAGATATCTCCAACTGAAACCATGTTGCCTGGATCATGAAGGAAAATAATCAAGGCTAGTATCTAAGAGGCAGGTTATATACCAGGCAATATGCAGGAGACTTTCCATTTGTAGCTTAAGGATCCAGAGACTTCCCTTTTTGGCACCTTTCTCTAGGAGTAACCAGTGCAACTAGCAGCAGTGATACTAGCTAAGGATCCCTGGGGTCAGGCCTCCTATGTTACAGGATAGGAAGAAGCCATTACAGGAATATAAGGCTAAAGATGAAGGCCACCTCTTGAGACTACATTTTCCACAATCCAAATGGCCTACCATGATATAAATATTAAAGTGTAATATAATTATTATTATATTTGCTAAGTATTATTATCTCATCTCCTCCTGAAATAATCTATTTTACTTTTTGATAGCCCTAATTGGTAGGAAACCTTTTTTTAATATCAAGTCTAATTCTACCCTCCCACCCCTTCACTACATGACTCCTACTTTAGAGCCAAGCAAAAGAAAACAAAAATCTACTCAAATTCAGTCTAATGTCATCTGTGAAACAGTACTTCAAATCCTGGAATGTACTAGCGTAAAATATTTAGGAATTTTAATTGTTCACTATGTATTTGTGTTATTAATGACTGGACTAGACTGCAAGAGAGGAATTATCTCTTATCTATCTTTGTCTCTATACCTAGGTCTAATCTAGTGTTCTGCCTCTAATAAGCATGTAATTATTGTTTGTTGTATCAATTAATGAACTAAGTATGTTAACCTTATGGAATCCAACAGAAATGAAGTGCCTGGATTTCCTGTTGGGTAGATTTAGCTGTTTTGCGGGTGCATCAGCTATTTAGGGATCCCCAAACTTTCTCTCATAATGCCTTTTCATGTATCTAATGTGACAACCAAATTTGCCATCCACTGAAAACATATATCCCTAGACTCCCAGCATTTTTTTGAGGTTGCTGACCAGGTTGGCCATACCTGGTCAAGTCCAATCTTATTTTTGGCAACTGAATTAGAGCTGAGTTGGAGGTTCTGTTTTGTACTTGCCATCATCATTTACTCTTCCTGCTCCCCTACCCATTCAATTCTTTTTTTACATAGTGTGCTGGTGTCAGAAAAGTGTGTTCATGCCATTTTGCTGTTGTTGTTGACTCCTGTTTGGGATTTTCCTGGCCAAGACCCTGGCATGATTTGCCATTTTCTTTTCCACCTCATTTTACAGATGAGAAAACTGAGGCAAATAGGGTTAAATGACTTGCCCAGGGTCACATAGCTTGTAAGTGTCCAAGGTTAGATTTGAACTCAGATCTTCCTGACTCCAGGCCTGATGTTACATCTACCATGCCACTGACCTGCCCTACATAGCAAACAATACAGGTCTGTGTATAATAAGTCACATAATGGTGACTGTTTTGGACTCTGGAAGAACTGGTCTCAATCAGACAGCTTAGTGTATGTATTTTAAAGGAATCCTTTGATGTTCTTTGATGTATAGCCTTACCAGGATTTCCACCATTGACTTCCCCTGAGATCCTTGAATCCATTTCATATTTTAAGAGACTTTGAGTAGAAATGCCTGTCTAAAAGAAGCTTGGAACTTGGCTAATAAGAGGGCAGGCCTTCATTTTTATCCAGAATCAGTTTCTTAACCTGAGCTCCTTAACATCTACTTTGGTGTTACTGTAGTCGTTGTTGTTTTTGTTTCCCTATCCCATCACCTCCTCCCAAGAGTATAAGCCCTTAGCTATAATTCTTTTCCTCTGGGGGTTATCTGTGTGGCAGATGTTTCATTCCTTCTCACCCCTGGCAGATGTCTGAGCTACCTCTTTCACCATCAATTGATGTCTTTCTGGCAACTGCAGTCACATTAATTGTAGTTTCAGCAAAATAATTCAGAAGGCCAATCTGTAGGTGGGTGGTAGCAGTGGACTTAGAATGTATTCTAAAGCCAAACAGAAAATATTTTTTGAATTACCTGCTGCTTTGAATGATAGTAAAATAGGACTCACTCAGTCTAACTCCCTTATTTTACAGATGCAGAAATTGAAACCCAGAGAAGGGTAATGATTCATCCAAAGACACACAGGTAATAAGCTGGGCCTACAAATGAACTTTCCAGGTTCCCAAGGCTAGCTTTATTTTCACTACACTAAGCTATCTCCATATCTATGGAATGGGAGACTGGATCAGGGTCTAAGGTATCTAAATGTTGGTTTTAAGAATTTTTATCATTTGATTAATTTTGGACTACAAAGGCTGGCTAGTCCTTCCACATAGAATGGAAGCTTTTAGTGGTGAGACTGAACACATTAACAACTGAAAATCATCGCACTTCTTGATTTGTTGACTCAAATATGGCAGGAGTTGGTAGAGTGTAGCATATTACTGCTAAAGAAGTGACTTGAGTAGAATTGTATGAGTAGAAAAGGGAGTCATGTAGAGAGAATGAGAGATAACTGCTGGACAACCACAGGCTTCTGTTATCTGTATGATGTTAAGATATCAAGAAGATGGCTCATAGCATCATGGATAGATTTATTCTTAAAGACTTCAAGGATGATGTGAATACTAATTGCATAGAATGTGAAGGGGTGGATGGGTTTGATCTGTGCCATTAGAGGAAGTACTCAAATAATCAAGATCCATGGGACTATAGGTGTATACATAGCCTTATAAATTGGCATGTACTTAGACCCTTGAAATCAAGATGAACCTGAGTGAGATTAAGCAAAAAATGTTTAAACTCTGGCAATCCTTTCAATGATCTTCAGGTATACTTTCCTTCAATGTGTGAAACATGGACTTATTGATGTGATCAAGGTTTTGGTCAAGGTATAACCCTGGGTTTGACTAACCTCCCTATAATGTAGTATAAGAAACAAAGGAAAAAACAAAAACAAAAACATAGGTAGGCTTGGGTCTAGACTTGAACATTATCCCTTATTTTATCTTCCCCCAAGTCTGGAGAAGCCAAGATCCTTGCAAAATCACTGTTTATTGTCAGAGTTGTTATTCCTCTACTGGAGTAGAAGGTCCTTGGTCCCACTCTGCATGGAAATTCAGGGAAGCAGCATGAGGGAGATGAGCAGTGAGAAGGAGAAATGGTTCCACCATGTAGCTCAAAAAAGTCCTATCAGCCCATACATAAATCATGCCCCTCCCTACTTCAAACAGTGATGCTTTATTCCATCTTCCTTTTAGCCTTTCAGTCTGCACAATGCCCTTTTCTGCCCTCTTCTCTGCTTTAAGACTGCCCTGAATGCTTATTTTGACCTTATTCCATCACTATTCTAACTGGATTTGGGGAGTGGGTGGGATGATGATAAAAAATGATAGAGAAGACAGGCACTGAGTCTTCAGGGTTGTGTTTTTTTTCTGCCAAGGGGAATGATATTTTAGTTAGAAAGGAGAGAACAAAAATGATGAATCGGGATTTAAAATCCAAAAGAGGCAGGAATGCCCTTGATGAGTTCAAGTCACCAGGGTTAAAATCCAGACTTGCCTACTAATCCCCTCCAGCTGGCCCCTAGGTGTCCTCCTCCACTAGCCATCAATGTAAGCTGAGGGAAGGCTGACTTTACAAAGTTTCTTTTATATTTACCTTGAACTGAGCAAAACCAGAAAGAAAAATATCTGTTACTGTCCCCCAATTACTATGTGTTAGGCCCTGTGCTAAGTTCTAGGTACAAAGAAAGTCAAAACATGGTCTTCTCACACAATGTTGATAATAATGATAATATAATTATGACTAGCATTTATATGTACCTACTCTGTGCCAGGCACTGTGCTAAGTGCTTAACAAATAGTATCTCATTTGAGCCTCACAACAACCCTGGGAGGTAGGTGCTATAATGATCTTCATTTTATAGAAGAGATTATTGAGGCAAACAGGGATTAAGTGACTTGCCCAGGGTCACACAGCTAGTAAGTGCCTGAAATCAGATTTGAACTCAGGTCTTCCTGACTTCAGGTCTGGTTCTTTATCCACTGCACTCCCTTCTATGTATTCTCAAATCCCACGACACTGGCTTTTTTGCTATTCCTCCCACAGGGCACTCACTCCATCTTATTAGTCTGAGCATTTTCTTTTCTTTTTTTTCCCTTTCTTTTTTTGTGGGTCAATGAGTGATAAATGACTTGCCCAGGGTCACACAGCCAGTAAGCATCAAGTGTCTGAAGTCAGATTTGAACTCAGGTTGTCCTGAATCCAGGGCCAGTGCTTTTTTCACTGAACCACCTCGCTGCCCCAGTCTGAGCATTTTCCTTGGCCATCCCTTCCACCTCCTGGCTTTCCTGGCTTTTTTCAAGTCTCAGTTGAAATCTTACCTTCCACAAAGAAGCCTTTCCCAGTCCTGTTTAATATTAAAGCCTTCCCTCTGAGATGAGATTATTCCCAATTTAACTTGTATATGTGTTGTTTGTATATAGTTGTTTGCATGATATATCCACTATTAGATTGAATTCTTTTGTCTTCCTTTATATCACCATAGATTAGCATAGTGCCTCACACATAGTAGGTGCTAAATAAAAAAATCTTTGATTGGCATTTTAATAAGGGAGACAACATGAAATAACCTGAGCCCTGTATTTTACAGAGGGTGAAATTGAACCACACTAAAGTTGAGGTGATTTGCTCAGTCATATCCCTTCACTGCCCACAGAAATAAAAATCAAGCCAAACCAAGACCCACAGATGCTAGAAAAAAAAGAGCAGGTGTATTATCCCTTTACCTTGTCCTCTTTGGGTTAGCTTTCTTACCTGATTGTGTGGTAGATTACAAATAGGTGTATTTAGTAAAAACCTTCAGTTGGGTGGGTCTTCAGTAAGGCCCTTCCTCCAAAATCTGGTATGTCTAGAATGAGTTTTGCATCATTCTCCAAAGTGTGGCAGCTCAGGCTTGGGCTTTGGCTCTAAAATCAGGTGAGATGTGTGGCCCACTTAAACATCTGGCAAGCCCAGCAAGACCACGCTAATCAAAAAATATATATATTTATGTGATCAGGAAATAATCGTTCTAAAATGACATTTCAGGAACCATGACAGTCATGGGTAGGGAGCAGTGTTGGTTAAACTGTAAAGGAAAAAAAAGTCATTTCCTTGGTACTCAGAATTAGGTAATTTTCAAAGAAAATGACATATTTCCAAATGGAAAAAAATGAAGATTTTGTTTTTTTGAGAACCTTGGAAATCCAGACTAATGGTCCTAGCACATAAATAATGTGTTTGACACATGTAGAGAATGAAAAGTTCACCTTTAATAAGAACAAATGGGAAACAATGTTTATTTTTTAACCTGTAGAAATAGCACTTTTACACACTGAACTTTATAATGCCAAGAATAAACTTCAGTTTGGCCAAAAGAAGACATTAGGAGTAGACCACCTATCAGCAACATTGTAAAGGAACAGAGCAAGGAACCTTCCATTCTTTGGCCTCCATGGAGGCATATTATGTGTATATGTATATATATATATATATATATATATATATTCCTTTCTAGCTCTCCTTTCTCATTAGCCCTTATAAATCATCAAAACCTCAGGCCAGGGGCAGCTAGGTGGCACAGTGGGTAAAGCACTGGCCCTGGAGTCAGGAGGACCTGAGTTCAAATCCAACCTCAGACACCTGACACGAGCTGTGTGATCTTGGGCAAGTCACTTAACCCTCATTGCCCTTCAAAAGACTAAGAAGAAGAAGAAGAAGAAGAAGAAGAAGAAGAAGAAGAAGAAGAAGAAGAAGAAGAAGAAGAAGAAGAAGAAGAAGAAGAAGGAAGAAGAAGAAGGAGGAAAACCTTAGGGCAGTTCAACACTAAGGATATGACTGCTAGATTATAATTTGAAGGCAATCTATCTACTTTTCATAAGTTAAAGTTTATATTATGATGCTAAACTCCTGAGATTTAGCCAACACTCAAGTCTAATAAAACATTAATTTATAAACCACTTTTTAGGATGAATTACTTGGAGAGAGGGCTAATTTTATCAATTTTGAAAATAATGAGCATAAATCAGGTACTCTCCTTATGTAATACTGTAATATTAACCTTGCAATAAAGAGTCCTTGTTAAGAGGCTGCAGGCCAGTGTAATAAAGGTGTTGATTTTAGAGCCAGAGGTTCTGAGTTCAAATTCTAGTCCTGCTACTTGCTTCTTGTGTGATACACCTGGACTTAATTTCATTGTTTAAAAAGTGAGGGTTCAGAATGCATGTATACATGCATATATGTATACGTATATGTATATACATACGTGTATATATATACATACACACACACACACACACACACACACACACATATATATATATATATATATATATGTTGTTTTGTGTGCCCTTTGTTATTGAAGAGGACCATAACATTGGGGTGATGTCATGACTTGCAATGAAGTGGATTTAAGTGAGGGAGGGCTGTGCAAAGTCACTAACCTCACTCTCTCCTCCAGAGCCATCTGGGTCCAGTGGTAATATATAAGTCAAGATGACTGGAGATGGCCCCAGATGTTTAAGACAATTGAGGTTAAGTGACTTGCCCAGGGTCACATAGCTAGTAAGTGTCTGAAGTCACATTTGAACTCAGGTCCTACTAACTTTAGGGCCAATGCTTTATCCAGGGACATGCATACAAATATCAACAGTACTGAACTGTAGTATGTGGAAATCCCTCAGTAGCCTCCACCATTTTTACATTTTCATGGAAATAAGGAGCACCAAGGAGTTGAAATGTTAAGGGATATAGTATCTTATGCTCAGTAGGTGTGGAGACAAGGGAAGCATTGACAGATATCCCTTAGTTGAACCATTTCCTGGGAGAATGCCTGAGTACTCTTTGAAAAGATCCAGTTTCCTCTGTAATCTCATAGAGCACGTTCTCATTTTCTCTTTGTCTTTAGAAGGGTAGCAGGAAGAATGGCAATTAGTGGTCATCAACTTTTTTTTTTAATGGCTAAGAAATCTTGTTCTCCATCTTCAGAAATGCAATCTTGCCAAAACAGTTCTGAACATACTGTATAGTGAACAAATTATTGGCTCTGGAGACAGATTATTTTTCAAAAAAATCCCCCAAAACAAAGAAAAAACCCACAAATCTGCCCTCCTCTCCCTAAGTTGAGGAATATTAAGGCAATGAAACTGAGTGAAGGAGATGGCCTTTTCCTTGCTTCCTTTATATTAACATGGGCTGCACTGGTTTTTCAGTTATGGAGGATGGAAAACACTGATGCAGCAGAAATGTTTGCTGCATAATTAAGCCCAGCTTTCGTAAGGAGAGGGGAGTGGTGTGGGATGATTGGTGAGCTTGGGTTGTTGGAAAATTGTTTTCATACCTGCAGATAAGAAGCAACTGAAACAGCTGTCTAATTTTAAAATTAATTATTTTTCTTTTCAAATGATGGAATCCAACCAACAGCACTGTGGAGCACACAGAGGACCAGAGATTTTATTTGTCCTTTCTCCTGCTCCATTCCCACTTCCCATTTAGAGATAAAGGGGTAGGGGCAGGGTTGAATGTGGCCAAATGAATGCAAAAAAGGAAGCAGCCAAGTTTATCTCCCAGGTTTTTGGAGGTGGGCTCTTCTCCTCCAAGCTGCTGTTTTCATGTCAGGGAAAACAGCATTTTCCCATTTCACAGTGATAGCTGCACTTGTGGGTAATATCATTAAATGAAATGATAGTGTTTAGCAGTGTCAGCACTATGAGAAGCTGCTCCATTGTGAGTGTCAGCCTGACATGGTTTCCCTTCCTGAAGCAGGGAAACAAGATAACTCCAGACATCCAACCATCTCTATGTTGTTAAAACCTCTAAAAAAACAAAAACAAAAACAAAAGATGACTGTAGAGGTTGACTTTGTTCCCTACAGTAGCACACATTCAGCAAGCATTTACTATATACCTACTTTAAGCCAGGCACAGTGCTAGGCAATGGGAATATAAAGGAAAAAAACAAACAAACAAACCAGTCCCTGCCCTCAAGGAACTTACAATCCAGTGTGGAGAAATAACATGTGCATACATACACATACAAGGGCAGGTAGAGAAGATTAGCTACTAGGGGATCAGGATGAGCCTTATGTAGGAACTTTCCCTTGAAATGATCCTTGAAGGAAGTTAGGGGTTCTAAGAGGAAGAAGTAAGGAAGGAGTGGAATTCAGGTGTGGGCACTGACTATGTAGATGCATGGAGATGAAAAGAGAATGTCCCCTATAGAAGACAATCAATAAGATCGTCTGAGGAGAACTCAGCGTGTGTGAGAAGGAATAAGTACCCTAAAGCCAGGAAGGTGGGATAAAGTCTCATTGTGAAGGACTTTAAAGGCCAAACAAAATTTTTGTTATATGGTAGAGGCAGTAGGGAACCACTGGATCTTCTTGAGTAGGGGAGGGTCAGACCTGTCCTTTAGAGATATCATTTTAATCCAGGTAAACTAGTGGAAGGACCTGTGCCTTTACTAAAGTGTGAGCCAGACTGAGAATAAATCTTTGGAGAAGTTTGAGATGCGGAGGGTCTTTTGGTCTATTTGTTCTTGGGGAATAAACATGTTTGCCTTTATTTGGCTCTCATTCATCCCTAGACATTCCCATATCCATTAATACTTTATAAAGGTTCTGTTAGTCATTTCTTTCAACAACCAAATGAGGTCACAAGGTTATTTGACAGATGTAGAAAGTGAGGGACAGAGAGGTTAAGCAATTTAACCAAGGGTAAATTGAGTTACTTCAGTGAGAGATAACTCAGCCTAGTTATATGGGAAAGTGAGAAAGGGCATTTCTTTGTTTACTTCTGTTCAGCTTGGTTGACCTAAAATTTTTATTAGTGTTTACATTTGATGGACATTTTCAATTAGTCTTACCAATTATTTGATTAGAAGAAAGAGACATTAATCAACTTAATTACCATGGGCTGCCTTTGAATTTATTTTTACATCAGTCAACTCCAATTGTTTATTGAGCTCCTGTGTGTAAGGCCCTATGTGAGGCACTGCAAGGGATACAAGGATACAATATATACTTTATTTCTTGAATCTTTTGTATTCTCATTGCTTAGCACAGTGTCTGGCACATAGTAGGGCTTAATAAATTTTGATCAATTGGTTCATGTTCTCAATGCCATTGGGAAAACAAAATAAAAACAAATGAAAAATGAAATGAAAATTTTAGGTCAAGTATGATACATGCTAGGTGAATGGGCTGGCCAGGAAATACTAGAACAGATAAGGGAGAAATCTGTTCAGGAAAGGCTTCATGGAGTCAATATTGTATTTGCACCAAGGTTTGAGAGACTGCTAAGATTTTAGTTTCTGAGTGTAAGGAGGGCAGCAACTTCAGTGTAATTGGAAAATTGCTGAACAAAGTTCTCATCCATGTTCTTTTTGTTGCTAAGTGAATCTCCAGAGTAATTTTCATGGTCTTGGTACTAGGTCCCATGGGAATGATGGGAGTTAAAGGGAATTTACCTACCTTAAAGGCGAAATGAAGTTGGTATGGGTTATTTTTAATTTAGGATGAATGAGACTGTCCAAAAGACAGTTCTAAGTTACTCTTTGTCATTCTGGCTGGGTGTGCCTATGAGCCTAACAAAAGAGCTGTGCCATAAAATGCCATAAGTATGTTTGCATGGAAAAACCAGCCAAACAACAGGTTAGCAGAGAAACAATAGATAGCAGCAGTTTAGCAAAGAACAAATTAAATCAGCTCAGTTTGGTGGAGAATCAGCATCAGATAACAGCAACTCTGGAGGAAAGCAACAAATGTGGTAGTTTCAGAAGCAGAGAGTTTTCTTCTAGGATGCAACTGTAAGAATGTTTGTTGTTCAGAGATAAATATTCTCTCTCCTAGGGTTGGCATGGGAATCTGTGGGTGGGATATTATTTCTTGATGCACAGGGGAAGAGTAGAGGGGTTGCTTATTTACTTTTCTGTTCTGCTTGCTTAAATGTCTTTTTTTTGAATTACTGGATAGTCTTGTTCAGTCTGTGCATACCCTTTGACCCAGCAGTACAATTATTAGGTCTGCATTCTAAAGAAATTTTTAAAAAAGAAAAGGACCTATATGTACAAAAATATTTATAGCAGTTCCCTTTGTGGTGGCAAAGAATTGGAAATCAAGGGAATGCCCATCAATTGGGGAATGGTCGAACAAGTTGTGGCATATGAATATATTGGAATACTATTATGCTATAAGAAATGATAAAAAAGCAGATTTCAGCAAAACCTGGAGTGACTTACGTGGACTGATGCTGAGTGAAGTAAGCAGAAGCAGGAGAACATTTTACACAATAACAGAAACATTATGCCATGATCAACTGAAATAGACTTAATTCTTCTCAACAAAAATGATCCAAGACAATGTCAAAGGACTCAGGATGGAAAATATTCTCCATATCCAGAAAAGAACTGTAGGTTCTGAATGCAGATTGAACCATACTGTTCCTACTTATTTTTTTAATTTTTAAATTTAGAATTTTATTTTTTTTCCCAAATTACATGTAAAAATAATTTTTACTTCGATTCTTAAAACTTTGTGTTCCAAATTCTCTTCCTCCCTACCTCCCCACCCCGCTTAAGAACTCAACAAATTCAATATAAGTTATACATGTGTAGTCATGCAAAACATTTCCACATTAGTCAGGTTGTGAAAGAAAACAAAAAAAAAATAGAAAATAAAACACATTATGCTTCAATCTGTATTTGGTTCTTTCTCTAGAAATGGATTGCATTTTTCATAAGTCTTTCAGAGTTGTCTGGATCATTGTATTGCTGAAAATAGCTAAGTCATTCACAGATCTTACAATACTGCTGTTACTTTGTATATAGTACATTTCACCGTGCATCAGCTCCTGTAAGTCTTTCCAGGTTTTTCTGATAGCATCCTGCTCATCATTTCTTATAGAATAATAATGTTCCATCATAGTCTCATCCCACAATTTGTTCAGCCATTTCCCAACTGATGGGTATCTCCTCAATTTTGAATTCAACTTTTTGTTTTTCATCTCTTTTTGGAAACCAACCTAGTAGTGGTATTACCAGGTCAAGAAGTATGTGTGGTCCTATAGCCCTTTGACCATAGTTTCAAATTGCTCTGCAGAATGTTTGAATCAGTTTACAACTTCACCAAGAGTTCATTAATGTTGAATTTCCTTCACACTCCCTACAACATTTGTCATTTCCCTTTGCTGTCCTATTATCCAATCCAATAGGTATGAGATAGTACTCCAAAATCATTTTGGCCAGCATCTTTACAATCAATAGTGAGTTAGAACACTTTTTTTAAATATGACTATAGGTAGTTTTGATTATTTCATCTGAAAACTTCATATCTTTTAAACATCTATATATTGGGGAATGGATCTTATTTTAAAAATTTTGAATCAGTGCTCTATGTGTTTGAGAAATAAGGCCTGTCAAACAAACTTGCTTCAATTCCCCCCCCCAGTTACTGTTGCTGTGTTTCCCTTCATACTATTTGCTCCCCATGATATTTACTCTATTTTCTATCTTCTTTCATCCTGTTCCTCCTAAAAAGTGTTTTTCTTCTGACTGCCCCCTCCCCCAATCTGTCCTCCCTTCTATCACCCCCCCCCCCTTATCCCCTTCCCCTCCTACTTTTCTACAGGGTAAGATAGATTACTAAACCCACTTGATTGTGAATGTTATTCCCTATTCAAGCCAATTCTAATGAGAATAAGGTTCACTCACTTCCACACACCTCTTCTGTCTTCCCCTCCACTGTGTAAGCTTTTTCTTGTTTCTTTTATGTGAGATACTTTACCCTATTCCACCTTTCCCTTTCCCTTTCTCCCAGTGAATTCCTCTCGCCCCTTAATTTTATTTTTTTAAAGATATCATCCCTTCATATTCCACTTATACCTGTTCCCTCTGTCTCACTATACTCTATTCAGCTTCCCTAATAATGAGAAAATTCTTGAGTCACAAGTATCATCTTTCCATGTCAGAATATAAACAGTTTAACCTTTTAATATCCCGTATGATTTCTTTTTCCTGTTTACCTTTATATGCCCCTTTAGGGTCTTGTATTTTAAAGTCAAATTTTCTATTCAGCTCATGTCTTTTCATCAAGAATGCCTGAAAGTCCTCTCTTTCATCAAATTCTCATTTTTTCCTCTGAAGGATTATATTCAGTTTTTCTGGGTAGGTGACTCTTGGTTGTAATTTCAGTTTTTTTAGCCCTTCAGAATATCATCTTCCAAGCCCTTTGATCCTTTAATGGAGAAGATGCTAGATCTTGTGTTGTCCTAACTGTGCCTCCACAATACTTAATTTTTTTTCTTTCTGGATGCTTACAATATTTTCTCTTTGACCTGAGAGCTCTGGAAATTGTCTATAATAATCCTGGAAGTTTTCATTTTGGTATCTCTTCAGGAGGTGATTGGTAGATTCTTTCAATTTGTATTATACCTTCTGCTTCTAGAATATCAGGGCAATTTTCCCTGACAATTTCTTGGAAGATGTTGTCTATGCTCTTTTTTTTGATCAAGGCTTTCAGGTATTTTAATAATTTTCAAATGATCTCTTCTGGATCTATTTTCCAAGGAGAAATTTCACATTGCCCTCTAGTTTTTCATTCTTTTGGTTTTGCTTTATTGTGTCTTAATTCTCACAAAGTCATTAGCTTCCATTTGCTCAATCCTAATTTTTAAGCAATTATTTTATTCAGAGGGCTTTTGTACCTCCTTTTCCTTTTGTCCAATTTGGCTTTTCCAGGCATTATTTTCCTCATTGTCTTTTTGCACTTCTTTAACCATTTGGACCAGTCTGCTTTTTAAAGTGTTATTTTCTTCAGTATTATTTTGTGTCTCTTTTGATAAAATAATAGAATTTAGCAGATGCCCAGGGGCCCCACCTGATTGATTAAATATTGTTTGAATTGGGTGAGAATGGGAAACTAAGTACCTACTTGGGGATGATTAGATTGTAGCCACACCTGAGTGACATGTTGGTGTACTACTAATGTCAGCAAGGGGCCACTCTCAGCCAATCCAGTTTGAAGGACCTCCCCTTTGTGGGAGGGAGAATGTAGAAAGGAGAACACTGGCTCTGAGAAGCATTCTTTCTTTCTGGTGAGCTTTAGGAGCATACCAGATAGGGACTGCACAGCTGACTCCCATTGGAACTATGGACCCTAGGTGGTGAGTTATTAGAAGCGAGGCCAGCTCTTTGGGCTAGCTGAACTAGACACAAGTTTGGGGTTTGAGTAAGCCTTTGCTAGAGCCAGGGAGCTTATCTGTTTTTCTCTTCTCCTATTTCCTTGTCCCTGGCTTTATTAACTTCACCTTTGTTGTTAATTTTATTCCCATTAATAAAACCTGGTTTGTTTGTGGAAAAGAGGCTGTTAATCTCCTTTCTTATTAGCCTGGGAGAAATAACTAAAAAAAGGTAGTTTGGAAGGGAAGAAACTTTGGACCTAAAAGTCTCTCATTATTTTCTGAATCCCAATAATTAACTCTCCTCATAATAAATTTGGCCCCTACACTCTTTTGTCAAGCTGTTGACCTTTTTCATGATTTTCTTGTATCACTCTCATTTCTCTTTCCATTTTTTCCTCTACCTCTCTTTCTTTATTTTCAAAATCCTTTTTTGAGCCCTTCTATGGCCTGAGACCAATTTATATTTTTCTTGGAAGCTTTGGATGTAGGAGTTTTGACTTTGCTATCTTCTTCTGAGGGTGTGTTTTCATCTTCCTTATCACCATAGAAACTTTCTAGGGTCAGCATTTTTTCTGTTTGGTCATTTTTCCAGTCTATTTCTTGATTTTTCACTTTTTATTAAAGTGGGGCACTGCTTCCAGGGTGGATGGTTCACTGTCCCAAGCTTCAGGGGGTTTGGGCAGCTGTTCTCCAAGATACTTCTAGGAATCTGTAAGTCCTTTGTTCTTCCAAGGTGGTATGATTTAAGTAGAGGTATGTTTGCTAGTCTCCTGGCCTGTGCTCTGGTCTGCAAGCAACTACAGGACTACTTTTCTGTCCTGGAACTAAGAACAGAATCCTGCTTCCCTATGGCTGCAAGTTCTTGTGTGCTTGTGCTCCTCCCCACCCTAGGACTGCCATCCAAGACTGTGACCTGCATCCAAGTATGGGCAAAACAAGAGTCCTGCCTCAGTGCTAGCAAGGAGACCCCTGTAATCTCCTTCTGGCCAATTGTTCGACCCTCTTATGGTCTGTGGGTTAAGTTCCAGAAGCAGTTCCTGACTCTGCTGATTCAGAGACTCCCAAGGCCTGTTCCTGGTTTGCTGTGGCTGGCTCTGTATCTCCTGGTGAGGCCTGCACTGTGCTTTGCTCCACTCTAACCCTGGTATAACAGACATTTACTGCTGACCTTCTAAGTTGTCTTTGCCTGGAAAATGATTTCACCCTGTCTTTTTTGTGGGTTCTGCTGCTCCAGGAATTGTCTTATGGCATTATTTGAAGAAATTTGGAGTGGTCTTGGGGAGAGCTCAGGCAAGTTACTGCCTTTCCCCACCATATTGGCTCTGCCTCCTCTCTACTTTTTTTTTTTTTGGAGGTTTTTCCCTTTTGTTCTGATTCTTCTTTCACAACATGACTAATGCAGAAATATGTTTATACACACACACACACACACACACACACACACACACACACACACACACATATATATATATAATTTGGAATTAAAAATCTTATGAAAACAAATTTTGAAAATTATCTTTACATGTAACTGGAAAATAAAATACTTATATGTTTTTATTAAACATTATTCAGTCTGGTAAAAGGGAATGCCAGATGGGTTCTTATGAACTCTGCATTTGAATAGATGATGACCCATAGAATACCTTGAATATGTGTGTAGCTTTCATGGGTCATATTGAGGAGATTTTTATATATAAATATAAAGTGAATGGACCTCAGAAGTCTCTAAGGTCCCTCATAACTTTAACAGTCTATGATTCTACAACAAATGGAGATGATGTAGCAGAGTATTAGGAAAGGAAATGGAAAGACCCCTAATGAAACAAGAAGACAATTCTACTAATATATTATTAGTGGAAATGTGAGTTGGTCCCTACAATTAAAAATGCATAGAATTTTTAAAATGCAAAGAATCAGAGAATTTGAGAGATGTAAAGGACCACAATGCCCATTAAATCTAATCCATGAATAAAATGAATTGCCATTATAACATATACTGGAAAGGGATATTCTAGCTTCTATTTGAGGATCTGCAAGGAAGAAGAGGTCATTCTTTAAATAGCCCATTCCATCTTTGGACAGCTCTATTTATTAGCAAGTTTTTCCTGACATTGAGACTAAATGCACCTTTTTTTTTTTTAACATACTTCAATTATTGTTCCTGGTTCTGTTCTATTGGGTAAAACAGATAAAAAGGTCCAAAACTATTTATACCCTTTGACATAGTGATGTCAGTCCCATTTATATACACTAAAGAGGTGAAAGAGAGAAAGAAATGTTATATATGTAATATATATTTGTAATATACATGTATTATATATATTCACCATATATGTGTGTATCTATCTATCTATCTATCTATCTATCTATCTATCTATCTATCTATCTATCTATCATCTCCATAGCAGAACTTTTTGTGATCACAAAAACTTGGAAAAAGAGTGTTTATTCAATAGCATATGATAGCACAATAAGAAATAAAAAATAAGAGAAATTCAGAGAAAAATATGCCAGCTTTCATGAATTGATGCAGGATGAAGAAAGTAGAACCAGGGAAAATATACACAATGAAAGTAATAATAAAAATAATACTAAAAGACAGATGCATATAGATTTATTGTAATAACCAATTTTATTTCCAGAGGGTACTTGTTGAGTCCCATTTTCCTCCTCCCATTGGAGAGCTGTGAAACAAGAATGTTGAATTCTCGTTCAAATGAAGTCACTTTCCTGTTCATTTTTCCTTAACTGTTTTTTATTGTGACACTGGAAGGTTCAATGTAGGGAGGGTATATTGGAAAATGACTGTGAAAGAAAGAGAAAGGATTAATGAAACTTCAGAAATAGAGGGAACCTAGATATAGTTGGACAATGCCAAGTAACATGATTTGGCTGATTTATTGTATATTTGTAAGGGAATTATAGGAAGTAAGGCTAGAAACATAGGTTGTTGCTAGTACATGAAGTTGTTGGGCACCAAGATGTAAAACCTAGACTTTTATTCAGTAGGATGCATGGGATTCTGTGGGATGTTATTTCTTGATGCATGAGGAATGTGATAAAATAATGGAATTTGGCTGATGCCCAGGGGTCCCACCTGAATGATCTAGTACTGTTTGGGAAACCTGCTAGGGGTGATTGGATATGGGCCACACCTGGCCTGCCCTGAGAGACGTATGCTGCTCATGTCAGCAGGGCAACCACTCTCCACATCCAGCTTGAAGGACCTCCCTTTTGGGGGAGAGAGAGTAAAAGTAGAAAAGTGAATGCTTGCTCAGGGGAGCTTGTCTTTCCTGTAGGTGAGCTTCCCAGAGCAGACTGCTGAGAGGCTGCACAGCTGTTTCCTATTGAAACTATGGACCCAAGGTAGGAAGTTAATAAAATTGAGTCTGGATCTTTGAATTAGCTGAGCTAGAAGCAGTTTGGGGGTTGTGTCAGCCTTTGCTAGAGCCAGGGAGCTTATCCATTTTTCGCTTTCCCTATTCCCTTGTCATTGGCTTAATTAATTTCACCTTTGCTGTGCATTTTCTTCCCATTAATAAAACCTGATTTGTTTCTGGAAAAGAGGCTGTTAATCTCCTTTCTTATTGGCCTGGGAGAAATCACAAAAAAGGCAGTTCAGAAGGGAGGAAACTTTGTACCTAGAGGTCCCTCATTATTTTCTGAACCCCAATATTACAGTGAAGCACCCAATTAACTCTCCCCCTTACTAAAATTTGGCCCCTACAGGAAGGAGTGGAGGGGTTTCTTATTTACTTTTTTTTTGTGGGGCAATGAAGGTTAAGTGACTCGCCCAGAGTCACACAGCTAGTAAGTGTCAAGTGTCTGAGGTCGGATTTGAACCCAGGTCCTCCTGAATCCAGGACTGGTGCTTTATCCACTACACCACCTAGCTGCCTCCTCTTATTTACTTTTATATTCTGTTTGCTTAAATGTCTTTTTCTTTGCATTATTGGGAGTCAGTTGGGAGTGGAGGGTTTCTTATTTACTTTTCTCTTTGCATAAGCAGTGGGGAATCAATGATAGTTTCTTAATATGGGAAAAGCATTGCTTTAGGAAGATTAATCTGACATTTGGATAGTTGAGATTTTAGGAAGGTAGAAATTGCAGGCAGGTAAACTAGTTAGGAAACTAGTGTGACATTTGAAGTGATAAATAGTGGTCCACTAAAGTGGGGCCCTGTTATTGGAAAGGGAAAGGAGAAAATGGATATCAGAGACATATTAAAGAAGTAATTATGAAGACTGATTGAATGATTTGGGTGTAGAAGGCAAAAAGTAGATTTTCAAAGGTGACTTTGAGCTCTTAAATTTGGATAATGGTGCCAAAAACAGAAACAGGAAGTCAGGAGAAAGATTTTCTTTGGGGGCAGAGGATGGAGGATCATGTACTTCATTCTGAGCGTGTTGCATTTTTGGTACTAAAAGGACATCCATATGGACATACCCAGAAGGCAGCTGGAATGCAGGACTGCAGCTTAGGGAAGAGGTCAGGGAGCTGGAGACATACAGATATGGGAGTTATTGGCATAAAGATAATAGGAGAAGTTTCAGAAATGTAAGAATTTGTTAAGGGAGGGCATGGATAATAAGAATAGCTAACATTTATATGGCACTTTAAGGTTTGCCAATGATTTTCCAGCTCTCATCTCATTTTGCACGGACAACACTGGGATGTTGTTATTATTCCTTTATACATAAGGAAAGACAGAGATTACATCACTAGCCCAGGGTCACAAAGCTAGGGATTGGAATTCAGGTCTACAAAACTTAAAGCACTTATATAAATGCTTAGTTTTATCATCATCATCATCACCACCACCACCACCACAACCACCACCACCATCATCACCATCACCATCACCATAATTGCCTGCTGATCTAGCATTCGGTCCACCACCCCACCTAGCTGCATGAGTACAGTGATAAGGAAATCCAATGTTAGAATAACACTGGAATAGATTTTGTTGTGGTTGTTGTACAACATTGATTCAAATATGCCTTTTCACAAGTGGTCATCCGATATAGAAATCTTTTATACTAAGGTCTAAATTACTGACTGTGTTTACATATAAAATTAGTTAATTGTCCATTTTTTTGTGATTTCAAAGGGATTTATCCCAGTTCTTTGATGTTGGATGTTGGAAGGCTTTGATGAAAACAATCAACACTTTGCTAAGGCTGAAGACAGGAGCTGCCAATTTGAGGTAATAGAAGCCTTACCCCATCCTGTTTTCTACCATTTGATGATAATTTAATTCTTTTTGCCCTTGGGAGGCAGATCAACTGGTTAATAAATAATAAAATATATATGGTAGGAACCTCAGAGGTTACAATATTCATTATCTACGTGAAGAATGATTCCCTCAAAAGTAGGGCTTCTTAACTTTTTCTACTCATGACCCCCTTTTGCCTGAGGATGTTTTACATGAACCCATGTATATAGGAAAGTAAAATAGGTATACATAGCCTTCTCCTGTTTCCAAATTTGTGGTGACCCCTACTTTCAGTTATGTAACCTCCTATGGGGTCACAACCCAGAATTTAAGAAACTTTGCTCTAGACTACCCTGAATAGACAATCATTCAGCCTTTATTTAAATGCCTCCAATTATATAAAGCTCAGGATTTGACCAAGACATTGCTTATTTTTGGAAAGCTCTAACCTGTAAAATGCATTAAACTAGAACATGTCTGAGATCTAAGTTCTAAATTCTTTGTCTAGGACTGGTTATTAGAAGCTTCTTCATTGTATATAGAACAAAACTACTTTCCATTATTCCTAGTTTTAAGAGGCAAGCAGAAAAAAGTCTTCTTTGACAAGCTTGCCTTGTATAGTTTTAAAACTGTGATCATTTGGTTGTGGGGAGTGGAGCCAAGATGGAGGAGGAAAGGCAATAACCTCTTGGAGCTTCCCAATCAATCACTCCACAAACCTCCAAATAATACCATAAGACAATTCCAGGAGCAGCAGAACCCATAAAAGGAAAGGGTAAGATCATTTTCCAGCCAATGATGGCTTAGCAGGTCAGGCAGGAAAGGTCTGTAGTACTGGGGTGAGAGTGTAGCCCAGACCCAGGCTGTGCCAACACAGATCTAACCCCAGGCTGGCTCCACCAGAGGAAGAGACCTTTGAAGCTTCTTAATTGGCTGCTGTGGTGGCTTCTATTAGAACTCAGTTCAGAGTCTGGTGAGAGGATTAAGTAGTTGGATGGGGGAGATTATAGGGATCTCTGATGGTGCTAAGGTGGAACTTAGTTGTTTTGCCTGTTCTGGGAACCAGGAAACAGTCTTGAGTGGTAGACCCAGGTGGGGGAAGGGTGCCTGGAGCTTAAAAACACAAATTTGTGAGCAAATAGGCCTGGACAAGACCAGAGCACAGGCCATGTGAGTGGAGAACCTGCCTCTCCTTAAATTATACCACCTTGGACCCCCTGAAGCTTGGGACAGTGTGTCCTGGAAGCAGCGCCCCACTTTAAGATGGACTTAAATGTCAAGAAATAGGATAGCAAAATGACGACAGAAAAAACGCGGACCATAGAAAGTTTCTTTGGTGACAAGGAAGATCAAAATACACCCTCAGAAGAATATATCAAAGTCAAAGCTCCTACATCCAAAGCTTCCAAGAAAAATATGAACTGGTCTCAGGCCATAGAAGCACTCTAAAAGGACTTTGAATATAAAGTAAGATAGGTAGAGGAAAAAATGAAAAGAGAAATGAGTGACACAGGAAAGTCATGGGGAAAAAAGTCAACCGCTTGAAAAGTCAAATTGGCCTAATGGAAAAAGAGGTACAAAAGGTCTATGAAGAAAATAATTGCTTAAGAATTAGGATTGAACAAATGGAAGCTAATGGCTTTATGAGAAATCAAGACACAATACAGTAAATCCAAATGAATGAAAAAATAGAGGGCAATGTGAAATATCTCCTTGGAAAAACAACTGACCTAGAAAATAGATCCAGAAGAGATAATTTGAAAATTATTGGACTACTTGAAAACCAGGATCAAAAAAAGAGCCTAGACATCATCTTTCAAGAAATCATTAGGGAAAATTGACCTGATATTCTAGAAGCAGAAAGTATAATAGAAATGGAAATAATCTACCAATAACTTCCTGAAAGAGATCCCAAAATGAAAACTTCCAGGAAAATTTTAGCCAAATTCCAGAGCTCCCAGGTCAATGAGAAAATATTGCAAGCAGCCAGAAAGAAACAATTCAAGTATGGTGGAGCTGCACAGTCAGGATAACATAAGATCTAGCAGCTTCTACATTAAAGGACCAGAGGGTATGAAATATGATATTCCAGAGAGCAAAGGAATTGGGATAAGAACCAAGAATCACCTATCCAGTAAAACTGAGTATAATCTTTCAGGGGGAAAATGGGACTTCATTGAAAAAAGAGGACTTTCAGGCATTCATGATGAAAAGACCTGAACTGAGTAGATAATTTGACTTTCAAATACAAGACTGTAGAGAAGCATAAAATGGTAAAAAGGAAAGAGAAACCATAAGGTATTTTAAAAGGTTAAACTGTTTCCATTCCTACATGGGAAGATGATATATCTAAGTCATAAGATGATAGGAATAAATTTAGACAGAGAGCATAGGTGGTAATTGATTATGAATGGATAACTGTAAAGCATTTATTTTTGTTTATCTTTTTTTGTGGGGCAGTCACGGTTAGGTGGCATGCCCAGGGTATTACAGCTGGCGAATTTCTTATGTTTGGGCTCAGGTCTTCCTGGGTCTGGGGTGGGTGCTTTGTCCACTGTGTCACCTAGCTTCCCCATGATGACATCTTTAAAATAAAATTAAGGGGGGAGAAGAATGCACTGGGGAAGAGGGAAGGGCAGAGGTAGCATGGGGAGCAAATAGTATGAAGGGAAACAGTAACAGTAATTGGGAAAAAATTTGAAGCAGAGAGCAAGAGCAATGTAAGATGAGGATAATGGTGGTGGTGGTGGTGGTGATGATGATGATGGTACTTTGCTGGGCTATTGTGAAGAAAATTTTTTGTCAGGTATAAGGTACTATATAAATGTTAGCTATTATTGTTGCAATAATCAACCTCATGGATGTTTTCTAAGGAAATCTCCCTTTATAGTACTATATAAATGTAGATGAGCAGGATGCTATCACAAAAACCTGGAAAAACTTACATGAGCTGATGCAAAGTGAAATGTACTGTATACAAAATCACATCAATATTGTAAGATGATCTGCTGCAAATGACTTAGTTATTTTCAGTAATGCAATGATGCAAGACAACTCTGAAGGACTTATGAAAAATGCAATCTACAGAGAAAAACTGATGGTATCTGAATACAGATGGAAGTATATTTTGTTGTTGTTCCTTTTTCTAAAGTTTTTTTTTTGTTTTCTATATTTTGCATGACTGCACATGTATAACAATGAATTGCTTGAGTTTTTAATGGGGTGGTTAGGGAGGGAGGAAGAGAATTTGGAACACAAAGTTTTAAAAATTGATGTTACAATTTGTTTTTACACATAAGGTGGGAAAATTCTAAATAAATAAATTACTTAATCTTAGAAAATCTTGGATGTCTTATTTCAAAAGATTAAATATTGGTGATTCCTATAAGCAATCCCCATTTGCCATGTTTTATTTTTAGATAGCTCACCGTTGTCTTCCACTGGAGTTCTTTAGCAGAGTTATCTTTCTTTGACCACTCTTTGTTTGCCAGTGATCCTTAGAGGATAGGGAAACCTCAGCAGAACACAATCCTCTAGATGTGTTCTGGGTAGATTACAATTAATCATTCCTCTTTCATTCTGGACATCATTCTTTTGTTGTGATAGACAAATAGAGAGTTAGCTCATTTTCATGTCTTATTACTCTATTGATACATATTGAACTTTCAATCCACAAAATATTCTAGAAAATTAATGAAAATTTTGCCTTTCATATATAAGGGTGATTCCATTAACTCTATGTAATTGAGTTGTTTGCACACTCAGTACTGTTAGATACAATGAGCCATCCCCACACTTTCACCCTGTGACTTTTGAAATCAGTTGTGTTCACTTGTCCAGTGGCTGACTGGGTAAGAGGTGAGGAAATCCATCAGGGTTTAGGGGCATAAAATAGGGTATATGCCATTAGAGTGGTTGTTATATTTGTTGGTCTTGTTTCATTATTTTTATTTGTGAAAAATGAAGGCTTATGGGATGGATTAGTTAGAAATATCTAGAAGTTACTGATACAAAAGGAAAATTCATCAATAAAACTTTATAATCAAAGCATTACAAATATCGAGAAAAAAGATGGTCTGGAGTTAGGGACACAATGAATACCAAGCTCCCGAAAAGGGGATATAGATTAACCCTTCATTATTAGCAAGTTTATACCAAAAAGTGAAAAGACTTTCTCTTGAAATATTAATTTTAAGGACTAAAGCATTTCCAGTCCTCCTCAGAAATCTTTTCCTAGCAGAACCTGGGAGAGAATATGATTTCATTTTCAATGTCCTTCATTGTTCATTCAATAAATAAAGCTCCCACTTGTGTAACCTGCAGCCCTCTAGTTTAAAAGCAGATAGGATGGGGACAGGGGAGGAGAACTCTGATGTCAAAGCAGTGCTTATAGAAGTCCAGAAAAGGCCCAAATAGTGTTACTTTGGAAAATTCCAACTCTGATATTGTCAAGATAAAGATAAGGCATCCCTAGCCATCTATAAACCTGCTTTCAGAGGGCAGATAAAACCAAGGGTCATATTAGTTGGAAAGCTGAGAGTTGTGCAATGTGTTTGTACAAACAAATGGCTTTGCCTTATTTAGTGTTTGGTAGAAAGGGCTGAATCTCTAAAGGGATGACTTTTCACCTTTCCTGGGAAGACAGAGAAGCAGTTAGAGAGTAGGGGAGGGTGGGAGAGAACACTGGAGTCAAATCATTCTTGTGTCTTTTAGATAACTGTGAGTCAGAAGCTGCTTTGAGCTTTAGAGAGCTTTACAAGTTGGAGTTTGGGGTTTTCCATACAGTTCAATGAATATCATGTCTCTATTATTTGCTCAGAATTGTTCTGGGAACTGATATAAAGAGGAAAAATGATATAGTCCCGCCCCTTAAGGAACTTACATTCTACTATGGCTGAAGGTATGTGCATAAATATGCCTGATACATAACAAAGTATGGTAACGAGAGGAAGACTACTACCTATTATTCCTGGTTTTGTTTGTTTAGTTGCCTAGGGGCAGCTAGGTGGCACATTGGACAGAACATCTGGGGTCAAAAAGACCAGAGTACAAATCCAGCTTCAAATCCTTAGTAACTGTGTGATCCTAGGCAAGTCACTTATCCTCTATTTGCTTCAGTTTATTCATCTGTAAAATTATGATAATAATAACACTTACCTACCAGAGTTGTTGTAAGGATCAAATGAGATAATAATTATAAAGCATTTTGCATAGTGCCTGGCACATAGTACTATATAAAAGGTGTTTGTTATTATTATTAATATGATAACTGAAGGGAGGTACAGGTGAACTATTCTAGGGGTGAGATCATTTTTAGCAGATAGTAGGAGAAAGAAGAGATCAACAAAAGTTTCAAGGGGCTGGGGTTGAAAAATCAATTCATATTAATCAGGTTGGTTGAGGGGGGACTATGGATGTAGAAGGATGTGGTCACTATCTTGGTTGGCTTTGACTATATTGGTTGGCTATTCTCCTATCCATTTGAACTTTTTGAATATTCTAGACCCATTTCTAGTCTTGAGCTTCATCTTCATCCCTTTTAAGAGCTCTTTGATGATGTATTGAAGTTTTCTTTCTCATTATTGATTTCAAAGGGTTCTGGTTCCTGCTCCCCCTTCCTTCCCCAAAGCATAGTTTTGTCTTTCTTCATCCCATTAAGCATACTGTCTATGTGGACTACCTACCTCCTAACTTGGCTCTATGGATGTACCACCAGTCAAAAGCTCTAACCTGCTAATTTCATAAGCAAAAGTTCAATTAGACCTTTTGATTAATAGCAGTGCACTTAGTTGGGAGGAAGAATAGTAAAAGAGAAAGTGCTCAAAGAATACCAACTCCAGGAGTCAGCATGACTGGGTTAAAATCCTGATCTGATGTGTATTGCCTGTAGAACCTTGAGTGAGTTATTTTACTTCCCTAGGCCTCAGTTTTCTCAAATGTAGAGTGAAGGGACTGGACTACATAACCTCTGAGCACCCTTCCAGCACTAGGTCTACAATTCAAGGCCACATGTCATAGGGAAGCATAAAATGATAGAAGTGTCCAATGAGAAGTACAAACAACAGGAAGAAGTTGAGAAGTGGTTAAAATCATTTTGAGCAAATTTTATGGATCAGAACTGACTTTAGTGGAGCCTTGAAGGATTGTATAAATGACTACTTATTCAAGGCTCTCCATGTAAGACTGGCTTTTTTCAGGATAAAGGCCACAGATATTCTCAGAAGATTCTGTAATAGGACAATATGAACTTTCAAACCCATCAAATCCAACACATTTATTAAGCACCCATTATGTTCAAAGCACTGTCTTGGGTTTGGGGGATAAAATATTATCCCTGAATGAGCTATATCCTGAAGTTTTTGCTGTATGTGTAACCCCACCAGGGTGATAAATAGTAACTATATATATATATATATATATATATATATATATATATATATATATATATATATATATATTCCCTAAACAAGGAAACCACAGAGTATTTGGAAATATCCCATGAGGGATTGGAACATCTACTTCTTTTTAAAAAAATATATGGTTGGGGCCAGCTAGGTGGCACAGTGGATAAAGTGGGTAAAGATCCAGCCCTGAATTCAGGAGGACCTGAGTTCAAATCTGGCCTCAGACACTTGACACTTACTAGCTGTGTGACCCTGGGCAAGCCACTTAACCCTCATTGCCCTTCAAAGTCAAATATGGTTATCAGTTCTTTCCATAAATTTAGATCAATATGCAATAATCCAAACTGACATCCCTGATGTTCTCTTTCCCTTGATTCTATCCCTTTTATTCTCAATTGAATTCTCAACTGAAAAGTTCTAATTACCTAGTTCTATGAAGTAGCACCTCACTCATCCTGCATCATCAGGGAACGAGGTATTCCACTTAGGTGAATTTTCCAGATTACTGATGCTTAGCCCTTGAAGAACTAGTACTTTTCCTTTTAACTATCTTAATGGGAATCATTCTAAAATATATAAATCCTCCCTTTGTTAAAAGATATTGAACATAATTTAGTGTTTTTTTTTGGGGGGGGACTTAGGGATATCTTTATGAACATCTATCATTGTAATGTGTGGCAATAGAATTGTGTACTTAGTTTTTTTCCCCCATGTTAGATTACCAATTGCCATTTCTGCTATCAGTGTGACTGCTTCTGACAGTAGCCTCTTTCCCTTTCTGGCTTGTTGCTTCTAATATGCTGTAGACTGTAGCCAGTTTTTAACTTGTTAGAACTCTATGCTAAAATAGATAAGAAAGTCCTGAGTGGGAGATTAGGATATAATGCATGGCTTGCATGTAAAGGATTTGTGATTAGTCATGTAACACTTAGAAGCAGGCATACTGATAGCAGAAATGACAACCAACAACTCAAAGCAGGAAACAGAAAACAAAAAAATAGTCAAAGAAATATATTAATGCATAGAAGAAATAGAACACAATAATGACTAATTATCAAAAAGATGCTCAGAGCCATTTTACCCAAATAATCTCAGGGCTATATTCCATATAGTTGAGCTAGGCAAAGATCTGACTGTCAGACAAATGAGGTGCTACTACTCTGCTTTGGTTGGTAACTTGACATTCTCAACAAGTCTTCTTCAGTGCACACTTCTCAATATATTATGGTTTCCAAAGTATTGTAGACAACTGTTAAATGGATATGAGTGACTATATTGATACTCTCAGGCTACAACTTAATGAATGACATATCTACCTTAGAGAGATACAGAGACACACACACACAGAGACAGAGAGACACACATACAGAGACAGCGAGATAGAGACAGAGAGAGAGACACACAGAGAGACATAGAGAGAGACACAGAGAGACACAGAGACAGAGAGAGACAAAGACAGAGACTGACAGAGACAGGGAGACAGAGGCAGAGACAACAGATAGAGACAGAGACAGAGAGAGACAGAGAGAGTTTTCATTTATGGGTAGGAAACATATTCAGCTATTAGTCCACCTCAGGTAGCTTTGGAAAGATTTCTGTAAAGATATAAAACTTGGGAAACAAAGGGGAGATGGCAGGATTATTCCAAAGCCAGTTGGGGTGTTTGCCTGGGCGGGGGGGGGTTATAGGAAAATTCATATTTTGACTTTTACAGGGAAGAAGGGGCAGAAAAATGTGATGTGCCTACTTTGGAGATGTGGCTTATTCATTCAGAATCCTAGTAATTTACCTAGTACACTCTGTGACAGTCATCTGAATAAGGAGTTGTTACCTAGGGCCCATTAATGTGTGTGAATGAATGTTTGATGGGGTTTAGGAGGTGACTCACTCAGGGCTCTCAAATATGGTACCTGAGATCCTACTTCTCACTAGGCTCAATAGGACATTATTGTTGTTCAGGGCCCAACTTACTTAATAGGTATAATGTAAATGGTCTACTTCTTAGAAGGAACAGGATGTCCTACCCTTCTGCTGGCTGGCATGCATGTCAAACCTCATCAAAGAGTCCTTCTCAGGGTTTACGACCTTAGATCACTATCATTATCACCCATTTTCCCTTCCTCCAAATTCCCAAATTTATCCAGTGAATTGGGAAACAATATTCAAGCTTTAGCTTGAAGAGTTCAGATTACTCAGTTCAATATTATTTTGTCTAGAATCTTCTCATTCCTCACATCTGTTCTGGGATATGAACATTTCTAAACATGTGATGACTTTCAAGAATTTGTGTGAACAAATTAAATGGGAACAAGATTTTCCTGATGGTCTGCTTGCCTGCCTGTGATTCTTTTTCAGCCATAGCCATCAACCCGATACTATCCCACTTTAAAAAAATAGTCTCAGAAGCTGGTGATTTGATACATACAACCACTGGGTCCCTCATTCCAGAATAACATGACTTGTTCAGATAATCTCTCTAAATTTTCTTGATTTAGAAATTGTGTTAACATTGATGCAAAGGTAAGCACCTTATGAAGATAGACTTTGACACAGTGAAAAGAAACTTGGGTTGTTAGTAAGGAGTCTTGGGTTCAAGTTAACTCTGCTACTTTCCTACTGCGTGACTGTGGGTATGTTACTTCCCTTTATCTGGGCCTTGGTTTTTTCCTCTGCAATATAAGGGGGCTGGACTAAAATGATTTTTAAGATACTTTTTTAGTTCTGAAAAGCTTGAGATTTTAAGATTTAGGCTAACATTTTAACTTTTATAAAGCCTGGGCAAATCTTTGAGGTTTTTCTCTTCCTTGGTTTGGAGTGGTGGTGGTAAGGAGGAACAAAACTTAAATTGAGGCCTTCAAGGTAAGCATGCTATGAGTAGGCTAAGGCGTTAGTTTCATCGGCCATAGAAAAATGGCTTTGTTCAGAAGAGGCCATTCTCTAATTTCTCAATGCCCTGAATCAGCCAGAGCTTTCCCCATTTCATCCCTTCAGTCAAAAGCCAGAAGGTCATGCATGATCTGACCTTAAATCTCTCTCTGCTGCTCCATCTGGCTTTCATTGAATATGATTTTTTTTCTTCCCTGAATCAAAAGATTAAAATGTCTCAGAGTATTTCTGCTCACACAGTATCTTCTGTGTGAAAAGTTTGATTTGGTCTTTGATGTGTATGGTAGCTGAGGAGTACTGAGGAGTACTGAGGAGTTGATATTAGCATCAGAGAAAGGGTTTGGCTGAGGGAAATGAGGCATAGATGGCAGATGGCCTGATGACCTTTTGGTTCAGGGAAAGCAGTGAAGTTTGCAGAATCTGTCACCTCTGGACTGTGTTGATGGTTCTCTTGTTTTCTCCAGACATGCACCATAAGATCCTGAGATATATAATGGAATATTACTGGAAAAGAGAACCATCATAACTATGGAGAGCTGAATTCTGGTGGTAAGTTTGGATCTGGGAAAAGCTGCAGTGTAGGCATGGTGGCAAGACCTAGGGTCAGTCAACCTGGGTTGAAGCCCTTTCTCTGTGATTTACTAGATATGTGACCTTGGTCACATTTTGCCATAGATCTACTCACCTGCATGTGGGGAAGTTAGATTAGATGCTTTTTGAGCTCTTACCTAGCACAAAACATTCTGTGATTTTGTGTGGTTTATGTTGAGTACCTCTTCTCTTGCCTTGTTCCCTAGAACCCGCTCTACTAGCTCAGTGCCTTCACATTAAGTCTAGCCATTTAGGGCTTTTTATTTCTATAATATGGATTCCTACCTGTTTATCCCATCACCTCCCAACATATTCATCATCCTTCTTATCCAGGGCTAGGAATGTTGTTCCTTCTAAACTATCTGATAGCTAATCTGATAAACCACCCCAAGTAGACTTGATTATCCATGCTATCCCTTAATGTTAATTTTGAGAAGTTTTAATAAAGGCTTTTAAAAATGAAACAAAAGATAAATGAGTGGGAAAATACTGAAATCCCTATTAACCATTTTTTTCAGAAGCCTAGCCATTCAGACCATGATACTTCAATCAGGGTCTTGCCAGTTACCTGAAATCTATCTACCCTAATTGCAGAGAAAGAACTTCAGAGGACATCATCAGCTTCTTGAGCACTGATCCAGATCTAGGCAGTGAAGTAAAATCACAGAGATCACTGCAAATTTATTGTTATTTTAATGGTGGCTATTTTAGGACCAGCTAATGGGTGATTAGTAGCAGAGGCTTGTAACTAGTAACACATATTTGACCAGAAAGGACCATATGGAACCTTTTACATAGGATGATAGATTTTAATGCTAGAAGGGATGATGGAGTGTTCAGGGAAGACTAGCACTTCTGCTGTGACAGTTCGCTAAGCCTTTGTCAGGGCTACTCAACCATCTTTGATGTCTACCTGTCACTCAACTCTCACCTGTGTCTCCAAGAAGCTGTAGCATGCATAGTGTCCATGCCACCTCAGCAGATGGGCTAAAGCAGGTTAAGGGTAACTGACAGACCTCAAACCCATTGGTGAGTTAGGGGGATGTCTACACCAAACATGTGAAGATTTCCCCTGGTGGAATGGGTAGATGGGAACATATTTGTTCCCATGTGAAATACTTAGCACTTGGCCAGACATCAAAAATGCCAGGGCCATACTGAATTTCAGGCCATTGCCAGTCATTTTGACTTTTGTTTTGCCATTGGACTTTGATAACTCTGGAAGAGAGAGTGATGCTGACAACTTTGTGGAACTCAGCCTTAACTCTTTTTGGGGGGGTGGGGCAGGGCAATGAGGGTTAAGTGCCTTGCCCAGGGTCACACAGCTAGTAAGTGTCAAGTGTCTGAGGCCAGATTTGAACTCAGGTCTTCCTGAATTCAGGGCCGGTGCTTTATCCATTGTGCCACCTAGCTACCCCAGCCTTTACTCTTAAGTTAATATATTACCCCTGCGATGTCACTGGTTCTTTTCAAAAATGAAGGATGGTCAATAAAAGGAACCATTGAGAGCAACCACTTTATTTATAGGTGAGGAAACTGAAGAAAAGAGAGGTTGAGTGACCTGTTGTTCAGGTCAAAGCTAAGAAATGTCCAAGGCTATGTTCCAATTCAGGAACTCAGTACTCCAAATCCCAACAGGCTATTCACTGAACCACCTAGCTGTCTCACAAGGTGTAAGGAGCTCTCTATTATTTCCACAGGGACACCTGACTCTGGAGGTGGGATAACTAAAAGTCAGAGACTATGACTGGAGGAATTGGCCCTGTAGGGGAAGAGGCCAAGCAGAAGGCATCAGCAGAGTACATTTGTAGTGATAAAGGAGTTTGATTAATTACAGACATGGAACGTATGCATGTGTGGCTGCTTGCTAATTGCAATTAGTTGCAAGAGCACGGAACACATTGCTCTTTGTGAATGTCAGGACATTTCACTGGATTCCCTTTGGTTCTTGGTGAAGCTGCAATTAACATCACTAATTATTCCCTTCACCACATGTGCTTCACTTAATGAAGAACCAAACTAATGAATGTTGAGCTTTTTAAAACTTTCTTTTCAAAAGATGTGTTGGCAGTCATCCAATTGACACTGACACTCTGCTCATTAGAAGGAATTGCAACTGAGGGCCCAAGCATTGGACAGAGAGGGATTCAGGGTCACAAAATGTCTTTCTCTAGGGGGAGGAGTGACCTGTTTTCCTGGATAAATACACAAGGTACTCTTGACTCTTAGGGTACTGGAAGCTCTTTTGAGCCTCTTCCCTTTGTATGATGGTCTCTGGCTTCATTCCCACTTTATGGTGCACACCCTATATCTCAGGACTATGGGTAGTTGCCAAATTTAGGTGTCAGCCAACCTGGACACACTAGAGAGGTTGGTTCTAGAAGTACTGGATTTGCGATACTTAATTCTGGGAAGCTTGGGGAAATCACTAGTGGTGACTTCATCCAGCCAGGCTCCCTTTGGTTTTTATTCTCCCTGTCTCAAGCTCTGTGAAGTCCCTGCTCATTTGAGGTTAGGGGCCATCTTTATTTTTCTGTTTATATCCATATTTCCTACACTTAGCACAGTGCCTGGCATATAGTAAGAGCTTAATAAGTGCTTATTTTCTTTCTTCTTGCCTTACTTCTTATTTGTGACAAAGTACTATTATTAATGTTTGTGCTTTAAAGTCCTTTGTCATGTACAGACATGCCTTGCCTCATGTGAATTGATCCTGAAATAATAATGACAATAATAATGACAGTGATAACAGCACGTGAAGGCATTCAAAAAAACTTTACAAATATTGTCTCATTTCATCTTCACAATAGCACTGGGAAGTAGATTATATTATTATCACACATTTAAATCAATGAGGAAACTGAGGTAAATAGGATAAGTGATTTGCCGAGAGTCACAAACCTAGTAAGTGTCTGAGTTTGGATTTGAACTCAGGTCTATATCCAGGTCCAACACTTTCACTATACCATACAAGAAAAAAAAAAAAAAACAAAGATTAGTGAATTACATAGCAACAGCGCTTATACACATGTAGAAGACCATATTGGAAACAGATAGGCGGCCCAGTGGATAGATATGCTAGGCCATGAAGTCAGGAAGACTCATATTTCTGGGTTCAGATCTGGCCTTAGACACTAGCTATTGAACCTTGGGTAAGTCACTTAACCTTGTTTGCCTCAGTTACTCATCTGTAAAATGAGCTGTAGAAAAATAGCAAGCCACTCCAGTATCTTTCTTTTCTTTTCTTTCTTTCTTTTTTTTCCTCACAGGGCAATGAGCATTAAGTGACTTGCCCAGGGTCACACAACTTGCAAGTGTTAAATGTCCGAGGCAAGATTTGAACTCAGGTCTTCCTGAATTTAGGGCTGGTGCTTTATCCACTGTGCCACCTTGCTTCCCCCTACTTCACTATCTTTGACAATAAAACCCCAGTTGGGTTCACAAAGAGTTGGACATGACTGAACAACACAGAACCAATAGAAGACCATATTATCCCAATAAATAGACTGACTTGAAATAATTAATAGTGGTGGAACTAAAAGAAGCAATGTGTCATAGTGGAAAGAGCATTAGCTATGGAGTCAGATTTTGGTTCAAATCTCACTTTTGGCAATTACTATGTGATATTGGGCAAGTTACTTACTCTCTGGGGCCTAGGTTTCTTCATCTATAAAATGAGGGCATCAAAACAGATGGATGCCAGGGTTATTTCTGGGTTTAGAAACATGATCCTATAATCACCAGTCATTCCACTTGAATCTTGGGAAGTTGGCTGAATGGTGACATACTAGAGTTTCATGAAGTTAAAAGGGACTTTGGGAATACTGTATTAAGGTTGTTGTGAAACAGCATTGGTCAAGATGATGTTATGTGAGGTTTGCCTGTATGCCACCACCTAGCACTTAAATATCAAGGTAAAGGTTGTATGTGAAGGATAGTAAAGAAAATGAAGGTGTCACAATTTTCCTTCCCTTGTCACTGAAAATAGGACACATTTCATGCCAGGGAGAAAATGTAAACATATCTGTTTTCTCCCATGGCCTATGTTTGTTTGACAGGGTAATCGGTGCTGATGGTTTTTTGCTTATGTAAGTGGTATGAACAGTGCCAAGAATTGTGAGTCAGTCCGTTTAGGGAAAAGAAGGGGTATTTGAACAGCTTGACACCATGAAAGCATAAATTGTTGGGAGAGACAAATGTGAGCAACGCCTTGTCTTTAGCTGAAAAGCTTTGTAAATGTGACAGACGGCAATCCCAGTATTTCATGTTAATTGTCTCACACAGGCAGGAGATCTCCTGTGATTTGCTCTGACTCTGACAGGCTGAACCAGGTTGCCCATTCCATCCAGCCAAGGTAGAGAAGGGGATTGTGACAACTTGCTATCTTACCGAGATCTTGGAAACAGGGGATCCAGCATCATTTCCTTCCGAGGAAACTCTGATTTGTTGAGCTGTCTGTCATGTGCTCTTTTTTGTCTGAACAAGAGAG
Source organism: Dromiciops gliroides (assembly GCF_019393635.1). Lineage (NCBI taxonomy): Eukaryota > Metazoa > Chordata > Mammalia > Microbiotheria > Microbiotheriidae > Dromiciops > Dromiciops gliroides. Next base: position 101,765,970 of record NC_057862.1, on the reverse strand, counting down.
GCAGGAAGGACATCGTGTAACTGACAGGGAAAACTGATTGAAATATGGCACTATCCCATCTCAATAGTGGATGCCCATAGTGATAGGCAAATTAAGAAGGATGGTTTATACCCAACTGGGCATGGAGAAAAGAAGTAGGATTGATGCAGGCAATTTTTCTAGCTCTGCCTTTGAGCATGTTGAGGGAAGAAAAAAAAATCAGGCACCTTTTGAAGATTCTGTAGCTAAGGAAGTTCAGAGGCAGAGCCTGGCAGGGAGGCCTCAGGCACTGGCTAGATTCCTTTATTCTCTCCAAAGTGTCAATGATGTATAAGATTCCATTTTGGGGCAATAGGGATAGACAGTAACCCTGCCACTGGAAACATACAAATCAAAGTAATTGACACTGGAATGGACAGTAAGCTACATTGCCCAGGAGAATATTCTGCTGAAAGCAGAATTTGTTAATCTTAGCATTCACTACCAAGAGGCTGCTATGGGAAGATGGATGCATATCTGGTGGATACAAATCACAGGGCTTGCTGGAGAACTGATTTCTGAGTCTCAAAACCATAGACTTGTTCATTCACTTAGTGTTTTTAAGGTCGTGTGAGAGTCTGGGCCCTGGAGCCCTAAGCTTTGTGCTGGTTGCAAATGTGGCAACTCTGCTTGGTCTTTCTCTCTCTCCATTAAGGTCAAGCCATATTTCTGGAGAAAAGATCTTAGAGTTCTCCAGCAGAAAGGATGCATAGTATACAACATCCCCTCTGAGCCCCGATCTTTAACTGGAAGATGACTTAAATGTGTAGAACAGACATTTGTAGATAGACAGAAAGGAGGGAAGACAGGCAGGCCAGAAGGAGGAAGGAAGGAAGGAAGGAAGGAAGGAAGGAAGGAAGGAAGGAAGGAAGGAAGGAAGGAAGGAGAGAAAGAAAGAAAGAAAGAAAGAGAAAGAAAGAAAGGCAGAAAAGCATTTATTATTAGGCACTGTGATAAATGCTGGAGATACAAAAAAAACAAAAACAAACAAACAAAAAAACAAGACAGTAAGATGGTACCTAATCTCAAGGAACTTCCCTCTAACAGGACAAGACAAAACATAAAATTAAGTTGTAAAAGGGTGAGAAGAGTAATAGGGAACTCAATATGATGATAGATCAGGTGAGAAAGTGAGCCAGAAGTGGAGAGTGAGCAGTGTGTCTTGATTTTCTCATGATTTGATGATTCCAGACAGGAACTTGACCAATCAGTCTTTTTGTTTGTTTGTTTGTTTTGTTTTTGTTTTTAGGTCAGTGCAATGAGGGTTAAGTGACTTGCCCAGGGTCACACAGCTAGTAAGTGCCAAGTGTCTGAGGCCGGATTTGAACTCAGACCCTCCGGACTCCAGGGCTGGTGCTCTATCCACTGTGCCACCTAGCTGCCCTGACAATCACTCTTTCAACCTGAAGTTTGAGGAATTTCCAGGGGGCAGGGGCATGGAAATGAAATACGTCAGAGAGTGTTTGGAAAGGGGAGAATTAGTGTCTATTATTTTCCCAAAGATTTCCTTTCCAATAACTTTCTGACCTACATCATTTCCACACCCCTGTTGAGTGGAAAGAATGGATTTGGAGTCCAAATCACTTCTTTTTTTGTTTTTGTTTTTGTCGTGGTTTTTTTTTTTTTTTTTTTTTTTTTTTTTTGCGGGGCAATGGGGGTTAAGAGACTTGCCCAGGGTCACACAGCTAGTAAGTGTCAAGTGTCTGAGGCCAGATTTGAACTCAGGTACTCCTGAATCCAGGGCTGGTGCTTAATCCAATGCGCCACCTAGCTGCCCCCCCCCCCCAAATCACTTCTGAATCCTGATTTAGGAATAATTAGGCATCAGAATTGCTTTGCCTCCTGTCATAACAATCTGAAATATGAGAAGGAAAAGAGTTTCTTTCTGTCTTTCTGTATCTGTTTCTCTCTCTGTCTGTCTGTCTTTCTGTCATCTCTATATCTGTAACAGGGTCTGGTACATGACCAAATCCCCTAACATGGAGGCACCTACATGAGAAATGTCAGCCATCTGCTTCTGGGAGAGAAGAGTACTGGCATAGGTGTAAATGTTTGTCATTGGTCTACAACATGTTTGGGAACACTTTTTTCCATTGTCTTCTTAGTCATAACTCAATCTTGAAAACTATTTATTTTCTTACAGCATGTAAGTAAAGAAGGGGGGAGGACCTGAGAGCTACCTCCCACTCTCCTTAGACAAATATGGTCCTGAAAAATGGACCTGGAATTTTGGTGCATTTTATTCAATTCCAGGTGCAGGGAATGGAGTTCCTGACCTGGGAACTCAAGAAATGTGGATCTCTGAGCCCAGAATTCCAGGCTGGATGTTGAAGCTATTCCTGACCCCAAGAAGTCTAGAGACTGGGATACTGAGGGTGGGGAGGGTGAAGATTGAGACTTAAATTTGGTGGGACTAATTCCAAGTAGGAAATGAGTTAAACTATGAACCTAATTCTTCTCTCCTCCCCAAAGATGTAGATGATATATAAGAGGATCATCTCCCTCTCCATCACACACACCTTGAGGGGAGATATTATATATTTGCTCTTGTTATATCTTCAAAGTCAATATTCTTTTGTAAAAGCTAATCTGATACAAGTGGTTAATAGAACTATGGTTCTTGGATCCCTAAAACTGAAGGATCACAACTGGTGAGGCTCTAGCCATTGGCAGAGAACATAGACTTCCTTTCCTCCCAGCCTCCCCAAACCCAAGGGGGAGAGGTTAAATGTAACACACCTGGCCCTCAAGGAGTAGGGACCCAGGAAGCACATATCTCTCTAAATCCTGATATACTATAGAAATAAGAGTTGATATTATCTTAAGAGACAGAAATCTCATTCTTCCTATCTCATCCCTGAGTGGGACTATTATTGAATAAGCCTGGGTCTTTGGTGAATATATGTTGGTTTTTGGAGCTCTGATTCTTCATTGTGGAGAGCCTCTGGATTAGGAATGATTAGGAATCAAAAGTCTCTTGCCTCTCATCATAACATTTTCAAATCTGGGAAACAAAATGCCATAGATCTGTGAAAGAGTAACTGAAAATATTCATCCACAGACAGCATTTTCATCACTGCACCTTATTGAAGGCAAGATTTCAGATGAGTTTAGGCAGATCTGGGGAGTAAATGGCTGTTTAAGATAGTGTCTGATAATGGAATTTGGATTTCTGGAGCACAGCTTAAAATACTATAATGATGGGGCAGCTAGGTGGCGCAGTGGATAAAGCACCGGCCCTGGATTCAGGAGTACCTGAGTTCAAATCCGGCCTCAGACACTTGACACTTACTAGCTGTGTGACCCTGGGCAAGTCACTTAACCCCCATTGCCCCGCAAAAAAAATACTATAATGATAAGTTCTTTGCAAGGGATGGAGCACACTTAACAAGGGCTGGTAAAATGTATTTTTACCTGTATTCTTGCAACTATAACTAAAAGGCTAGTCTGGAAAGGAAAGGGGATGGTGGAAACCTACAGATATATAGATGCCATGGAGATCAACTACATTGTAGGAAGGATAACAGAGATGCAAGGGAGACAAAATAAAAGACCCAGCATCAAAACCCATGACCTCAGACAACACTACACCAATGCACAAAAGTAGAGTTAACAGGTAAGATGAATTAGAGATGCACATTTTAGGATATTTATTTAACCTCATAGATATCACTAAGATTTGATGGGATGAGGCTATCATAAGTCAAGGACATGATTCTGTAAAAATAAACCTTATTGAAAAGTAATAGGGTAGTTAAAAGAATGTTGCAGGGGTGTACTAGTATTCCAAATTTAGACAATTTACTTTAGTAATGAAATGCAGGAACCAGAGGGTGAATGCATGAGGAAGAGTTTTAGGGGACAGAGCCACAGAGGCAGAAATATAAACAATATTGTCGTCAGAGTATAGTAAAGACAAAGACTGCTGGGATAGAATGATGCAATATTTCCAAACTCTTTCTCTTTCTGGCATGGAAGCAGGGGATAGAATTGATAAGGAAGTTTAGTTATCTGGGCATCTGCTATCGTATTCCATCTGCAAGAAACAGAGCACATAATACTTTCTTAATCTGCCTTCATTATAATTTCATCCTTAAAACCTTTAATAAAAAATAGGGGAAACTGCTACTTGGGACCTGATTCTGACCAACAAGGAGGATCTTGTTGCCCATGTTGAAAAGTTGAGAACCATGGAATGAGTGAAGAGGAGTGGGGTGAACCCTTCTCCATTTACAGTTTAGATGATAGGTATGAGCTTACAGTTTATATGATGTAGGAGAGGAAATAAGGAATAGTCAAACAGGGAATCTAGATTTTGAGAGAATGAATTTCAAAGGGTTGTGAGAAAAACTATGCTAGATCCCATAATGGTAAAAATTCAACATGTGAAATCAGAGTAGGAAAGATGGGAATATCCTGAGAATGAGATTCTGAAGATACAAAGGGACATGCTTATGAGGAAGAAAAGGGAAAATTATTTGAAGAGATCAACATATATAAAACTAAGGTCAATATTCTCCATTCTTCCAACATACTCTTCTTTCTAACTTCCCTGTTTCCTTTAAGGATACCATCATCCTTTCATGAAAGGCAAATTAGAAAAGGAAGGAATAATTTAATTGTCAAATCTATGGAGAGGGCAAGAATTTGTGACCAAAGATGAGATAGAGAATATTATGAAATGCAGAATGGATCATTTTGAGTACATTAAATTAAAAAGTTACTCCAAAAAACCCAACCAACCAACCAACCAAAAAAAAAAAACAACCCAATGCAAGCAAGATTAGAAGGAAAGCAGAAAGCTGGGAAACAATTTACAGACACTGTTTCTGATAAAAGCCTCACATCTAAAATATATAGAGAACTGAATCAAATATATAAGAAAACAGGTCATTCTCCAATTGAGAAATGGCCAAAGGATATGAACAGGCAGTTTTTAGGTGATGAAATTAAAGGAATCTTCAGCCATACCAAAAAAAAAAAATTTCAATCACTACTGATTGGAGAAATGCAAATTAAAACTACTCTGAGGTACCACCTCACACCTATCCAATTGGCTAATGTGACAAAATAGGAAAATGATAAATGTTGGAGAAGATGTGTGAAAATTGGAACACTAATGCACTGTTGGTGGAGCTGTGAACTGATCCAACCATTCTGGAGAGAAATTTGGAACATGCCCAAAAGGCTTTAAAACTGTACATACTCTTTGACCCAGCAATACCACTACTAGGTCTATATCCCAAAGAGATATTAAAAAAGGAAAAAAAGACCCACACGTACAAAAATATTTATAGCTGCTCCTTTTGTGGCAGCAAAGAATTGGAAATTGAGGGGATGCACATCAATTGGGGAATGGTTAAACAAGTTGTGATATATGAATGTAATGGAATACTATTGTGCTGGAAGAAACAATAAGTAGGCAGATTTCAGAAAAACCTGGAAAAACTTACAGGATTTGATGCTGAGTCAAATGAGCAGAAGAAAGGGAACATTGAACACAGTATCAACAACATTATGGGATGGTCAAATGTGATAGCTTTTACATGTAATTTGGAAAATAAAAGTCTAAAATTAAAAAAAAGATAAAAAACTTAATTGAAATCTGAAAAAAGCAAACACTTAACTCTTCTCAGCAATACAAGACAATGCCAAAAGAATTATGGTGGAAAATGCTCTCCACATCCACAAAAAGAACTGTGGAATCTGAATGCAGATTGAAGGATACTGTTTTTTACTTTTGTTGTTTCTTTTTTGTTATTGTTCTTGTTTATTCTTTCTTGCATTTTTTCTTTTTATTCTGATCCTTCTCTTACAGCATGACTAATGTGGAAATATGTTTGACATGATTGTAATGTATGACCTATATCATATTGCTTGCTGGCCTTGGGAGGTGGAAGGGAAGGGAGGGTGGGAGAAAAATTTGGAACTCAAAAATATCTTTACATGTAATTAGAAAAAATTAAAAATGAAACTAAAAAAAGATAATGGGGCCACATTAAAGAAATGAGAATTAATAGGGATTCATTTAAAGTTTTAGATGTGTTCCAAAATACAACTTCATAATTACAAGATGGATGAGGTATGTGGCTCACAAAAGCTATTTCTCTGAAAAATAGATGGGGTTTTAGTGGAATGAGAGCACATCATGAATAAGCATTGTGATGCAGTGGTCAAGACAGCTAATGCAATATTATGCTTATAGGAGAATCATAGTGTCCCAGACTATGGTGATAGTTGTGTTGTAATCTTCCCTGGTTAGACTATATCTGAAGCATCATGTTCAAATCTGGCCACCACATGTTAGAAAGGACACTGATAAGGTATAGGAGACTTCAAAGACTGTCATGAGGAAAAGGACTTCCACATTTTCTGCTTGGTGTCAGAGGCTAAAACTAGGAGCAGTGGTTGGAAGTTCCAATAAAGCAGGTTTGGATTTGATGAAGAGAAAAGCTTTCTTTACAAATAAGAGCTGCAGAAAAGTGGAATAGGATGCCTTATGAGGCACAAGTTTTCCTAGGACCACAGGACTTTAAGATCATAGATTTCTAATAAGACAGGAACTCAAAGATTATTCCCTCAATTTTACAGATGTGGAAAACCAGTAGGATCAAGCAACTTGCCTGAGATGATAAAGGCAAAAATGGCCAAGGCAAAATTGGATCCCAGACCCTTTGAATATAATACAGAATGCTGTCCTCCCTCCCACTAGAAATCTTCCACCATCATCTTTTCAATGACTCTGAGTAAACTTAAGAGGAGATTTTTGTTCATGTATGGGTTCGACTAGGTGGCCTCTGGGGTTCTTTACTGTTCCAACAGCCTATCATCATGGTTTGATGCACAATGAAGCCTGGAGAGACAGACATTAAAAATCAGTTGGTTTTTAGTCTGTGGATAGCAGCTACTATCCAGATGTTAACATCTCTAAAAAGAGTTATATACAAAATCGTAATCATTGTTCTGTATTTGCCAAAGGGAATATACATGGAGGCCAAATGGATTTCTTGTACTTTGTCTTGTTTGCCGTCGCCTTCATTCCCTGTATTCTGTGTTTTTTGTAAAAGTCACCCTGCTGAGCTCACATTACCAGGAGCATTCTTTGTTCTATAGTATATACTTTGGTTATTGAAAATGGGTTTGTATATATTTTAAACTAATGACAGTCTAGCTTTATGGTTGAGTCATTATTCCCATTTGATTGATTAAAAGACTGAAGCAGAGAGATGTTGATTTATATGACTAAAGTTCCAAGATGGCAGTACTTTTTGGCTACTTGGTGTTACCAATTTCTGGATCACACTAACAAATGAACCCTGTAGTAAGTGGGAAAGGAAAAGACATCAGAGAAGGGTCAAACTGACTTTTCTTTTTTGCTAAAATTTGCTTGGAAGCTTTTTTTCATTTAAATTATTTCTATTTTTAAAGAATTACAAACTTATAATAATTATATCTTGGAAAAGTCCTATTCCTAGCTCTCTTCTGACTACATCAAGGTAAAGCAACATTTATTAAGCTAAGGCCAGAGACATATAAATACAGGCAGAAAGAAAGACAACCCTTTACATTCTAATGGGAGAAAAGGGAACTGAAAAACCAGTGAGGGTAAAGGAGGTTCCTATTTGGATGGATTTGGGGATAAAGTCCTCAAAATCAGACTTATAGCTGAGAAGGGAATGAAACATGGCTAGCTTGGTTCATCCCCAAAATGGAGATTGCAGAAGCAGTGTACCAGTGGGAAAAAGGGACCAGCATGATAAGAAATGACAGAAGGTGAGAAGGCAGCTGAGTCACAGTAATTAAGTTTGGAGAATCACAAGCATAGCCCAAAAGGCTGGCTTGGACCTTTCCCCAAAAAGGAGATTCCAGAAGGAATTCACCAATGGGTGATGAAGGGTGGCATGGTGGAGGAATGTTCCAGGATGAGATGGTCCCAGAATTCTCTCCCCTTCTCTTCATAATCACATAGGAAGATTCCACATTTACCCTCACTAAGAAGATCTTCCAGAGATCTATCCTAAAGTCATCCTGCTATAATCTGAACCCCTGTCATAGTTTATTTTTAGTTGAAATGGGGGAGACCTTGGGGCAGCTAGGTGGCACAGTGGATAAAGCACCGGCCCTGAAGTCAGGAGGACCTGAGTTTAAATCCGGCCTGAGACACTTGACACTTACTAGCTGTGTGACCCTGGGCAAGTCACTTAACCCCCCAATGCCCCAACAAAAAAACAAAAGAAAAGAAAAGAAATGGGGAAGACCTGAGGATATTTATTGGACTGTAAAATGTTGTAACTGGAAAAGATGTTTAATATCATCTAATCCTGCCCTTGCATTTTACAGACAAGAAAATTGGTGATTGTTAGTTCTGCTTATTTTGAATACCTTCTTAAGTCTGAAGAAAGAATGGTATTGAATTCTTCCTTGGTCAATTTGACTTCAGGAGGAAAAGAAACAAACAAACATATCTTTCTATATAAGGCCAATTCTCTACCTAGTCTATTAATTGTGCTCTTCTCTAATCCCTCTGGACAGAGGAGATATTGGCTCAGAATGAATAGATAAAATCATAGAAAAGGCAACAGCTGAAGATAACAGCTGAAAGGTAACAGGTTATTGAATCCAGTTCTCTTCCCTTCTCCTCACCTTCACTCCTTCCCCCATTTTAAAGTGGAGATCCTTTGGCCCAAGAGGTTAACTTGCCTAAAGCCACATAGCTAATAGCTAGTAGCACCTCAATTGGTAGACCTTTCTAGCTGTAGCCTAGGTTCTTAAAATGGAGGTTGTGACCCCATATGGGGTCTCATGACTGAATGTGAGAATGGCAAAAAATTTGGCAACAGAAAATGTCATGTATACCTATTTTATATACCTATATACCCTAGGGCATGTAAAAAAATTCTCCAGCAAAAAGGGGTCACAAGTGGAAAAGGTTTAAGAAGCCCTGATATATAGAACTTACTGAAGTAGAATATCATAACAATACTTGTATTTATATGGCACTTTGGGGTCTGTAAGGTGCTATACATACATTACTTCATTTGAGCCTAATGACAGCTCCATGAGGTAGGTAGTATGGTGGTTATTATTTTTTCCATTTAATCAGTAAGGAAATCAAAGCACAAAGGTATAAAATAATTTGCCTAAGGTCATACAATTAGTAAGTGATAGAGAAGGACTTGAGAACCTAAGTCTTGTTTCTAAATCCAGTTCTTTTATGTGGCAGTGAAGATGGTAGAATTTATCTGATTCTATGCCTGTCCCAACTACTCAGTAGACTACCTGCCATCCACTATGGATATCTTATTATTTCCTGCCTCTACATCTTTGACTGTTAACTCTGATTGTTAAAATCCCACACATCTTTTTTTTTTTTTGTGGGGCAATGGGGGTTAAGTGACTTGCCCAGGGTCACACAGCTAGTAAGTGTCAAGTGTCTGAGGCCGGATTTGAACTTGGGTACTCCTGAATCAAAGGCTGGTGCTTTATCCACCGTGCCACCTAGCTGCCCCACACACATCTTTTAAGATTTAGTTCAAATACTACTTCCTCAACAATCTTCCCTGATTTCCCCACTCAGGAATTATTCTCTGTCCTTCGGTAACCCTTTACAGTTATTTCTTTGTATCTTCCTTATATATTTGTTATATTTTGTACAGTAGTTATTTGTATACATTTCCAATCTCCTTAACTAGATTATACATTCTTTGAAGGCAGGAATTTTGCCCTATTTATCTTTCTATTAGCTGAATAAACATTCACCAAATATAGTTAATTGAAAATTTACCATATTTATCATACTGAAATCATTACTTTTCAAGGAATTAGAAAACAAATTAGACTCAACACTGAAAGGATCTGAATATAACTGAATAAGGTAGAAGGGGAGGGATTCAGAAGGCATTTGTATTGTACAATGACCCAGAGGCATCTTTATGTATGTTAATTATTATGATCTAGTAGATACATAGAAGTCCCAGAAAATGGAAATATCTAGTTACTGTAATGCTTGATGCTACCATATCAGTCTTCATTGTCTAGTTGTGGAGAGATGTTGCTTATTCTCAGCATGGAGGACACTATAAGGTAGGAGATGGTAGGGAGGGGCAGCTAATTTCAGCTCAGATAATTACCACAGACATTGCATAAAAGGCCAGTGAGACAGGAAGGGAAGAGGTGATGTTCACAGTCAATTCACATGCAACACCTATTCCTAGATAATACTTCTGTGGAATGGAAGGAAATAGAATTATAAGATTTCTGCTGGGCAAATTAGGTGCCTAATCTTTTTCTACCAGGTTCAAAATAACTCCAGAGAGCTCCCATCAGCTCATTGCTGATGACATAGGAACAGTCTTGATTGTTGCTTCTCTCCTATTCCTTCATCTTTCTCTTATAAGATATGTTTTCTTCACAAAATATTCTTTGACAAAACAAACAAACAAAACAACAACAACAACAACAACAACAACAATAAAAGGGGGCAGCTAGGTGGTGCAGTGGATAAAGCCCTGGGTCTGGATTCAGGAGGACCTGAGTTCAAATCTGGCCTCAGAAACTTGACACTTAGTAGCTGTGTAACCCTGGGCAAGTCACTTAACCATCATTGCCTCAACAATACAACAACAATAAAACAACAACAACAAAACAACAACAACAACAACAACAACCAGCAACAACAACAACAAAATATTCTTTGATACCTGGCTCACTTCTACATCTTTGAAAGCTTAAGCCTATTCTTTCCAGAGCATATTCTTTAACAAATGTTTCCCAAACTTCTACAAGTTTGGCTCCAAACTTGTAAGGACTTGAAGAGGATGCTCTGAGAATTTGTGCTAATTATCTTTGCTCCATCTCTTCCCATTCTGGTCATCTCTTCAAAGCTTATAAGGATAATACTTAATTTTTTATTTTCCCATTGATTTTTTTAGTGAGGCAATTGGGGTTAAGCAGACTTAAGTGTCTGAGGCCGGATTTGAACTCAGGTACTCCTGACTCCAGGGCCGGTGGTCTATCCACTGCACCATCTAGTTGCCCCTCACATTGATTTTTTATAATCCCTGATCAAGATGTTAGGTACCCATGGCAAAAGCTGACTTTTTCCAAAGAGGATCATCAGCTAAGTTCCGTAGGCTCAAATATGAGTGCATCTCTGCTTAGAAATTGAATAAAATAAAATATGTGGTCTGTGTGTATGTGTGTGTGTGTGTGTGTGTGTGTGTGTGTGCATGTTTTGGATCAGGACTGTGATAATACTGCAATAAAACAAAATATCTGTTGGTTCCATAATGAGAATGGTCCTCCCACTCAACCTTGCCCAGAAGGCAAGGCAGAAGCATGAATTTTAGTTTGAAGCAATAAGTGAATTTCTACTGTGCATTAATGATCAAAAACATTTAAACAGCCCTTCATCTTTCCATGTTTCCATGCCATTAGTTTTAGGTGATTATAATGATGAAAACATTTCAATCTGCCCTGTTTTCAAAGGGCTTATCATGTTTTTCTTACTCTGAATATTTCCACTTCTCTCTTTGTGCAGGTGATGACACCTATCATGGTGATATCACAAATCCTTTTAAAAAATGATTTGTCATAAATAATATTAAGCAAATATAATTAATTAAATTTGGTTTGCAACTAATTAAATTTACATAAATGGAATTCATTTCATAAAATGCCATAATGTTCCATCCATTTCCTCTCAGTATCCATCAGAATTTTTTGTCCATTTATTTCTATTCACATGCCTTATATCATTAGTGTTTACTCGGTTCTTCTGGATTGCTTTTTTATTTGCTTTAAATTATTTCATAAAAGTCTTTCTGTGTTTCTTTATGTTAATCATGCTCACCAATCCTAATTAAATTATAGTATTTCATTTCATTAACGTACTATAATTTGCTTAACCACTTCTCCACTGATGAACATTTAGTTTGGTTCCAATTTCAAACATAGAAATCATAGCTTGGAGGGAACTTAGAGGGCATTGGAATCAACTTCCTCATATTCTGAATGAGGTAACTGAGACCCAGTGAGTTCAAATGATGTGCCTTATAAGTACTGCTGATTATGTGTGTCTGTTTCCAATAAGTATCTGAGGGAAGATTTGAACTTGTCTTCCTGATCCCACATCCAAGATCCATTTACTGCACTATGCTCCTTCTCTTTAAATTTTAAATAATACGGCTATGCAAATATTTGAATAGCTAGATTTTTTGGCTTGATTTTGGTAACACATTCAGGGTGCATTCCCAACAATAGAATTAATGGGTCAAAGAGGATGATTATTTTGATATAGCAAACATTTAAATGGAAACAGATGTTTGTTTTTGTTTTTCAATGAGGTCCTTATTATAACACACTGGTAAAGTGGGGCCAGATGATAAACTCAGTCTTTTAGAGAGGAAACCAGAAGTATGAACCCTTTGAGTTTCTGCCAAGATAATCTACTCATTGAAGCTGCTGACCTCTTGAAGGTCATACAGGGGAATTTGTATTAAAGGCCTAAGGTAGGAGGCAGTGTGGCACAACTTACAGACTCAGTGGTCTGAAATCAGAGACTTGGGTTCAAATCTTACCTCTTATTCTTCCTGTGTAAGGCAAATTAATTTACCTCTTTGTCTCTTAATTCCCACATCTATAAAATGAGAGAGTTTGATGGAATTGCTTTTGGACTTTTCTTCCATCTTTGATCTATAATCCTCTGCCCATTTTTTTGGATTCAGTCCATGGGATGTCTTTTCCATCTTTTGTCAACCAAGCAATCAACCAGTACTTACTGAATATCTACCCTTTGCCTAACATGCACAACATGTCCCTGCTTTGTGAAACTCATTATTCTGCTACTTAAGACATTTGTTGTTGAGTGTCAGATCTGTGTCCCAATGTAATAGACATTTGTTGCTTACATTAGTTGACCTTTTATGAGTTTTCAGACAGAAACAACAATGCCAGCAGAATAAACATCCACTCCTGTGTCTCTCTAATTCCACCAAGTATTCAGGGGAAGCATATTTAGGAGAAAATAGACACGCATGCTGTGGACATCCTTCCTGAGTTCTGATAAGAAGGGATGTGGGTATTGGCATAGGAAAGGATCTTTCAGTATAATTCCAAAAGTTTCTCTTAACTCAGCTAAATCATCCCCTTCCAAGTGGGCCTGAATTTTTCCAAGGAGGAAAGCTTTCTCAGAAGTACCCATTGAAAAAAAGGGGCAGCTAGGTGGCACAGTGGATAGAGCACCAGCCCTGGAGTCAGGAGGACCTGAGTTCAAATCTGGCCTCAGATACTTGACACTAGCTGTGTGACCCTGGGCAAGTCACTTAACCCCAACTGCCTCACAAAAAACAAAACAAAATAACTTAACCAAAAAAAGAGAAGTTCTCATTGAAATCCCTGTATTAGGTCAACAGTTTGATAGAGATTTTGTCTCTCCATTTATTGGATGGGGCATATCCCAAAGACAGGAGATTTCCAAGAGAATGAAAAATAAAAAGAAATTGTGAAGATGTCAGACACTACCTATCTAAACACATAAAATCATTGTAAGGATGGTAACTATCAATGGTATCCCTGATTTTAAAAAAATATGAGAAGAGAGCACACAGGATTTTGTTGAGGGTTTTCTACAGCAAACCACATCTTTGCAGCCAAGTTCTCAATTCTCTATTGACATGTATACAGAATACAAGATCCTACTGTTGTCTTTTGTAACCATGAACACAATTGATTCTGTAGACTAGAGCAAAGTACTGCCTTATGGATTTTCCCAGACCAAGGAACATACTGTGTATCTCTTAATAGGTTGTGCAAGATGCCTTAATAGATACAACCAAAGACACCTTTATTCAATGATGCTCTGAGTATTATCATAAAAATACCCAAGACTGGGAGACAGATACTTTCTTTTTTTTCCCTTTTTGTTTTGTTTTGTTTGTTTTGCAGGGCAATGAGGGTTAAGTGACTTGCCTAAGGTCACACAGCTAGCAAGTGTCAAGTGTCTCAGGATGGATTTGAACTCAGGTCTTCCTGAATCCAGGGCTGCTGCTTTATCCACTGTGCTACCTACCTGCCCCTGAGACAGATACTTTATAAAGAGTTTAGCCATTGCTAAGGAGGACACACTGAATCCATTTCAAATAGAGGAGGGATTTTCTATGATGATGAGGTCCGCAAGATGCTCCTGTTTGTGGATACTAATGTACAGATTAGTTTAGGCCCTAGAAAACCACAAAGTCTCTGTCAATATTTGTAGTCACTCAAAAAGAGTCTAGTAAGACACATTGTCATTTGTTGAGTATATTATAGTAAAGATTCCTTTCATGTACATATAAGAACATATGGATACTGAAGTCCTTCCCAATTCTCAAATTCTATACCTATCATTTTGTGAGAAGCTATGGAAGGACTGTGAACTGCATCACTGAAGTTAGAACACATATTCTTGAGATCATGGATCCATAGAGATATTGAAGAAAAGTATTAAAAAGTATTTTCAACATGTAAAGAAGTGATTTTTTGAGATAGACACAAATTTGTATTTTATTTTAATCTTGTTTCTATTCTACTTTCTTTAATGAGATAGTTGTGTGTGTGTGTGTGTGTGTGTGTGTGTGTGTGTGTGTGTGTGTGTGTGAGACCTAGGGATGGGACCTGAATGATGATTTATAAAAGGAAGTGGGAGAAAGAAGGAGAATGAGCATTTATTAAGTAGCTAATATGGGCCAGTCACTATGGTGAGCACTTTACAAATATCTTCTCATTTGATCCTCACACCAACCCTAAGAAGTAAGTGCTATCATGCTACCCATTTTACAGTCAAGGAAACTGAACAGAAAAAAGGTAAGTGACTTGCCCAAGATCACACAATTAGAAAGTGTCTGAGGTTGTACTCAAGTCTTCCTAATCCAAGTCCAGGCAACTAGGCGGTGCAGTGGATAACATGTTGGACCAGAGTCAGGAAGACCTGAATTCAAATTTTACCTCAGATATGTACAAGCTATGTGGCCCTGGGAAAGTCACTTAACCTTGTTTGTCTCAGTTTCCTCATCTATAGGATGAGTTGTAGATGGAAATGGCAAATTACTCTAGTACCTTCGCCAAGAGAACTGCAAATGGGGTCATGAAGAGTCAGACATGACAACAACAACAACAACCACCACCAACAAATCCAGGTCCGGTGCTCTATCCACTGAACCACCTACCTGTACAGAAGAAGAGCTGGGAGGGGAACCAAGAAAACCATAGAGGAGAGGGCATCCAGGAGAAGAATGATAAACAATGTCAAATGCTTTAGAGGGTTCAAGAAAAATGAAGACTGGAAAATGGCTTAGAAACCATTGGCAACTTCGGACAGAACAATTTCATAATGATAAATTTGGAAACTGGGTTGCAAGGAGTTGAAAAGTGCTCAAGAGGAGACAGATTTTTCTAGGAGTTTGGCTCTAAAACAGAGGAGAGAGAAATTATGATTGCTTGAGATGTTGGTAGGATCAAGTAAGAGTTTTCTTTTAAAATAATGGAGTAGACTGGAGCATATTTGTATAGATCAGAGAAGGAGCCAGTAGATGGAAAGAGACAAGATTAGAGAGAGGAGATGATTGCTGGGGGGAGGGTGGCAATCTACTTTAGGAAGCAAGAGAAGATGGAACTAAGATCATGTGCAGAGGAATTGGCTTGACAAAGAGAAGGGCT
The DNA here is from genome assembly GCF_019393635.1 of Dromiciops gliroides. Taxonomy (NCBI): domain Eukaryota; kingdom Metazoa; phylum Chordata; class Mammalia; order Microbiotheria; family Microbiotheriidae; genus Dromiciops; species Dromiciops gliroides. The sequence continues at coordinate 101,750,259 of NC_057862.1, read as the reverse complement.
ACTTCATCAAATATTGTAGTAAAGAGGGAAGTGGAGCTATTTTTTCTGGAGAAGAGTAGCCTTAGGAAAGGTAATAGTTGTCTCAAAAATGTTTGAAGAGATCTCATATGAAAGAATTAGACTCTTTCTCCTCAACTCCAGGGGAAATAAATTGAAACAGTGTGTGGAGGTTTCAGTGAGATAGATTTAACTTGATGTAAGGAAAAATATCCTAATAATAGTAGGGATTAGTAGAGATCAATGAAAAAAGTTAAGTACTCGTGTCTAAAGCACTAGGGATACAAATTATTGTTATTGTTCTGTTGTTTTCCAGTTGTTTCCAATTCTTTGTGACCCCATTTGGGGATTTCTTTTGGCAAGGATACTGAAATGGTTTACCATTTCCTTCTCCATCTTATTTTACATATGAGGAAACTGAGGTAAACAGGGTTAAGTGACTTACCCAGAATCACATAGCTAGTAAGTATCTGAGGCCAGATTTGAACTTACAAAGATGAGTCTTCCTCATTCTAAGCCTATTGCTCTGTCCACTGCACCATCTAGCTTCCCAGGGATACAAGTAGATTCTCAAATCAAATACAAATGGATTCTCTGATTCTGGGACAGTTCTGGGAATAAGTTCATCCCAAGGCTGGCATAAAGCAAGTGACAGCAAATGTTTGTTGAATGAATGAGCTAATTTCATTTCTCTGTCAGAATTACCTTCCTAAGTAATGATAATCCACATCATGGTAGTACTTTAAAATTTTCAAAATATCTTCCTTACAACACCCTGTGAGGTAGGTAGTGTAGATAATACCCCCATTTCACATATGAAGAAGCCTAGGTCATATAGCTGATATTACTCTATCAAACATTGTCTTTCAAAGGCATTAGCTTTTACTAAAATACTCTAGAACCACATATATTATTAATTTACATAGGCATATTTTTTAGTGTGGCAATGAGGGTTAAGTGACTTGCCCAGGGTCACACAGCTAGTATGTGTCAAGTGTCTGAGGCCAGATTTGAACTCAGTTCCTCCTCAATCCAGGGCTGGTGCTTTATCCACTGCACCAACTAGCTGCCCCATACATAGGCATAGTTTTAAGAAGTTCTCTTAAACCTACTTCTTTCTATTAAATTCTAGGTTGTTCTTTCTACTCTAGTTTGATCATTTACCCCTTTTATATAGGGAACAGTACTCCTGAGTAACTGAGAGATGGAAAAAATCATAAAGACTTTGAAAGCTTGGGGCCTTCATCATCATTGCCTAATGGATATATGGACCATTTCTCTGTCCCCTCTTCTTTGCTCTTTAAAGAACCATTGTGTACATCAGGTGCCCACAATCCTCTGGGGTTCCACACCAACAACATGCCTTCCATTTTATCTCTCATATTTTAAGACTTTTCATTATCTTGAGAAAATATGCATTAACAAATGTATCTGCTTTTATTGCTGGGTGGAAGGGATACTGCCAGATGCAGTTATGGAAGAAATGAATATTTTATAAATTATTATGGTGATGGTAGCTTGTGACCTGGGGACTAGGTTTTTCAGTCATTCACAAATATTTAATGATTCCAAGTATTTTCTTAGCCAGCCTCTAGCACAGTCCTTTACCTCTGAAGGCATCTCAACAACTACTTTGTGAAGTCTGAACTCTTATTAACTGATCTATCTAGTTTAAGAGCTGAGTGACTTCCTGAAGCTTATTGGAATTTGTGAAAATGAAAGAAGCATAGATCAGTGGCCAAAGATGACTTTAGGGGTTAAGATACTAGATAGATCAAATGTTCATTAGCTACATGGAAGTCTGATCTTAAGGATTTGGATAGAGGCAGTGGTCCCTTCTTAGAGAAAGCAGACAGCTCCTCAGGCTGAGAATATATTCAGGGAGCTGTAATAAGATCATTGTTGGCCATTCCAAAGATGGTATATCAGAGGTGGGAATCTTGACTTTAGTAACTGCTTTAGGTAGACTAAAGGCCTGGGGGGGGGGTTAGGGTATTACATGCTAATGGTGAGACTCATTTCAGAAAGCTGCATTTTATAGCCACCTAGTCTCCTAACTTTGACAAGCTCCCTATGGCTCTTTTAGTCAAAACAGAGATACTTGATGTGTTCCTTGTCTATTTCTAGCCACCTTGGCAGATGGGAGCCATGTGACTAGAATTTGATGTGGCTGAGAAGGGAAGTCAGCCTCCTTCTTCCTTAAAAGTCAAATCAATGAAAATTTATTTGAAACTCATCTAATTTTTGGTGGGAATGGCTCTGGTCCCTGGCAACAGGACTGTGGGTGACTAAATTTTTCATGACAAGTTTTCATGTGTCACAAAGAGAAAAGAGAATTAGAAAGAAAGTTATACTATGCCTAAAATCAGATCATAAAAATATACAATTTTAAGGCTGGAAGTAATCCCAGAATTTCTTTTGCCCAGTCCTCTCATTTTATAGATGAGGAAACAGAGGACCAGACAGGAGGAAATAATTCATTCCAAGTTTAATGACAAGATAGTGACTGATCCAGGATCTGAACCCCAAACATGGTTTCAAGTCCAATGTTCTGTTGCACCATGCTGCATTTCCAATAAAGAGAACTTTCAATTATGTGGCAACTTTGGCTATTTATCTCAAGTGGGCTTTAGAGCACATTGCTAGCACCAAAGCACTTTCTTCTGAAAAGTGGAAGTATTTGGCCCATTTCTCAATTTCCTTTTTGGATCCTATGGAACATCATATTTCTTCTCTGAGTAATCTTTCCTCTAGATATTTCTGTAGCTTTCGAAGCCTACTGGAATGTTCTTCTCAGAAGCAGACCATGTCTTTCCCCAAAATAATTAAATTTTGGGGTGTTTTCTCTTAATAGATTATAGATTTTGAATTCTTTACCTTGAAGGCCATATGGATCAGTGAACCGCCCCCCCCACTAGATTTGACCTCAAACAACCTGTTTTCAAATCCCAGCTCTGCTAATTAATACTTGAATGAACTTCAGTCAAAATACTTCTTTGTGTCTTAGTTTCCTCTTTTGTAAAATGAGGAAGTAAAACTAGAAGTACCTTTCACTCTAAATCTTTCATTATTTTTTGAAAGTTTTCCTTTCATGTTACAATGGAAAGTCTATGATCCTTTTTTCTTAAATGAGAATCAAGAAGGGATAGGTAACTTTTCATTTATCAATGGCAAGTTTTCATTAGTACCTTGTTTAACCATGTTTAACCATGAGATGCTAATTTCCTTACCCAGCTCATTACAGTCTTCCTTTGTAGTTATTTCCCCTTCATTAAAGATGTTACGGATACTTGAACTATAACATCAATTCAATATGGCAGTTCAATAAAGAACTTAAAACTTTGTGTTGTTGTTTATTGTTTTTCAATCATTCTTGACTTTTCATTACCCCATTTGGGGTTTTCTTGGCAAAGATGGGCAAAGCTTATTTTTACAGATGAAGAACTAAGGCAAACAGAGTTAAATGACTTTCCCAGGGTCACACAGATAGTGTCTGAGACCAAATTTGAACTTGAGGCCAGCACTCCATCCACTGCACCACCCAGTTGTCCACTTAGAAGTTGTGACCCATTATTATATAAAAGAAAACTCTGAACTCCTCAAGGGTAGGGATTATCTTTTGCCTCCTTTTGTATCATTATTGCTCAGCAGAGAGTCCTACACAGTTGGTGTATAATGAATGTTTTTGAATGATTGACTGACTGATAATACTTTAAAAATTGCAAAGAACTTTGCACACATTACTTTACCTGATTCTCACAAGTTTTGGAGAGGTAGGTGCTATTATTCTCTCAGTTTGGCACCCAAGGAAAAAAAAGACTTTAAAAATATTAAGTGACTTATTAAGTGACATAGCCAGTAAGTGCTAGGATATAATTTGAATCAAGGTTTTCCTGATGTCAAGGTCCAGTACTTTAGTTACTGCATTTCACTGCCCCTTACTAGAAGCAAATATTAGACTAGGAGTGAAGATATTTTGGACAAGTCACTTCCCTTATCTTGGCTCCAGTTTCCATATCTATAAATTATGAATACTTCTTTTATCTGCGTGTATTGGGAATCAATCAATCAACCAATAAACAGTTATTAACATCTACTTTATACCAGAAGATGTATTAACCACTTAAGACAAAAAAAGAGGCAAAAGACTGTCCCTGCCCTAAAGGAGCTTACAATCTCATGGGGGAGACAAGATGTAAACAAATATATACAATGCAAGCTATATCTAGAATAAATAGGAAATCATTAACCGAGGGAAGGCTCTGAAATTAAAAGGGGTTGAAAATGACTTCCTGTAGAACATGGGTTTTTATTTGGGAACTAAAGGAAGCCAGGGAGGACAGTAGTCAGAGCAGAGGAGAGACCATTCCAGACATGGGTGTGAGCCAGAAAGAATGCTGGGAGCCAAGAGATGGAGTGTCTTGTTCATGGAACAGTCAGAAGGCCAGTGCTACTCAATCAAAGAGTATGTGTTTGGGATTAAGGTATGAAAAGACTGGAAAGGTAGAAGTAGAGTAAGTTATGAAGTAATAGCAAAAATGGTTACATTTTGGAAGATAATCAGTAGCTTGAATATCCTGGGACCAAAAGATGAGCTTTTTATTAAATGATCTATTGGGTGTTTAGAGTAATGCAATGAGACCAACCTGGGCATTCATAGACTAGGGCCACCTTGAAAGAGATTACATTTTACCATCCTGTATTTAAGAGTGTTTGTGGTAATTTGTCTGGAAATAAGTTAGTATTCCTTCTGATGATTTTTCTCATTGCCATTTAAAAGGTGTAAGTAGTGCTGTAAGTAGTTATGGAAGAGCTTTTTTTTATGTTATGGGTTTAGAACCACCTTAAATCTCCTTTCTGAGACTCCTGAAGCTTGAGGGATTTGATTTTTCATTCTCTTGGTGGGAGAAGATTTACTATCTCTCTGGAAACCAGTTTATAAAATCTTCCTGGGAATGAAATACTTCTTTTAAAATGACTTTTGGATGATACATGTGTAAGTGAATCAAAGCAGGTATTGATTAAATTTCCCCTGGAGAGAAAACAAACAACCATGATGGGCTAAGAATTTTGCCAAACCCCTACTGTTTGTTAGTCCTGAGTGGCATTAGACTGTCAGTCCCTCCTCCTCACTAAATGCCAAAACACCAGCTGCCTAATGAGGGAGCTCTGAGAGCTGAGGTATAAGTGAAGGAAAGGCCAGGCTCAGTAGCCAGTGCTTTTAACACACATAGAAATGGCAGGGAAAACAGTAGTTAATGGTCACCACATTAATACCAATATGTCAGGCATATAGAATTAGTCCTGGGCTTCTGCAGCTGCCCAGAGCAAGATCTCACTTCTTATAAATATAAGAAATCTCTCATACCACTTACGCCTCAGTTATGTCTCATGGACAGTAATAAAGTCTCTTGTCAGGTCCCAAAAGCACTGAACCTTTCAGCACCAGAGGTAGATGAGTCACTTGGAAAGTGCTCTATATTTCATACTGGCGGTCCATCACGCTGCCAATCCTCCTAGGTCAGGGAGCAGGGACCAGGATCGATTGCCGAGAACTGCTGATCAGCATTACTTCTCCCCATCTGAAGGACTTGCTAAATGTCTGAATTGTCCTGAGTGTCTTAGTATTCATCCTATCCTATACTTAGCCACTAATGTTCTACGTGGTGTCTTCTTTCTGAGGAACCTGTAAACTCACCTATGCCTATTTTGGTGTAAAAGTTTGAGGACCAAGATGCCTAAAAAGTTAGGTTTTGACAGATAGGAGGGCTGACCTTCTTAGAAAATAACATGCTGCCTGTTTGTAATCTCCCTTCATTCCTCCAGCTCTGCTGATTTAGCAGAAGGAGGCATAGACCATAGCCACTCTAGCACAAAACTGAAGGTTGGCTTGGATTTGTAGATGATAAGTATTCCTTGAATGGTCTTCTGGGAGAGACTGTGAATTATGTTATGGGATACTGTTTCTTTCATATACAAGCAATCTCCTTTTGCCTTGGTCAAATGAATCTTTAAAAATTGATTTTATGGACCAAGGGTCATCAACTGGTGACCTGTGGGCCAAATTTGGCCTGCTGCCTGCTTTTACATGTCCAATGAACTAAGAATGTTTTCAGTATTTTAAATGCATATATTTAAATCGAAAGATAAATTCCATAATTATATTCTATAAAAACATAATATATTTGTAATATACCATGCATTTATGACATTATACATAATACATTGTGTTTATACATAAATTATATGCTACATGTTCTATATTATATACAACATAAATTTGAATATATTCATATTCAAAGACATGCATTTTAAAATGTAAAAAAGAAATCTTTAGTTTGCAGGCCATTCAGAAGCAGGCAGTGGACTGTAATTGGCCCATGGGTGACAGTTTGCGGATCCCTGTTATAGGTCAGGAGACTTCTTTCTTCCCTTCTTATGGGATATTCCAGAAATAGTGGTATTTTAAAAATGGCATTCTTTTAGTCTTTTGATCATATCATAGACCCATAGAATCTTAGAATTTGAAGAAACAAATGAATCCAGTATCTAGCCATGCCATGAATGCTCCCCTACAGTAGTCCCGATAAGAGATTAATTCCTTCCTTGTAGATAATGTGTCACAATGGAACTGAGTAATGAATTTGCACTCAGAAGTCCTGGGTTCAAATCTTGTTTCCATTACTTACTTACCTTTGTGAACTTGGACTGTTAACTTTCTTAGGCTTTATTTTCCCCATCTGTAAAATTGAGGGGTTTAGACTATATGACCTCTAAGATCCTTTTTAGCTCTAAATCTATGGTCCTATAATCCTTAAGGTCTTTCAATAATGGGGACATTGCTATCTCTGGAGAGGGCTGTTATACAGCCCTGACGTTAGAAAGTTCCTCCTTTTACCAAAAGAAATCTACCTCCATAGAACCATCCATTGGACCAAGTTCTGCCCTTTAGGGCCAAATAGAAAAAAAGCAAGTCTAATTACACTTGTGTGTCTTGGTAGATTTGGTCCTATCACCATTCCAAAGATGGAATGAGCTTTTCATCATTATTGTATCCGCAAGGAAGATTTTAAAGCTGCTTCAAAGAACCTGGCATATAATAAGTGGTCAATAAATGCTTATTGATTAACTGACAAAGTACACAAAGAAGCAACATATGAAATTCCCAGGCAGGGTGTAGACTATCCTTCTACTTATTAAATGAATCTGATTAGGGAGATGAAGGGAAGTGAATATCACAAGGAACAGGTCTTCAGAAGTGAAGTGTGGGAAGGTGGAAGTGTCCATTTTCTTGATTTTTATTGTCATGGTATAAGGCAATGGTGAGCAAAACAGCTTTGAAAGTTTTTCTCCCAAATAGAAATAGATTTCATGTTCTTTCTATGGTCAATCTTATGAAATGTGTGCATGTATTTTTGGAGGGGTGGCAGGGCAATGAGGGTTAAGTGACTTGCCCAAGGTCACACAGCTAGTAAGTGTCAAGGGTCTGAGGCCGAATTTGAACTCAGATTCTCCTGAATCCAGGGCTGGTGTTTTATCCATTCTGCCACCTAGCTGCCCCCTGTGCATGTACTTTATTCCAATTCTGTTTACTAAACCCCTGCATTCACTTTCCTTTTCTATTTTTTGTTATCTCAGAATTGGTGTTCTATTTTGGATATTGGATAGCAGACAGAGAGAGCAATGGGATATGAACTGCAGGTGTCTTTTAGAGACAATGAAGGGATCAAATCAGAAACCACATTTAAAAGGTAGAGCTCCTTTGCAAAGCCAGTTTCTAAAGTTTTAGAATAAGCATTCAGGTTATAATGATATTATCTCCTTATTGTCAGATATCATTTTATGGTTTCCAAGAGCCTGGCCAACTCTAGCCAACTGCTTTAGACTTATTATTTCAGTTGCTCCTCCAAACAGCCCTGAGAGGGAGGCAGAGAAACATTATACCCATTTTATAGATAAAGAAACGGAAATTGAAAAAGGTGATATGACTCATAATTTATTCGAGGTCAGACAGCTAATCCGTGCCAGAGCTGAGATTCTAGTTAACCTTTTCTGACTCAAAGCTTGGAGCTCTTTTCATTGTCCCTCATTGCCTTCTGAGAACGAATACCCATTTAATAATTATATATATAAAAGCTACCTTTAATTGCAGATAGTTTTATTTTTGAGTTGTAATTTGCCCCAATGATGATAAAAGCAACTCACATTTACAGAGTATACTAGGATTTACAAAATGTTTCCTTCCTAACAATCCTATGAGTTAGGTATTATAAGAAAAATATTATCATGCCCATTTTACAGATGAGGAAACTGAATCTCTGAGACATATGACTTACTCAAAGTTAGACCTTTAGTAAATATTGGCACCCGAATTTGTCTGAGTTGAAACCTAATACTCTTTTCATTTTTCCACATTGTTGATCCACAAGCCATATTGTAGTTGATAGTCTGATTGAATCACGGTTTTCTTTTAGTTGTGGATATTTACAACTCTTTTATGCTTTTTAGTCTTGCCAGGTTTTCATTCAGGTCTTTTCATAAATATTCCATAGAGGAAGTTGGAGATCTTACTCTGGTTATTTTAATAAGTCAGGTACACTAGTGTACCACCTGGATGTCTCTGTTGTCTTTAACTCTTGATACTCAGCACACCTCCTTTTTAGGTCATACAAGGCTTTGATAATAATTTTTATACCATTTTCATGTACAAATTTGATTGCTTCCACCTACTTACAACCACCTTTCATCTTTACATTTCTTTCTGTGTTATTTCTAGTCTTGATTCTTCCAAAATGGTTGTATCCCATATTTTTGAACCATGTAGTACAGATATCAAGAACCTGTTATTTGGTGAGTGCAAGTACTCCCTACTCTGACACATTACAATGCTTCTATAACTTAAATCAGACAGATATATAAGGTTCAGAAAGGGTGCACCTTGTTCATAGCCCATAGATAATAAGTGTCAGGACTGGGATTTGAACCCAGATTTTCCAGCCTCTAAGGCTGTTACTCTATTCATCTTGCTATGATTACTCTCAGACATATAGTATCACTGAGAAAATAATGAGGTTAAAGAGATAGACTTTTGTAGCAGCAAAAAGTTTGGTATTACAGAGAGCATGGGTTCCTTCCCCCCACCCCCAGACATGATCCTGGATAAATAACCCCCTCCTATTTTCTGGACCGAAACTCATTGGCTCTCTGTAGCAGCTGTCCAAGAACACTCTCTCTCTCTCTCTCTCTCTCTCTCTCTCTCTCTCTCTCTCGATACAGATTAGATATAGATGATAGATATTTGCATATATCTATATAGAAATATATCTAGATATAGGTATCTAGATGAATTGACTCAATGGTCTCTCTGGCCAACTGCATCTCATTGTCTGGTAAGTACTGATTTAAATTGGGAAGTCTAAAAGCATAGGTTTGCTCATTGTGTGTGCAACTTGTATTCTTCCTCCACTTTTTTTCTTTTTATGGGTGGTAATATAGACCATTCCCTGGCTCCTTAATGGGGACTACAGAGAGGCAACACTTCAGTACTGTGGGGCTTCACATCATTAATGAATCATAAGAAGGTATTTCTCCTCTCTGGCCTTTATTTTTACCATTTATAAGATATAGGGGTTGGACTAGGTGACCACCAAGGCACTGTCCAGCTTAAAATGCAATGATCTTCTGAATTTTATCTGAGAATATGAATATATGAGAACCCTTGCTAATGATAAAGAAATAATCTTTTATTTAGTCTACATGCAGTATATAATACTGGAAGACACCTTAAAATTGAGCATACATTTTCCTGTTTTATGTTTGGTTTGCTGTCAGTATTCAGGAGATTATTGAACTAAGTTATATTCTGAGTTACATGTTTACTGAAGTCTTGACTAATATTAATGCAGGTGTGGGAAGCATTTTATCAAAAAAGAACATTTTGTTCTGCTGACTTAAATGCTTTAAGTCAATAAAAATAATGAGATCTTATATTTTCTACACCCCCAGTCAGTTCTGTGACTTTGAAGACGTGATCTGCTATAGAAAATCACTCAAGAAAGTTGATCTTGATTCTTATAAATATGCAATAGCAATGAGAAAGTAGGCATACAGGTTGGTCATTGCTGATATCTTCTTTATCATTTTCCAACACTTACAGTTTAAAAATATTTATCATATAATTATATCCCATTATAATGAGTTCATAAAACTAAAATTCAAATCAAATACCATTAATTTATTGGGCACTATTAGTAAGTGCAATAAATCGCAGGCTTTACATTTAATATGTGTCTGAATAATAGCAACCATAGACAGGCAAAGATTATCATTGATTCAGGAAAATGATACTCTATAAAAATAATTCATATATTTATAGAATTTAAAATTGTACAAAATACCTTTTCACTATAAGCTTATGACTTACATAGGCTAAGTATTACTATTATATAATTAATAATAATTATACAATTATACATTATTTATGATATATAACACATGTTATATAATGTCCATTTTATGAATGATAAAAATGATAATTAGAGAAATTAAATTAATAGCCCAAGTTCATTCAGCTAGCAAAGGACAAACTGAGTTCTCCTGACTCTGTCATATTGCCTTCCACAGGGTTAATGTTGGCTTTCTTAGTAAGTCAGGTAGGGTGCTGAAGGCCTTCTAATATTTGTAGAAAATTTACACAAACATATTAATTTCAGTTCCAAAGACATCAGCTTTGCACAAGGAGACTTGTCATATGTGAAAGTTTTAAACTCTAAGAGTATTCCTTGGATGTATGAAAATATGAATCTTGAAATCCCCAATAGTTCTGGTTCTAGCAGAGAGAATAACAACTCCAGGCTACATCCAAAAGTAAATCATAACTTTCTATTTTATGTCTATCTTTACCTCTTCAGTAAAGCTTTTGTTTGAAAGTCAATTTTTATAGAATTCAACTGATTATGGGGGAGGAAATTCAATGCGACATGCCTTGGGAAATGTTAGTTCTATTTATTAATCTCATAGGGTTTCATATGGTGCCCAGAAAAAAAAAAAACTTACTCATTATGTATGAAAAAGAACGCTGGGAATAAAAAGAACTAAGTCATTCAGTTTCCCTCAGCCTCAGATTTCCCATTTATAAAATAAGGAAAATATTACTTGCGTTAATATCTCACAGGATTGTTGTGAAGAAAGCACTGCATAAACTATAAGGTACCACACAAAATGAACATTCTTTGTTGGAAGGTTTGGTTTTAATTCCATCTTTGCATCCCTACCACCCAGCATAGTGCCTGGCACATAGTAGGTGTGTCAAATATTTTTCATTGACCTTTGAATGACATAAAATATGAGTTGTTGTTACAAAGATAGCTTATTAGACTTGGTGGCCAAAAAAATGATGCTTTTTCACCTTTTACATGCTAGTAAATGACATTTGAGTGAAGGTGATTTACCCATGTTTGTAGCTTCTTGGAACTTATTGAGGTACTTCAGGAATTCTCCTGAACTCTTTTGTCCCACTAGGTTTCCCATTGGTAAATAATCACTTATATTAATTTGCAAACCTCAAAGGGATGTTCAGTTGACATAAATTATTAAGGTTTTCTACATTATTTAATACAAGAAACCATAGCAATGATGTCACATGCATAATTTACTGGAAGAAATGTTTTATAATAGATTTTGAGTAGGAAGGTGCCTTCAAGGCCATCAAATTCAATCTTCTCATTTTACATATCCAGAAACTGAGGCTTTAAATTACTTGTCCAAGGTAACAGAACTAGTAACTATGTGAGGCAAGATTTGAATTCAGGTCTTTGTGTTTGATGGCTATCATTTCACTTTCTAACCACCTCATATTTAGATAATATACTTCTTTTCAAAATGAAACTTTTAAAGAAATTTAATTAAATAAACAGAACAGTTTCTTAGTGATGAATCAGACATTGATAGTCCTGGTGGTGAATCACAAATTCTGTAGATCAAAGTTGGTACTGTAATGTAATGAGTGTCCTGGAAGTCAAGAGACTTGGCTTTCAGGGGCTTCTGTGTCATATACTAGGTATATAATGAGCAATTTAACCTTTCTGGATTTCAGAGTTATCCTCTGTGAAATAAGATGGTCACACCTAAGTACTCTCCCTGCTCTAAATTCTATGGCACTGGTTGACATCTCTATCACTTTCCATTATAGTGTAAATTAAGTAATAATATACATCTCTCACCTTTGTGCCTTTGAGTCTGTGGTCCATCATGTCTCAAATGTACTTCCTGCTTAACTCCACCTTGTAGAAGCCCTTCATATCACAGCAACTTCCTATGTATTATTTCATGGTTACTTACTGGTATACATGTTGCATCCTACCAGAAAAATATAAACTAAAGAGCAGGGACAATTGCTTCAGTGCAATTATATCAAAATAGTTACCAAAATATTTTTAAAACAAATCCATAGATATCACATTAGAGGTCTACCCTCTAATTCAATGTCTAATCTTTAGGCTATACACTATTTCATTATTCTATTTATCTGGGAATTCTTTGCTTTTGACTTTGTATCCCCAACATCTAATAAAGTGTCTTGCACATAGTAGGCAATCAATAAATGTTAGCTGAGTTGAATTTTATCACATTTGCATACAAGTGATAAGCACGATTCCTGCCAAATGGTGTTTTATTCCTGGAGGGCTAAGAGTTAATGATCAGATAATTTTCCCAAATAACTGACACCTTTACCAGAGCTAAGTCATCAGGTAGCAGTATTGATATTCAGCTCAGCAGGTCAGCTCTGTGACTACTACTCTTAAAGCATGGCTGGGGTGTCATTAATGACCATTAAATGACAGCAAATACTATCAATTTTAGCTTTGGAAGGGAAACTCTTGTTATATTTTGTTTTATATTTTATTTTTAAAAATCACTTCTTATTTGCATTCTAGGCTAATTTTTCTCTTTCATTCCTTTTCTGAAAAAATAGTATATTGTTAAGATTATGAGAAAGACTTCTTTCTGTCATAAAGCTTGTCATTTAGGTTGTTGTTTGTTTTACTGACTGTCATTAGTTCTGTTGCCATTCACATCACTTTCCATAATAGAGGGTGTGGGGAGATACGTACAAGTAGGGAGAACCTTGTCCTCCCTCCCTAATAGATTTGAAGCTTCATATCCTATTTTTATCCATTTCAAAACTTGAAAAGATATATTAGTTTTTACCATAATTATTATTCATCTTTGTGTATTTATATGAACTTATGGGTTTTGTGAATATTGCATAGCATAACTTCAAGTAAGTCTCCTTGAAAAAGTCTGGGACATTCTGAGTGTATTGCCTAGAAAGTATTTGATGGTACCATTTTGACAACACAATAGCTGACTTACAATCTTGGGTGAGCGGTTCAGGGCATAGCTAGAGAGACCAAAGAAATGGTATATATCCTAATGATTTGACAATGAATAACTGGAATTCCCTCTAACAAAGCTTATTAACCTGGGGTCTGCAAACTTTAAAAAAAATTGTTAACTATTTTTATTATAATTGAGTCTGGAAGGCACAGAGGGAGCATCTCACTGCATAGAAGCAACACATAGCATCAGAAGGCAGCACTGTCAGAGGTGACTTGTACCAAAAAAGACCATGGCCTTAAGGATACCCATCTTTCTGTAGGATAGTTAAGACTGGCAATAGACCATGAGCTGAAACTACAAGCATTTAGCAACTCTTGAAGGGAAATCATTAATGACATACATGATAGAGTATTGGGATTACTCATGGAGAAGTCATGAGCTAGGCAGCTAGTCTGTACAGTGGATAGGTAAAAGTTCACTTATCAGAGCTGAGGATACTTCAGGGTGCAGTGTTGATGGTTTCTATGGTGATAAGGTATAGCTGGTAAATAGAAAAGAGTTGGCATAGTGTGGAGATGGTTTGGAAGTGCTAGATAATGGAAATGTAAAGACAAAAGGAAAGAAAAAAATCATTCCTACCCTTTAGGAGCTTACATTTTATTTGTTTGGAAGTAGACTGGACTCAATGTATAAATAATTAATATAAAATAAGGAGGATAATAAGAGGAGAGTGGCACTTCTAGAGTTGAGGCTTGAAGGAAGTTATAGCTTCTAAGGGGAGTGAAAGAGTAAGTATATTCTTGAGATGTGGAACATCTGTCTCAAAAGGAGATGGGCTTAAACTTAATTTAGTTTAATTAAACATCCATTTATTATTGGGTGTGGTAGAGCACAATTATAGTCCCTTCTGCTTCCAGCCCATTTTCTTTTCTTATGTCATGCATATCTGTGATGACATCTTTTGGCTCCTGTTCTCCAAAGTTTCTAATTGGTCATAAATTGCAACTTCTGGGTTCCATTTTTTTTTCTGTAGAGGTCACTACGGCTAGCTACCATAAGAGAGAAATGATTTTGGGGTAGGAATGCTAAGGTGAAATATATTTCCTGTCCTAAAGATCCAGGATGAATCTGTAACTTCAAAATTCTAGCTTGTGGTGAGGGAAAAATACCCAACAACCCACAATCAAACTATTAAGTCATTTTAACTCTTGACCCAAAGGATGTGATAGGATACCAACTAAACTGATGGCCAGGAACCCTAGTTTCATCTTCGACTAACCCTATGACCATAGTAAAATTATTTTTCCTCTCCGGGCCTAAACTTCCTCATGGGTAAAATGAGACAAAGTAGATTATTTCAAAGATACCTTCCATATCTAATATTCTGAAATTTTTTAAGTTTACCTGGCACATAAATAAAGGGAATCTTGTCTTCTGGGATATCAACTACTTAAAATAAAGGATTACATTTGCTTATGTGTAAAGCTCATAAGTATGAATTGTATCTTGAGTCAAAAACGTGAAAACTTAATGAAAGAAATCCGTCTTAAAAATGAAAACAACCCAACAACTGACATTTTTATAGCACTTTAAAATCTGCAAAGCACATTACATAAATTATCTCATTTGAACCTCAGCAATCCTGTACACTTGGTACTGCAAATTTTCTCTCATGGTACTATGGAAAGAGTGATAGATTTAGAGTGAGAGGATTTGGCTTCAATTTCAGTTCTTTCACTTTCTTCCTATATAACCATGGACAAGTCACAACCTCTCTGATTCTCAGTTTATTCACATGTAACAAGAAGTGATTGTATGGAGCAATTTCTATAACCTCTTATAGAGTGAAATCTATGATTCTACAAACTCTATTTTGCAGATGAGGAAGCTATTGCTCAGAGAGGTTATGACTTTCCCTGTTGCACAGGAAGTGCCAGATATGGAATCCGAGCCCAGGTCTTCCTGACTCCACATGGAGTACTCAATCCAGTACTCCCTGGTACCTCTCAACCTACCCCAAATTCCATAACTGAGCATCTTCTAGGGTAGTATGGCAACCTTATGAGATTAAGTAATCAGCCTTGACAATATTTTCTCCTGCATTTCTTCATCCCTGAGAAAAGAATCAAATCTGTTCTATGTTGTATCTTGCCAAGTGGATGGGCACTTTGAGATGATATTTGTCAAAGACCTTCCCTGCAAAGTATCACATCCCCTAAATCCTCAGCACTTGGGTTTTGAGGTTAGAATTTACTCTCTAAGGAGCCACTTCTCCTTGAAAATTTTACAATGAGGGCACAGTTCACTGATGTTTCATTAATAGGTAAGACCCTTTAGAAATCAACTTGTACATGGTTAAAGTTATGTGATCTGGGGAAAAGATGTTCAAAGGAGCCTTGCAGAGCATTCAAATGGTTGTGCAACCTGAATGGCTCACAAATAAGCTGAGACTTCAGAAGTAAGTATTGTTTATCCTTCAAAACTTATTAAGGCTAATTTCTGGGGTAGGATTTCAGTTGGAATCACTGACTCTGTCAGAGTTGGGTTTGGTGTCTATTGTGTGTATCACATCCTTTGATGGAAGTTTCACCTTTTCTCAAATGTATTTTAAGAGATTTAGAAAATCAGAGTAACAGTATGATCTTGCTACCTTCCTGTCTGTCTTGTAATACTCAGGATGAAAGATGGTGTCTGTTTAAATTCATGTTAAAAGGAGAAAAACATGGCTAGATCTCTGATTTGTCACCTGGCAAATTGGATTTATGTGATTTTTCCCTACGGATAAATAACATGAATCTGAAGGGATTGTTTTTCATTTATGTAATCCTTGATGCATTTATAACATCAAATACTCTTGTTAGAAAGCTACTGGTAGGGGGCAGGTGGAGCCAAGATGGCAGAGGAAAGGAAGTGAGCTATTGAACTCACAATATGATCTCTCCAAAAAACCTCCAAATAATGACATAGGACAATTCCTGGAGAAGCAAAACCCACAGAAGAAAGTGCTGAGATGATTTTCCAACCAAAGACGGCTTAGAAGGTCAGAAAGAGGGGGATGCAATGCCAAGACAGAAGTGGAAGCCAAACCCACTGTCACTCTGACACAGATCCAGTCTCAGGCAGGCTGAGCCTGGGAAGGAGACCCACATTGCCTCTGAATCAGCTGCGGTACCAGTGTATTCTGGAACAAAGCTCATAGTCTGGTGAGAGGGCTGAGCCCTTGGCAGGGGAGAGATTACAGGGGTGTATGCTGGTGCTGAGGCAGAACTTGGGTTTTTCACCCCTGCTGGGAACCAGGAGTTAGGCTTGAGTAGCAGTGGCCCAGGTGGGGGAAAGGCACAGGCTCCTTGGAGCTGACAACCACAACACACAAAGCTGGTTGATTAGCAAGTTGGGAAGGGGTCATCTATGGACAAGGGAACAGGCCAGGCAAGTGAAAACCTGCTCCTCCTTAGGTCATGCCACCTGGGACCTCCTGAAATTTGGGATAGTGAAGCCTGGAAACAGTGCCCCACTTTAAGGAGCTAAAAGTCAAGTAAAATAAAGGCAAGATGAGCAGACAGAGAAAGGGAAGGAACATAGAAAGTTTCTTTAGTGACAAGGAAGATCAAGGTGCACCCTCAGAGGAAGATGTCAATGTCAGGGCCCCTATATCTAAAGTTTCCAAGAAAAATATGAATTGGTCTCAGGCCTTAGAGGTGCTTTAAAAAGACTTTGAAGATAAAGTTAGGGAGGTAGAGGAAAAAATGGAAAGATTAATGAGGGTGATGCAGGAAAGACATGAGAAAAAAGTCAATAGCTTGAAAAGTCAAATTGGCCAAATGGAAAAGGAGGTACAAAAGCTCTCTGATGAAAATAATTGCCTAAGAATTAGGATTGAAGAAATGGAAGCTAGTGACTTTATGAGAAACCAAGACACAATAAAGCAAATCCAAATGAATAAAAAAAATAGAGGGCAATGTGAAATATCTTCTGGGAAAAACTGATGACCTGGACATAATTTGAAAATTATTGGTCTACCTGAAAACCATGATCAAGGAAAGAGGTTAGACATCATCTTCCAAGAAATTGTCAGGGAAAAGTGCCCTGGTATTCTAGAAGCAGGAGGTAAAATGGAAATTGAAAGAATCTACTGATCACCTCCTGCAAGGAATCTCAAAAGGAAAACTCCTAGGAATATTACAGCCAAATTTCAGAGCTCTCCGGTCAAGGAGAAAATATCGCAAGCAGCCACAAAGAAACAATTTAAGTATGGTGGAGCTGCACAGTCTGGATAACATAAGATCTTGTAGCTTCTACATTAAAGGATTGGAGGGCATGCCATATGATATTCCAGAGGGCTAAGGAATTGTGATTACAATTAAAATTACAATTACAATTGTGATTATCCAGCAAAACTAAACCTAATATTTCAGAGGAGAAATTGGAACTTCAATAAAAAGAGGACTTTTAGGTATTTGTGATGAAAAGACCTCAACTGAATGGCAAATTTGACTTTAAAATACAAGACCCTAGAGAACTATAAAAAATTGGAGTTGGGGGACATACCTAGGGTCATGCAATGGGTGGCTGTCTTGTATCTGAGGCTGGGTTTTGGCTGGAATACCGCTGGGTCCAGGGTGGATGCTTTGTCCACTGTGTCACCTAGCTGCCCCGTGATGACATCATTAGGGTTAAATTGAGGTGTGAGGGGAATGCACTGGGGGAGGGGGAAGGGCAGGGGTAGCATGGGATATAATCCCACATGAAAGAAACAGGAAAAGGCTTATTGAGTGGGGGAAGAGATAGTGGAGGAGCCTGGCAGGAAATTAATTTTACACTCAATCAGAATTGGCTCAAAGCTCTTAATGTTATTAGAGTTGCCTCAAAGAAGGATTAACACACACACTCAATTGGGTGGAGTAATCTATTTAATCTGGGCAGTAAATGAGCCTAACACTCATCAGAATTGGCTCAAAGACCTCAATCTCATCAGAATTGGCTCAAGGAGGGAATAACATACACACTCAATTGGGTGGAGTAATATATCTAACCCTGCAGGAAAATAGGAGGGGAAGGGGATAAAGAGAGAGGGGCAAAAGAAGGGAGGGCAGATTGGAGGAAGGGACAGACAGAAGCAAATCCCTTTTGAAGAGAGATAGCATGGGAAGAAGATAGATAATAGAGTAAGTATCATGGGGAAGAGAATAGGATGGAAGGAAACAGTTAACAATAGTAATCATGAAAAAGAGAAAAGAGGGGAAAATTTTACAAAAAATATAGCAAAAAAAGTGTGAGATTTATTGGAAGAGTGGTTTAGCCTATTAAAAGTCACTATTTTCAAATATCTAAGATCCTGAAGGCTACTGCTACTACCTTTGAAGGGAAAGTTGGGACACATTCTTTATTCTTTATAAGATATTAAGTAGGAGACTCTTGACAATCCTAAACGGTCTTGGTAACACAGTTTTACTTATTGACATCCTTAGGAGCTTAGGGGAGGAGGTCAACCATGTAAACAAAAGGTCAATGTATGTTATTTGTGTTCTCTGCTGTGTGGTTATAGCTTTGAGTTGGGAACCAGAACCCATCTGTCCACTGGGAGGGTTTGCATGTGAAACCAGTTGGCAGGACACATATGTGATTTTAAAGGTTAAACAGCTTGGTAGCACAATCATGTGTGTGTGTGTGTGTGTGTGTGTGTGTGTGTGTGTGTGTGTGTGTTTGTGCGTGACCACATGCATACATGTACTTTAAAGTAGGATTTTTCAGGGGATAGAGTAGTTTTTGATGGAATAGAACATTTGGGCCATTTTAGTTTTAAAACATTTTTGGACTGAAGAATTGCCCAGCTGCTTCATAAGAATACAATTGGGGAAAAACAACAACACCAGTAAAAAATATTCCATAGCAAAACCAGATTCATCTGTGATCCTGAAATCTCCATTAGTCAGCCCTTCCACATATCTACAATCCAATGATTGCTTTCATTTTGAGGCTTTAAGAAATTATGATGGGGGCAGCTAGGTGGCGCAGTGGATAGAGCACTGGCCCTGGAGTCAGGAGGACATGAGTTCAAATCCGGCCTTAGACACTTAATTAACACTTACTAGCTGTGTGACCCTGGGAAAGTCACTTAACCCCAATTGCCTCACTAAAAAAAAAAAAAGAAATTATGATATACCTTCTGAATCGTCAAAAAAGGTTTGAATTTATGTTTAATATTGTCATAATGGTAAGTGTATTTTATTGTTTATGAATTCTTTGAAAAATGATCATCTATATATAGTATAACATATGCTTTAGCTCTCAGTTAATCAGATTGTTGGGTAAATCAGAGTACCCCATCTCTCCAGGCCACTCTTGGTAACAGTTTATGCTACTTCCTTTACTTAAAAGAACAGCTTAAAATGATTCTTTTTTTTCCTGGGCAGTGAGAGTTAAGTGACTTGCCCAAGGTCATACAGCTAGTAACTGTCAAGTGTCTGAGGCCAGATTTGAACTCAGGTCCTCCTGAATCAAGAGCCGGTCCTTTATCCACTATACCACCTAGCTTCCCCCTTAAAATGATTCTTAATAAATATTTATTGAATGCATACTATGGTCCCAGCACTATGATGAGGAATATAGTGGGATGAGGCCTGGAAATAGGCAGTACACCTATGATTTCATTGGTATAATATTGCTATAATAATGAAACCAGAGGGTGATGGTCAGCACCTTCACTGAAACAGATTTGACCATTGAGAGGTTGCATGACTTCCTTAAGGTTATATAGCCAATATATATCAGAGGTGAGACTTTAACCCAGGCTATCTTGGTTAACTCTATCCACAAATATAAGCTTCCTCTGAGCATTATTGTGAGACCAAAAAAAAACCCAAAAGAATTAAGAAAGAAATAGAAGATAGTGTAAATTACTCAAGAGATTTCATTGTTCTGGAGGAAGGTCATTTTGGCTGAAACATAGAATGTGCAAAAGACATTGATATATATTAAGCTGGAAAGGTATATTAGAGTAAAGTTGTAAAGGACTTTACATGCAAAACAATATTTAATTGCAACTAGGGAGATACTGAAGTTTATAGAACATGGAGATGACATAGATGGTTATGAAATAAGAAAAAGTAGTTGAGATTCACATTATTGAGGGCTATAACTGCCAGGCTAAGAATTTGTATTTCTTTCAAGAGGCAATAAGGAACTACAGAATATATTTGAGTGGGGAATTGATATAGTCAGATAAGTGTTTTAAGAGTATCAATTTGACAGCTATTTGGAGGATAAATTAAAAAAAAGAAAGAGACAACAGGCCAGGAGATCTAGTAGGAAGCTATTATAATAGTCCAGGTGAGAAATGATGAGTAGCATAAAGGGGATGAAGTAGTGTAGATGGTGGGGAAGTAGA
Source organism: Dromiciops gliroides (assembly GCF_019393635.1). Classification (NCBI taxonomy): domain Eukaryota; kingdom Metazoa; phylum Chordata; class Mammalia; order Microbiotheria; family Microbiotheriidae; genus Dromiciops; species Dromiciops gliroides. Next base: position 101,729,534 of record NC_057862.1, on the reverse strand, counting down.
AAGAAGGAGACTGATGAGAGATCTAATGGGGATAGAATCGACAAGACAAGAATTGATTGTCTATGAAAACCGAGTGAGAGGAGAGAATGAAAAATGACTCCAAGTTTGTAAACCTGAGTTACAAGGAGGATGGTGGTGCTCTAGCTAGAAATAGGGATGATTAGAGTAGGAATAGATTTAGGGAGAAATAAAATGGTTCCATTTTAATATGTTACTTTTGAGAAGCCTATGGAAATTATGTTGGTTACATATATCAGGCAATTGTTGATACAAACCTGAAGATGAGGAGATGATTATTGGATATATAGATTATGAAGGCCTCCATCATGTATCATGCTATGCAGTTCCTCCTGGGGCTACCTGGATATTTAAATGGGCTCATGTTGCTTTGGAATCTCACCTCATATCCATGAAGATAGGGTCTATGTTCTTTGGACTGGATTTTTTTTTGTCTCAGCTCTGATTCTCTCTGCTCCCCTTTAAAGCCTTGGCCAGGGGCTGTGTTTTAGATGTGTCCTAGTCACAACTCAAAAAACAAAACAAACAAACAAAAAAAGGTCAACTTCCAAAGGGCATTATGCAATCAATCATCCAGAACCTTGAACACTGCTTTATACCTCATCAAGGAGCCATCATTAAATTCCCAAATGTGGAGTCAGCAAGAATGTCTATTTTCTACATAGAAAGGCCTCTTCAACAAAGGCCTCATTCTTCAAACCTGTCAGTCTTGACAAAACTCCTGGGAACACCTTCTATCCTTGTACAAACCTGCAGATGATGTGCATGAGGATGCTAAGGCATTGCATGAGCCTTAATCATAAAAGACACAGAAAATTATTTTCTTCATACTCCACCAAGGCAAGAAACCAGACATTTATTTCATTTTTAAAAACATTAGTCCAGTGCTAAGAACAAATGTTTTTGAACAGCATTTATCTCTCAAATGTTGATGATGATGATGATGATGAGAGAGACAGATAGGCAGAGATAGAGAGAGACAGAGAGACACTAGACCTGTGATTCATTGATATAGAGAGCTATTGGATGAGACTTCCTCTGCCAGTGCTGGTCAGCACCTTCTCTGCAACACAGGCTTGGAGTTGTGGGTAGCACTAAAAAGTTAATTGATTTGCCCAGGGCCATTCAGGAGTGCATGTCTGAGACAAGACTTGTATCCCTGCCTTCTTGACTCACAGAGAAACTCTCTTTCCACTATACCATACCAATTTCAAAATAGTTTTTAGAACTTTTGATATCTTTTGTTTTATATCACTTCCACTTAAGCCTCATTGCCCCAGCAAAAAGAAAAAAAAGAAAAAAGAGGTCTATGTATGATCTAACTCCATTTTTAAAAAAAGAGGTGAAAGGATGGTTGGTTGAGACCTGACCGAGCAGTTCTCATGTAGAGTCTTTGTGCACTATCAGTGTTGTCTCCTTTGACTCTGAATTCCCTGCTACCCCTGCTGCTTCCCTTGGGTCCTTTTTCATTTGGTGAACATAAACCTTTTCAATAGAAGTGTTATCACCAAGCTGATTTCATTGGCTCTTCTTCTTTCTTCCATCCAGGCCATACACAGCTTGGGCAGACGTTTCAGCAATTGAAGGCCATAAAAATGTTTGTTGCAGATCGATGGCACTATTCTCCACTCTTGACACATTGATCTGAAAAATGAATGTTGGTTGGCTAGGGGAGGAGAAATATTTAAAGTAATCCAGATGCTTTTGGTTTCCTTTTTCAACCATTGCATCGATAAGTGGTCTCAGAGAACAGGATAAATTGACATGTCGACATATTGTGTAATATCTGGAGGTAGCAGATAATCAATACCCATTGTATTTGCTGCCATATATGTGCTATTCCAGATCCACATTCTCTTCATTTTTATATACTCTCAAAAATAAGAGAGTGCCTACAATAAAGCACCTCTGATGGGTGAATTTACTGAATTTCTATTTGCTGCTTGGAATTTATGAGAGGTGTGATTGTGAGACAGGGGGGAATATATCAACTTAATTTTCTTTGCAATAATAGACCTGCTTGGGTTATCAAAAGCCAGCCTTGAAAAGCATGGCCTGAAATTGAGGGAAACAATAAAGTCCACCTAATTGTACATTTCCAGACAATAAAACAAATACACTGGAAAGGAAATAGAGAGACCACATCATAACATAGGATGGAATCATCAGTGTGTGGGTTTTTTCTAATTACTCAATTTTCTCCCACAGTATATGGTGGTCACCAGCTGGAGTACAGGTAGCCTAGAAGTTAGGACTGGAGGAGGAAAGAAAGGATATATTTTCAATACAATTAAATTTAGTAAACATTTATTGTATGCCTACTAAGTGCCAGACATAAAAGACAAACTGCCATGGTGGAGAGAGGGTCAGTCATGGTACCAAGAAGACTTGCCTTTAACATATACTAATTATAAGAAAATGAGCAAGATACACTTCAAATCTAATTTCCCACATAACTCTCTAAAACAGAAAGTCCCTGAGCTTTATTAGCAGAAGGGGTTTCTGACTTAGAAGTTCCTTATAATTATAATAATAAATATATCTAGAATACCCTCCTCTCCCTTAAAAAAATTCAAGACACTGAGTATACAATGGGAAAAGTGAAACAGTTCTTTCCCTAAAAGGAAATTGCATTATACTTGAGGATTGTTGTTATTGTTTGTCCTCCAATAAATTGGATTTAAGTGACCAAGGGCTGTGCAAAGTGACCTGCCTTACTTTTTCCTCCACAGCCATCTGGGTCCAGTAGCAATATATGTTATCAGCATAACTAGAGATGGCCCCAAATGTTTAAGGCAGTTGGGGTTAAGTGACATGGCCAGGGTCACATAACTAGGAAATGTCTGAGGTCAAATTTGAATTCAGGTCCTCCCAACTTCAGGGTCAGTTCTCTATCCACTGTGCCACCTAACTAAGGGTCCATAAACGAAGAACAATTATATTCAGAGCAGTACAGAGTAATTTTCAGGAGAAACAGAGCTCTGTCAGCTGTGGGGATCAGGAATGACATCATGGAGGAGGAGAACTTGAGCAATGCTGGGAGGGCAGACAGGCATTCTATAAGGCAGAGGAGAGGATGGAAGGTATTCCAGACCCATGGACCAGGTAGGCCTTAAAGAGAGAGGGGGAATGTTGTTTATGGTACACAGCGAGCCAGCACAGTCCGGCCAGTGAGCTGGACTAGAACAGAGATTTTGGGAAGGAGATGCTGCTGCTGTTGTTGAATATTAATAAGAATAACAAATAGCATCCATATAGCCCCTTGAGGTTTTGCACAGTGCATATACTTGATCTTATCAACAAACTTGATTTCATCACGACAACCTTTTGAGAAAGGTACTATTAATATTTTCATTTTATTGCTAAAGAACTTAAAGCTGAGAGAAGATACATTTCTTTCTTAGTCTCACACACAGCCTATATATTTCTGGCAGGATCTGAGTTCAGTTCAGATTCCAAGTTTAGCCTTCCCTTTCCCTCCCCACCCCCATCCTTCTTCCCTTTCCATTTTCCACCTTCCCCTCCATCCCCATCCCCATTATTCTTAAAAACAAAACAAAACAAAACCAAACCAAACCAAAAAACAACCTCAGTTTACTTTTCTTGTGGGGAAGAAGGAATTTCTTTCTTAATGACAAAAATGATTCCTTATGTGGCACAGTGGATAGAGTACTGGGCCTAGAGTGGGGAAGAATCCTCTTCCTTAGTTGAAACCTGGTCTCAGACGCTTACTAGCCATGTGACCTTAAGCAAGTCACTTAACCCTACTTTCCTCAGTTCCTCATCTGAAAAATGAGTTGGAGAAGACAATGGCAAACCACTCCAAGATGTTTGCCAGGAAAACCCCAAATGGGGTCACAAAGAGTTGGGCATGACTGAGAAACAACAACAACGATACATATTTATATAGTTCTTTACAAAATGTTTTGTGTACATTATTTTATTTCTTCCTCCCAACATCCTTTTGAGAGATTCTGGGTAAAGATTACTATTCTCATTATGTAAGCTAGAAAAAAAATTAGCATGAGAAGCTAAGTGATTTGCTGGTAACACAGCTAATAAATGATAGAGCCAATACTAGAAGGCTGACCTTTGGACCCTCTCATCCAGTGCTTTTTCTATTACACTGGACTAGGCTAAACTTACCCTGTCAATGTCTCCCAATATGACCAGCATTTAGCCACCTGCCCTGATCACTTGCCCACTGTGACCTCAACTTCAATGAGCAACAAGTCAAAATAACTAAGACATCTTGCCAGATCAGTGCTCACAATGGCATCAGACATCAGACAGGGTTATGGATACATTTTAAAAGTTGTCTCCTTTGTCTTGTTTTTGATTTCTATGGTTAGGTGTTTATGTTCCCTTAGCATATTGAGCTTAGCTTAGGGAACTTGACAGTAAATCAATGAACAAAAATTGATTAAGTGCCTACTAGATCCTAGTATTTATTATCTACTAGCTACTAGTATTTATTATATGCCTAGTAGGTGCTAGTATTTTGTAACACCTACTGTGTGTTAGGTTCAGGAAATACATGTAAAATGAAATAATATAAAGGAGGAAACCATCCCTATTGTTTGTCCTTCATCCTTTTTTTTTTTTTGAAATCCTTCATTCTTAAAGAAGACCATGACATCAGGTGATATCATGACTTGTAATGAATTGGATTTAAGTGAGGGAGGGCTGTGCAAAGTCACCAGCCTCACAATCTCCTCCAGAGCCATCTGAGTCCTGTGGTAAGATATACATAAGGACAACTGGAGGTGGTCCTGGATGTTTAAGACAATTAGGGTTAAGTGACTTGCCTAGGGTCACACAGCTAGTAAGTGTCTGAAGTGAGATTTATACTCAGGTCTTCCCAACTTTAGGACCAGTACTCTATCCAGTGCTCTGCACCACCTAGCTGCCCTGTCAAGGAACTTACATTCTAAGTGAGGATATTAAATCCTCTCTATCCTTTTAAGGCCCAGATGAAATCCCACTTCCTCTGTGAAGCTTTTCTTGACTGGCTTTTCTTTGAACTCCTCAGGCCCTTGCCATCTTCACCACACAATTGCACACTGCATTATGTTATTTTCCAAGGCCGATGATTGTTTCATGTATGCTAGACCAGTTTCCCCAGCTAGGCTTCAAGGTCAGAGACCTCTGTTTTATGGTCTCATTCAGTTTATAGTTTCACATGATCCTGCTAGGGCTGAGTGAACACACCAGAGATACTCAGTAAATACTAACCAATTGATTGAAGCCAATGAAAAGAGGAGTCATTTGTCCCAATAATGACTGCTGAAGTACAATCCTGGGAAAATGGGGTGAACATGGCTGGAAGTCATGCCAGCTGAAGACCAAGAGAAGAGAGTTCTTTGGAGACTTTGATGATCTTAAGTGGTTCATTTTCAGAGACAGCATGGCATGACAATGAATGTCGCTGGCTGGACCTGTAGACTGAATACCTGAGTTCAAATCTTTTCTCTCTTGCTCCTTCCATCAATTTAAGCTATTCACCTTAAGCCTCAGTTCCCTTATTTGCAAAATGAGGCAGTTGGACTACAGGACCCTTTCAACTCTAAATCCTATTCTATAACCTGTGGGATAGGAACCAGGTGCTACAGTGAAAGCATGCTTTGCCAAGGGAGGATTCTCCACTGGTCTGACTATTTTCTCATTTACAAACCTTTAAGGAAATTGTATCCTACCCAGTAAGATTTCCACACTTCCCACCCTGCCCCCCAGCATTCTGTGCTTTTAAAAAGATCTGCAGCATGTCTCCTGTTTATAAGATCATTGCAATTCCATATGAGTCAGAATCATGACTTTGTAGGCTGCCTGTAAATTCCATGGTGGTGGTACAAAGACAGCTACTGGTGAGTGTGTGTGTGTGTTTGTGTGTTGGAGGTGAGGGCATATGTATGTGTGCCTGCATATGCAGCTCAGACTGTTGTGTTATTCATTAGTAGACAGGTTCTTGCAACTAGGAATTTATTGGAGTGAAAAAATTAAATTGGTGTATCTGTGTGTGGGTGGTGTCCCAATGAGGAGGGGGAAAATGGAATTTTGGGCAAAATCATCTGCGTTGAGGGTCACTGATGTGCATGGCAAAGCTGGCTAATGAAAGATAGGCAGGACTAATTCAGGCATCTTCCACGATCTGCCAGCTGTGGACCAGACATATTTGGCCAGCAGGTTCAACACAAATAATGTCTCACTTACCCCCACCCCCATCCCAAACAAATCAAAAATGAAAAAAAAAAGATTCTACCCTTCTTATCTGAAGAAGTGTTTTCTTCCAGATGTTGGATTTTTGATTTTTGATTTTTTTGTCTTAACAGCATCCCAGGATATTTGATATTACTGAGAGCCATCCATGTTACTGTTTGCCCAGATGTTTTAGCTCAAAATTTGACTCAAATGCAATCTATCATTCAATGGATAATCCAGGTACCAGGACAAGATGAAACACATTTAGAACAGAGTAATGAGGTTGGTGAAGAACCTTGAAACTAGGTCATTTCAGAAATACTGAAGAAAATTGTGGGTGCTTAGCTTGAAGAAAAGAAGCTTTGGAGGAGGGACATGCATGACTAATGTCTTCAAATAACAGAAAGGAAGAAGGAATAAATTTGTTTTTGATGGCTCTAGAAATCCACTAATAAGTAGAAATAAGGGGATAGGTGTTGGCTCAATATAAAGAACATTTATCAATTAGGTTAGTCCATAAATGGAGTAGAAGCCTACTACAGGAGATAGTGAGACACCTGTTATGGGATATACTCAAGCAGAGGTACCATGAACACGTCCAAAAATAATGAATGGAAGAAGGCAGCTAGGTGGCACAGTGGATAAAGCACTGGCCCTGGATTCAGAAGGACCTGAGGTCAAATCCAGCCTCAGATACTTGACACTTACTAGCTATGTGACGTTGGGCAAGTCAATTAACCCTCATTGCCCCTACAAAAAAAAAACCAACAAAAACAAAAAACAAAACAAAACAAAACAAAAATAATGAATGGGGCTCTCCCCTAGGGTATAGACATGGGGTGGGATGCTTCCTTTAGGAAAGCAAGTTTTTATGCTTCTTCCTTATGGTAACTGTCATAACTGTGCCTCCTCTCCTCTAGATTCACAGGGCACAACCACTTCTAATAGTCTTTTGGGGGTTTGGGACATCTCTGCTCAGTTCATGTGCTCTCATACAATTCCCCTTGACATTGAAACTGTCCTTAGATTTTCCCCACCTCAACTAGGTATAGTTTCAGCTACTTAGAACTTCGATAGGGATTTATTAGGGGCTAAGAGTATAAGGACAAGGGATGTTGAATGCAGTAGTATTAGACTAAGTAACCTCTAAGGATGCAACATTTATTCTATCCATGATAAAATATAAGCTCCTCCACAGCAGGCTATCTTTGAAATCTTTTTTTTTTTAAGAGATTTTGATCTGGCCTTCATTTTACCTCTGTGTTGTTGTTGTTGTTGTTATTATTGTTATTATTATTATTTGGGGAGAGGGCAATGGGGGTTGAGTGACTTGCCCAGGGTCACACAGTTTGTAAGTGTCAAGTGTCTGAGGCCGTATTTGAACTCAGGTCCTCCTGAATCCAAGGCTGGTGCTTTATCTACTGCACCACCTAGCTGCCCCTATCTTTGAATTCTGTTAAGGGGTAAAATTCTAGCTAGTCTGTCTAAAATATCTAATGAGTGGTCGCCAATAAATTATAAGCTTTAGCAAGAGTTAGACTTTTAAGCATTTATTAAGGAGAATAAGAGTTTGGTAAAGAGAGAGAGAAAGGCCTAGATTCCTATCTATTAAAGGGAGAGCACATTTCTAGCTCCCTTCTCCGCCAGCGTCCTCAGGAAAGAGAGTGAGACCGAGCGCCAGTCTCTTCCTTCCTCCTCCCACTCGTCCGCGTAACTTCCTGATGCCTGGTCTTGCCCTCAAAGACCTTCGCTTCATGGGCAGAACTCCTCTACAGTAAGTATCCAGCAGGTGGCGTTATTCCAATCGTTACAGTCCCCCCTGTTGTTCCTCAAGAAACAAAATGTTTCCTTGACGGAACAGTAAAAACAATATGATAACTATTGCTGAACAACAATATAGAAAAGGAAGAGAGGAAAGTTTTGTTCAGAGGGGCGATTTTTTTTGTCCTCATGAACCGACGCTTTGACATTAGTCTTGCAAAGGGAGGGCCTCTGCAGAGAATACATGTTACAGATGGTGTATATTATAACAGAAAGAGAAAAAAACCAACAAAAAGAACAAATCAAAACTGTTCATTTAAAGTCTCTGAAAGTCTTTTCTCAGATGTCCTCTAGGTGTAGTCGTGGAATGGAAGTCTTTTCAGGGGTTGATGTGTGGATGCTGGTAATCAGCCAGGAAAATTTCCTGCAAAATTGAGCTTAACACAACTTTAAAATAGCTTTGTCAATAATCAAATCAAACAATGAAAGTTCTCAAAAACATGTCTAAGGGAATTCAGAATCTTAGTTGTTACACATGAAACATATAATAAAACAAAAATTAAAACATTCTTTAAAATTATAATATTACTATAGTCCCCCCTTTATGGAGGGTAATTGAGAAGACAATTGCTGCGATATTAATTATTAAAAATAATTTTTTATCTTTGTTTCATCACTTTTTGCATCATCTGCCTAATTATCCTCATGCCATTATGAGAAATTAAAAAATCTAATATAATTGGTAACAGGTGTCAAGGCCAAATTCAACACTGTATTTATCATGACACCTGAGATAATTATGGGGGTTACCATAAAAGAACAGAGAAATGATGGGATATGAGCATTCCCACACTTGAGCAATATGTACTGCCCATACAGTATGCCAGGCTTAAAATAGGTGGATGGAATATATGTCCATGCCACCGAACATATTGGAAGAAACTGAGTCAGACTTAATCAGATGCATGGGATTGAGATGTCCATGGCATCAGGCATATAGGAGGGAGCATAGAAGCCAGGTGTAGAAGTGAGATGGGTGGGATGAATACTTCCAGCCATCTGTACAATATTGTGGGGAAAAAGAGAATAAAATATTAAACCAAGAGAATCCAACCTCAACATTTGTCAAAAGCCGTTCCCTCGGCCATACCTTGACTTCATGCATGTCTCCCCTCATGTGACAGTTCAGTGTCTGCTCTTGCATGTATTCCTCTTGTGATTGGATGGCATCTTGGCCAACTGGCATCTGATAACTCAGAATAAAGGCAATTAATGTCTTAAATGGTAAGTTCCCATAATCCAAGTCTCATATGGATTTAAAATTGAGGATAATAAATGATTGCACAAAATGTGAATACATCTTGACTCAAAATATAATATATAATTATGCAACAATTTCAAATAATACCCTTTTTTTTTACTTAGTATACAATTACTTTTGTGAAAAATCAGAACATACTTAAATACAAGTTAAAGCACAACAGAATCTCAAAGAACTTTTTTTTTTTGAAAATAGAAAACTTTTACAAATGTTCCCCTCTTTTTTTTTTTTTTTGGGAATATGCTTATCAAAAATAATACTTCTAGAATCAATTTACACTTGCCATGGCAACCAATTTGCCAGGGAAATGCTTTAAAGAGTTTGATCAAATAATCAGTTGAGAAAAAATAACAAAAACAAACAACTCAGAATATGGGAGCACAATACTCCTAGAATTAACATTGTATAATAAAATCAAAACCATCTTGCAATGTTTCAAAATTAGATAGACAAATGAATAGAAGAAAATACACATGGAACAATAAAAGACAATGAAATTCAAACTAAGGAAGTCTAAATGAATGTGAACTTAATATTAATAAGAGTATTATAAAATATAAACTTGATCACATGACTATAAAAAGCTTTTACAAATATTCTCCTTGTTTTAAAAACTAAATATAAAACACAATCTCAAAAGCATGAAAATCTCTATGAAAATAAACCCATACCATTAATTTCAAAATGTATATGTAATAGCATAGAAATCCTATGTAACCTCTGAACTGATATTAATACTCTGAGTGAATTCAGAACACTTTTGATTCCGATATCTAAAATCCCCAATACTCATATCAATACCTTGCTGCTTACTTCTACATTTCTGTAAAATATATACCCTTCCATGGCAAAAGAGGCAGAGTCTTGAACTATGTTGATTGTCATTCTTATTCAGCTTAAGTTTTTCTTCTTTAACCCCTCTATATTGTCTGTCAGTCTTTTCACCATACAAATGCTTTATAAGATTACTAATTAAAGACAAAAGCAGGTTAGCAAAATTATGAACAAAACGAGTATATCTGGAATTTAAAGAGTTTTCTAAGATTGTCTCAAAAGCACAGCCAGGCCGGGGAAGGGCTGAGCCTGAAGCTGCAAATGCAGGTAGAAAAAGTTGAGCATGCGCATCAGATCTCTGGACTTCCCAGGCAGGGGAAGCAATGGGCTTGGCCATAGGAGGAGTAGAGGGTGGGGTCTGGAGAGGAGGGGAGGGACCAGAGCAATTTGAATCAGACTTGATTTTGAACTCAGGCCTGGATTCCTCTTCCCCCACTTTGCCTCCAGGTGCTAGGGGATTAAAAGCTTCTAGAGGGTGGGTCATTGCCTCCAGGCATGCAAAATTAGAGCAACAATTAGTGTTAGAACTGGGAAAAGCTGCGGGAATCTCTTCAGGTTTCTCTGAAAAAGCATGGTTGGGAGAGGGAGAGATATTTCCTTGTGTGAGTAAGTTGCTGGCTCTTTTAACAAAAATAAAAAGAAAAATAGAAAATCCACAAAAACAAAGCATTAACATGATCTTATCTCCCATTTGTCTGGTTAAACAGACCAAAATCAAAAATAGGATAATTAGGGAGTTTAAAAGGTCCATTCGAAAAAATTCAAAGGAAAAACACAGCCAGTGCGCCAGTACTTAGCAGTTAAAGGGAGAGGGAGGGGAAATTTCTTACCCAACCAGCAGATCAGAAGACTGAGGGTTAGCTTTCCTCTTCGTGGTCAGCCATCTGTTAAGGGGTAAAATTCTAGCTAGTCTGTCTAAAATATCTAATGAGTGGTCGCCAATAAATTATAAGCTTTAGCAAGAGTTAGACTTTTAAGCATTTATTAAGGAGAATAAGAGTTTGGTAAAGAGAGAGAGAAAGGCCTAGATTCCTATCTATTAAAGGGAGAGCACATTTCTAGCTCCCTTCTCCGCCAGCGTCCTCAGGAAAGAGAGTGAGACCGAGCGCCAGTCTCTTCCTTCCTCCTCCCACTCGTCCGCGTAACTTCCTGATGCCTGGTCTTGCCCTCAAAGACCTTCGCTTCATGGGCAGAACTCCTCTACAGTAAGTATCCAGCAGGTGGCGTTATTCCAATCGTTACAATTCTGAACAATAATCATGATGTCTTGCACACATTCTCTTGGTGCTTAAGAAGGGAAACAGATTAGTACAGTGTAAAGATCTCTGTCTTTGGAGTAAGGGAGGTACCTGAGTTTAAATCTTTTTTCTTATGCTTACTACCTATATGACCCTGAACAAGTCACTTAATTTCCCTGTGCCTAAGTTTCTAATACATACTAAGCTGTTTGACCCTGAGCAACTGACTTAACCCTGCTTGCCTCAGTTTCCTCATCTTTAAAATGAACTAGATAAGTAAATGGCAACCCGCTCTAAGATCTTTGCCAAGAAATTTACCCCCCCCTTTCATATAAACTGCCAAATTAGGTCATTGGAGTAGATGGACTTTGAGATCCTTTCCATCTTTAAATCTATGGTCAAACAAACAAACAAAAAAACCCCCTCAATTAAAAAAAATAGTAAGGACAGCTAGGTGGCGCAGTGGATAGAGCACTGGCCCTGGATTTCAGGAGTACCTGAGTTCAAATTCGGCCTCAGGCACTTAACACTAGCTGTGTGACCCTGGGCAAATCACTTAACCCCAGTTGCCTCACTAAAAGCAAAACAAAACAAACAAAAAACCCTCAATTAAGTCTATGGTACTGTGAAAATGGTGATTCTATGATAATAATAAGCATACCTATACATTGCCTAGTATGTGGCAGGCACTGTGCTGAGCTCTTTACAAATATTATCTCATTTGATCATCACAGCAACCCTGGGAAGTAGGTGCTATTATTACCTCCGTTTTATAGATGAGGAAACTCAGGCAAATAGGGCTCAAGTGACTTGTCCAGGGTTACACAGCTAGTAAGTATCTGAGGTCACATTTGAACTCAGGTCTTCCTGACTCCAAGCCCAGTGCCACTGAGCTACTTGGCTGCTCCTGTGATCCTAATAAATGCTTGTTGGATTGAATTGAAATTCCCATTATGCTCTGTGTTCTCATGCTGGGTACCACAGGGAGACACAGAAGAATTAAATATTGTAGTCTCTTCTCTCAAGGAGTTTTACAGTCTAACTGAGAATACAAGATTCCCATAGGTCAAATGGAAGCAAAACAAAACAGATCTAATAGTTATATTATATGTAAAAAAATATATTAACTCAGTCTTAATCAGTGAACTCCTGGCTGGCTGGTTATCTGACTGCTTTTAATTTAATATGGGAAGAGCCAATTGGGAGGCTCCCCCTCCCCCACTGCCTCTCCCAGCCTGATTAGAAAAAAGATTAGGAAGCCTCTTTCAATTTAAGCAAATACCAGGGTTTATTGAGGTGAATAAACTTAAAGATAAGGATAAAAAAATAAAATATGACCTGACTGCTTTTTAACTTTCTCCATGGCTTCCTCTCTCCTTTCACTGCTCCGCTCCTCCATCTGTCTCTGTAGCGTCCTCCTTCACGCTTCCTCCTACTGAGCCCACTTTCACTACCGACTGACCTCTCTTCCTATGTCTTCACTATGTCCTTTTCACTCTTCAACTCTTCCTCCACTGTCAGCCAGCCCCCCACTAACTCTCAGTCCTCAGTCCTCTGAAACTGTCAGCTGCTCCCACTCTCCGTAGCCTCCCCTTTCTCAGTCTCCCCTCTTTCTGTCTCTCTTTTTCTCCTTCACTCCAGCTCCCCCGCACTTCTTCTCCTATGGACCAACCATATAGCATCTCTACCCTCTAGGCTATATATCCCTTCTTTGTCCTCCTGAAACTTGGGCTAACTGCACCCACACACACCAAGCTAATTCATTGGCTCCTCCAGGCCACCAGGAGCCCCTTGCTGGGCCCTCCTGGAGCTGAAGGCTGGGAAAAGGAAGCTGGGGCTTCCCTGAGGCTTTTTGTGTATATCCCCGCTGAGCAGGGCATGGGCATGCGAAGGCTTATGTGTCTGGGGCAGTTTCAGGAGAGCAATTGAACTGGGGGAGGGGTGGCCAATTGGGGTGCCTGAGACTAATTTCAGGGGCTCACATATATGATTTATTATATACTATACATGTATATATGCTACAGGAATTCAGGAGAAAGGGACATCATGAAGCCTAGTGTATCTGGACATTTGCTCTAGAAGAGGAGAGATTCCTGAAAAATAGGTTGTGTTGGTATCAGAAGGCTCTAGGAAGAGGGAACAAAGTTACTGGGGTGGAAATGGACTTGGTGTTTATGAGAGGAGACTGACTGATGGCTTAACCAACTTTTATAGAGTCATATAAGAAACCCAGGCCTTCTGTAATATCATCCAGTCATTTCCATCTTTCTTTTCCATTTAGATTTTGGGCTCAGATTGAACTTGGATTCAGACTGGTGAACATTCACCTTGTTTCATTTAATCTCAATACTTTCTTCTCTAGCTACCACTCCATATGTGTGATCTTCCCCTAGAAACTGCATGAAGGCCAAAACTCTTTTGCCTGCCTATATCTGTGTCTGCAGCACCTAACAAAATATCTGGTGTATTAGCACTGAAATGCTTTCTGGTTTAGTAAAACAAAAGAGATGATATGCATGACAGTGTTTTGTAATGGAACAGTAAAGGATTATTATGAGAGGAGATAAACCTGGAATATGACAGAAGGAAAAATAGATTGGTAGGGTACACATGTGTGTATGTGTATAAAAATGGATCTAATCTCAGATTTTCTATATGATCTTAGGCAGAGCACTTCTTTGGGGACTCAGTTTCCCCATCTAAAAATAAGTGGGTTGAACTAGTTGATTTCTAAGGCTATTGCCAGCTTTAGATTTCTATACTACAATATGGTTGTAGATATATGTGTATTGTATATATGTGTGTCTCAATAGCCTTAGGAATCAACTAATTCAACACACATGTGTGTATACATACATATGTATAACATACACATATACATATAGATATGCACACATATACACATATGTATTTCTATATGTAAATGTGTGTATCTCTGTCTATCATCTATCTATCTATCTATGTAGAGAGAGAATGTGGTTACCCTTTAAGACCATTCTATAAACTTCACCCTGGATTTTTAATGGGTGTCCCTGAAAACCCACGAAATAGTTAATGGATATTAAATAGCTGAGAATAGCTTCTGACCAAAAATAGTTCAATGTTTCCAAACACGCTATAGTCAATCTTCTGGGAAATCCAGTGGGAGAATATTCTGGCTGCCAATATTATCCACTTCAGTCCATTTCAACTTGGTCTTTGTAATGTATTGATGCTTTTGAGGAACTTGCACTAACCTTTCTCATGGCCAGCTGAATTTTCCAAATGAATGGTCTTTTGAAGGGAAAACCTGAGGGAGAAGGCTCTTTCTTAATGATAAGTTATTCTCTCACCTGATGCTAATCCAAGCATCATCTAGCAGCCCTACTTCCCAAAGGGAGAGGAACTGAATGAATACTGTCTTACTAAGGATAATAGTCCATGGATTTGGTTTTGTTTTCTTTTTGCTATCAAATGTAGATATTCAAATGACAGGAAGGCTGACACTTAGAGCCAAGTATAGGTTTTGATATTATTTAAAATAAAATAATTGGCTTTTTACTCAGTTTTTCACATTTTATAATATTTAGATGGTTTTATTGGTATAGTTTTGCCTTTGCACCACAATCATTTCTGGGGAATAAAAAGATACACCATCAGATCTAACCACATCTGATTGGGCATGATGTATAGAAAATTCTATCTCTACCCACTGTGCTATTATGCCTTGAAAGAGCTTTTTAAATTTGATTTTTTACACATCTCTCCATTCTCTAACACCTCCTTGAACTCCTGATTTATTGTACTACAAGCCTGACCATGTCTCCCTCTCCAGCCACCCACCTAACCACATACCCCCCACCCTCCCTCACAGTTTTGTCATCTCCTGTGCTACCTACCTTCTCCTTCCTCCAAGATTCAGCCGAGAACCAGGGGACAGTACCACTGCTGCTTTCAGGGGCATTAATGTATAATGCTCCTTTGTAGGAAGGGTTGTCACTTCCCCTGCTTTCTGATTCCTCTCCTCTTTTAGGATAGTCCAGAAGCAATTCTCAGGAATGTTCATTCTAAGAGACAATATGGTGCTGAAACCATAAAATGGAGGATGGATCATATTCTTTTACTTTTCTCTCTTTGCTTTTCCCTCTCTGAGTCATTCCTCTCCACAACTACATTGCCATCCTCCCCCCCCCCCCCCGCCAGCAAGTGAGATTTAATAATAACATTTCTGGTCTCTTTTGATAGAAGCTGACGTGCTAAATTTTCTACCCCCCCCAAAAAAAAAAAAATTCATGGCAAGATCTCTGTTTCACTTTCTTCTGTCCTGCCACTGGAATAGAACTTCATCATGCTGCCAAATTATTCTCTTTTTGCTTGTTTCTAGTTCCCTCTATTCTTCTGTGATTTGTTTCCCAACATTCTATACTTACTTTCCCAGAAACACAAGGGCAGGGGGACAAATTGAAAGCCTCTAGTCCACCTATCCTGTAGTAGTAACTAGTTTGCTTTCCTTGTTCACCCATTTCTCGCACTCTTCCCACCACTAAGGAGTTCCACTCTATTATCCTAATCACTGACCATTGATTTACTAATGAAGAGATTATTTTTTTCATTTGAAATATTTATTTACTACTGCCTAGTCTCCTATTATTTTCTGATTATATCTTTTTCCCCCTACTATCTCTCCTCTCCCTCCCCTCCCCTCTTCCTGAGGAGGTAAGCAATCAGACATAGGTTATACATGTACGGTTATGTAAAACATTACCATATTAGTCATCTTGTATAAGAAAACCTAAATAAAAGAAAAAAAATGAAAGTGAAAAATAGCATGCTACAGTCTGTGTTTGATCAATATCAGTTTTTTTTTTCCTTTGGAGGTGGATAGTAGGATTCATCATTAGTCCTTTGGGATTGTCTTGGATCATTGTATTCCTGAAAATTGTCAAGTCATTCATAGTTCTTCATTGAACAGTATTGCTGTCACTGTACACATTCTCCTGGTTCTGCTCACCTCACTATACATCAGTTCATATAAGTATTTACATTTCTGAAATCATCCAGCTTGTCATTTCTTTTAGCATAATAATATTCCATCACAATCATATACCATAGCTTGTTTAGCCATTCCCCAAATGATGGGCATTCCTTTGATTTCCAATTCTTATACACCACAAAAAGAGCTGCTACAAATATTTTTGTACAAATGGGTCTTTTTCTCTTTTTTGATATGTGTTTGGGATATAAACCTATCAGTTATATTGCTGGATCAAAGAAAAAAGATCTGTCAGCCCTACCTATAATCAAGGCTTTTTTGTAGCCCTAGCTATACACACACACACACACACACACACACACACATTTGCCATTCATTACTATCTGAAAGAATTTTCCTGCTTTTTAGCCAGTTTTCATGTTTATATCCTATTCAATTCTGGGAATTTTTGATGGTATGATTAGATTTATTATGAATGCCTAATTACATTTTTTGATGATTAGGCTCAGCTTTGTGAGATATATCATCTTTTAATGTAAATGGAGGTTCTTTGATATTTGGAATATGGTGTGTTTGCATTTCTTTTCATGCCTTGTAAACACAAAACTATTTTCAGTAGTTATATTTGGATTGTAAATGAACTTTTCCTTAATGCCTTCAAAATTTATCTTTTAATCTTGTAGTTCAGCTATGATGTTTCTTGGTGAGTTCATTTTGGCATTTCTTTCTGTAGGTGTTAGTTACATGGATTCTCTTGAATTCTACTTTGCAATCTGCTTCCAATATTTCTGTGCAAAATTTTAGGTAAGATTTCTTGAACCATGTTAAACTGGCTTTCTTTTTTCATGACCTCCCCCTCACCTCAGAAGACCTATAATCCTTAAATGACCTATTTAGAATCTTTTTCAATACTTTTTCTTTGTAGAGTTCTGTGTGTTCTTCTCATTAATTTTTTTTCCCTTTGTCTTTCTTTTTATCTTATATTTTTGTGTTCTAATTCTGTCATCTCTCTTTTCAGAGAATCTTTTAAATTCCCTAAGTTCATGGTAGTCTTGCTGATTTGTTTCTTAAGAATTAATTTCTGTCCCTATTTCTTTGATATATTTGCAAAATTCTATTATTGGGGGGCAGCTAGGTGACACAGTGGATAGAGCAGCAGCCCTGGATTCAGGATGACCTGAGTTCAAATCCAACCTCAGACACTTAATACTTACTAGCTGTGTGACCCCGGGCAAAGTCACTTAACCCCAATTGCCTAACAAAGAAACAAACAAAATTCCATTATTGGTCTTTGGGAAGACTCTGGAGAATCTTAGAAGAATTTTTTTTTTTTTGCCATTTAATGGAGTCTTTCAGAAATGGTCATAACACTTTTAAAATAACTTTTTTCATGTGAATTTGGCTTAGTTTCTTTTATTAGGAATTACTTGTCCATTGAGATGACTTTTTTCCTTGGAATACTTATTCTTTTCTCCTCTCCAAGAAGTTTTCATATAATTCTATCAATTATTCTGCTTTGTCCAGAGTGTCCTTGCTGTAAACAGGTTTAGTCTCAGAGCTATTTTAATATTCCTTCATCTTTTGCTATCCATTTTTTGTTTTCTCAGATCTCTGAAATTGTAGAACTGGTGTTCCTCAAGAGATGAGCATTATCAACTTGAATGTTGATATAGGGAGACCCTGAGAAGTCCCAGTAGCAGGTCTTATTATTGACTTTTCCCTGTCCTACTCTACTGAGCTCTGTCCTTTCCTGAGATTGTCTTCTGTCCCTAGCCTGAACCTGAGGGATTAATCATGATGGAATTCAAAAAAAGTTTCCCAATATATAGATGAAGAGAGGTCTCTGAAAAGCCTTTTTAGTGGATTATCTTGTCACCTTTATCTTACTACTTCTGTTGGCTGACTTTTGTGCTGTATTAAATATCAGTAACAAGCATTGCACTTCTGGTCTCCACCCTCCTCTACATTCTTGTCCCTTGAGCTCCATAGTCATTTAAAGGTGGCCTCTTTCCTAGTTAAGCCTCAGTGCTGGTTTGATTCATGGGTTTCACATTGTTCTAGGAGTAAAAGCTTTTCTGGGACTCTGTAATATATCCACTTGACTCTTTAAAATCCATTGCCTAAAGATATAGCATTTTTTTTTTGGCTTGGCAATGAGGGTTAAGTGACTTGCCCAGGGTCATACAGTTAGTAAGTGTCAAGTGTCTTTGGCCGGATTTGAACTCATGTCCTCCTGAATGCAGGGTTGGTGTTTTATCTAATACACCAAGGTATAACATTTTTGAGAGCTTCCAGGGTGCCTTATGCTTGTATGGTCATGGTCCATGTTTTGAGAAGATGTTGGATTTGAAGACCCAGGAATAATGGACTGGTGATTTAGCTTTCAGGGTTTTGTTTGTTTGTTTTTGTTTTTGTTTTGTAAGAATGAGCTTATAGTTGGATGTGGTGGTACATATATGCAATCCTAGTTATTAGGGAGATTGAAGCTGGTGGTTCTCTTGAGCTCAGGAGTTCTGAGCTACAGTGGGTTAAAGTGGTTAGGTCTCCAGACTTTAATATGTTGAGCCTCTGGGCATATGGAGAGTATCACCAGATTGCCTAAGGAGAGGAGAATTGACTTAGGTAAGAAATAGAGCAGGTCAAAACTTCCATTCTGGTCAGAGTGGGATTATGCCTGTGAATAGCCCTGAACTTCTATCCTGGGTGAGATAAAGAGACTCAATTAAAACAAATTAGCTTGTGTTTTCCCCCAATTTCTTTTTCCTGTATTGTTTTTCCCCTCTCCAGCATTTTATAGGTCTTTACTTGTTTATTTGAGATGGTAGAAGAAGTACTGCTAATAGGTAGCCTCTTACTCTGCCATATTCCCCAAATTCCTCAACTTTTTACCTTGATAAGTTCATTATAATTGTGTTTGCTCATTCAATCTTTTCCTTACCTCTGGCAAATGAAGCAGGTGTGCAATAAAATTGACATTTACAGAAGGAAGACCAGGCCATAAAGGAATTGGAAACTTTCCCCAAAGGACAGCATTACAAGATTAATTAGATAAAGAATAATTAAATAGGAAAAATCCATCTTCAGTAGTCCCTCCCTCTTATTAGGCAAATACCACATTTGGTTCCTACATGTGCAGTCTGATAAATACCCTGTTTGTGTCTGCCCTCCTTGGAGCAGCACTCTGGGACTTTTTTTTGTCCTTTATTTTCTATCCTAAAGTAGGATAATTGAACATTAGAATGTGTGACCCAGAATAGTCCATAGGGACAATATCTTCCAGACACTATATTTTCTAAATAAGGAACCAGAGACTCAAAGAAGAAATCATTTATTGAAGTGGACTTTTACTAGCTATGTGAACATAGCTAGTAAATTGTTAACCTTGGATTCAAAACCAAGTTTCTTGTTTCCTGGAACAGCATTCTGAGCTCCATAATATTAAAGTTGTAGACACACAGTTTTAGAGTTCAAAAGGATCATTGACTTGGAGTTGGAAAGGAATTTGAAGGCCCTCTAGTCCAATTTTCTCATTTTAGAGATGAGGAACAAGTTCAGAGAGGTTACAGTGACTTGCCTAAATTTCTATAGCTGGAAAATGGCATAACTAACTTTCAAATGTAGACTAACTCCAAACACTCCAACTATCCCAATCAATCAATATTTATCAACCACTTACTATGTGCCAGGAATTATGTTAAGTGCTGGATATACAAAAAGAGGCGAATGATAATCCCTCCCCTCATGGAGATTGCAACCTAATGGAGGAGACAACATGCAAACAAATATATATAAAGAAACTATATACAGGATAAATAGGAGATAAGTAACAGAAGTAAGGCACTAGAATTAACAGAGTTTAGGAAAGGTTTCCTGTGGAAGGTAGGATTTTAGTTGGGATTTGAAAGAAGCCAGAGAAATCAGTAATCAAAACAGAGATGAAAGAGCTTTTCAGCAATGGAGGACAGCCAGAAAAAGTGCCCAGAGATGAGAAATAGAATGTCTTCTTTAAGGATGGGCCAGGAGACTAGTTTCCCTGGATCAAAGAATACATGTCAGAGACTAAGGTGTAAGAAAACTGGAAAGGTGTGAGGTTTTATTCAATCATTTGTTTGTTCATCCATTTATCCATTTATTTATTTGATTGATTCTAAGAGAAAATTGAGCAGGATAAAAAAAAGAATAAAATGTACACCTCATGGGACTTAAGTAGGGCACCATACTGCCTCGCTATTATCATTTATCCTGGAGGGATATGAATGTTGCCTTCCATGGTGACAATTATGTAATCTTATGTCTGTATGTTAGTAGGGAAGGGTTAACTCTCTAAAACCACATTTTAACAGGAATATTTTGAGGATAAGACCTTTACCTACAGAATTTGAGGTTTCAAGAGTAGTGGTATCTGACTGAGGAGAAGTTTTGGGGAGTGAGAGTGATTGTAATCAATCAACAAGCATTTACTGAGTGCTTGCTGTTTGCTAGGAATTGTGCCCAGGATTGAGGATAGAAGAATAAAAGAAAAAAAAAAAGATGATCTACTTTCCAGGACTTTAGATTCAAATTGGAGCAATGCCATGTACACATATAAGCATATACAAGACATATACAAAGCAGACCTTTCCTCCCACCTGAGGGGTATGAAGAAAGACCTCCTGCAAAAGATAGAAGTTTAACTCCTTGAAAGAAACCAGAGATTCTGAGACAGAAGTATGGAAGGCTAGTATTACAGGCATAGGGCAGTCAGTATAAAGACCTCTAGATGGGAGTTGGTCCAGTGTGTATGAGTAACAGCAAGAAGGCCATGGAAACCTGAAGATATAAGAAGAGGCCAAATTTTATAAACCATTGCATACCAAATAGAGAAGTTTATATTTAATTTTGTATCTATATAGACCCATTGGTATTTATTGAGTAGGGAGGTGACATGGTTAGATGTGCATATGAGGAAAATTATTTTGGTGACTGGTGTGGCTACTACTTTAGAGTTTGTAATAAAATAATAAATTTAGAGTTGAAAGGAAAGTTCATTCTTTCATGCAATAAACATTTATTAAGTTCCCACTAGGTGTCAGGCAGGGGCAGCTAGGTGGTATAGTGGATAGTGCACGGGGCTTGGAACCAGAAAGATTCATTTTCATGAGTTCAAACAAGGCCTCAGACACTTCCTGGGTGACCTTGGGCAAGTCACAACTCTGTTTGCCTCAGTTTCCTCATTTGTAAAATGAGCTGGAAAAAGAAATGGCAAACCACTCCACTATCTTTGCAAAGAATACCCCAAATAGGGTCACAAAGAGTCACACACAACTGAAAACAACTCAACAACAACAAGCTTTCCAAAATGACTGAGGAATTCCTATGTTATGGTATAGCTCAACATAAGCAGTCATTTCTCATATTTCATTCTTTTGCTCCCTTCACCTTTATTATTTATTTAAACCTGGCAAATGAAGATGAATGAGTTGACCCCTTGACGATTTTGATGTTATTCCCTTGTTTATGAAGTTACCTCATGTTGTTCATTTCTCACAGACTTTTCTGAACTACAGCTAAGCTGTGAAATAGGTGTGGAAGCCTTGTTGTACTTAAAGCACCCCAAAGGATTATAACCAGGGCTCAGACCAACAGGGATGCACACGTAGGCATAAATCAACAGACTAAGTAGGGACTCTAGATATGCCACAGGCATGAAAAGCAACATGTTAAGACTCTAGTTTCCTAACTAGATTAATATGTGATCTTCTTTCCCCCTCTTTCTTGCTAAAACCTCACCAAAGAAGAGATTGTCATTGGCTATGTAGGAAGAATGAAGCTTGATAACATTAACACATCCCAAAGGTGAGTGCTTACTAATTGTGAAAGAGGAAGGAAATAAAACCCATTTCTACCTATTGTTAAATGCATTTATATATAGGCAGATAGGCAGATAGATTAACAGATAGATAGATACACACATACTATATATATATATATATATGTGTGTGTGTGTGTGTGTGTGTATACATACATTTATATACATCTATATCTATATCTATATATTTATATACATCTATATCTATATCTATATATTTATATATCTCTATATCTACCTCTATATCTATACACACATATCCATAGAGGCATCTCCCTGAGTTTCAGACTGACAAGTACTTTTTAAAGCTATAACTGTAGTGAGTCATGTCCTAAACAGACCCCAAAGAAAGACCAAAGTGTCAGCTACCTGCCTTGGGGTTTGGGGGTTATCATTTGGAATGGCTCAAGTTATGTTCCATCATTAGCCCTATGGATGTTCTAAAAGATTGGCAATTATTTGAAATGAGGCCTTGCAAATTGGAGGTGGTCCTGGGCAAGTTTGCACTTGACATATGCCTGTAATGAACCATCTGTGCCGGAGGGGCTGCTTTAATTGGTAGCTCCCTCCTCTGTCTTCTGATCCTGCAGAATGGAAAATCATGTTGGGTCATTTTAATTGGAAATTTCTCTGAAGTCTCCTGCTCAATTGTTCTCTTAAAAAAAGGCCTCCACCTTGTGGGATTTAAGTAACTCAGAACATTTGACACTTGGCATTTTTCAGTGTCATTGAAAAGAATCAAAGCATGCTTGGGGTGGAAAGGACTTATTAGGCTTGGCTCACAACCTCTGCAGTACCAGCCCTAATGGTTTGCAGTATTTCCAAGTGATTTTATTGAAGGATCTCGAATAATTTGTAGAGAATAGAAAAGTAAGAAATTCAGAATTAAAATCAAGATGCAATTCAAATCCCTTTAATACTATACTCAGAAGCTATGGTTTTCATTTTCTTTGAAAGACTTCTATATTAAAGAAAACACAGTCCATCTCAAGGAAGATGTTACTGATACACTATTGGTGGGATCATGTTTCAGTTTCCTATTTGGGGGAAGAAATTTGTGACTGTTTCTAATAGGAGGATCGTTCATCCCATCTATTTAATGGCATTACATTTGGATTTGGAGTCAGAGGAATTGGATCTGAACCTCCTTTCCCCAACTCTGTCTGTGTCTGTGTGACCTTGGGCAAGTCACTTAACTTATTTGGGTTCCATTTTCCTCATTTGTAAAATGAGGGGATAAGGCTCAGATTCCTTGCAACTTTAAACTTATGACAGTTAGTCTTATGTTAAAAAAGCCCAAAAGCATTTTAATATAATCAAAAGTAGCTATTTAAAGGCAACAGATAGTATTATTTTCAGTGGAGAAATCTGAGATGTATCAAGAATGTCTGTGGACTTGAGGGTAAAGTCTGTAACTGGGAAAAAGAGCTTTTGTCTTCATAAAGCTAGTTATCCTATAGGAGATTCAACCTCATGACCTTGGCCTTATTAACACCATATGGTAGCTAGTGAGATACTCATAGTAGATGGAATCACACTCTCTTTCTATCACAAACTCAGCAATATAGATTTTACTGTTTTGTAAAATGTCCTGGCTTGTAATTGGTACCCAACTTGAAAAGGAAACTAGACTATTCACTTGACAGCAGGAAGCCCTGGGAACTAGAGTTAAATAAGAGATTTTGACCATGGGATAGGTCAGAAAAAACTGAAAACTAACCTATGGGGTCAGAGGCCTTCCAAAATAAGTATGTGGGTAGTTCCCTATGGAATTGATGATTGTGTAAAATTAATAACACAACTGGGAAATATCTTTTTCTTTACAAAACAAGCATATATTCCTCAACATATTAATAGAAGTAATGATTGGAGGGATTATTATTGTCAGTTCTATGAAGCATGGTTTAGAAGGGACATTGACAATCAGAAATAATTACAGAGAATGACAACTGAAATCATGAGAGTAATGAAGATTGGAGCATGGTATGGGAGGATAGGACAATATGGCATAATGGAAAGACTATCAGATCAGACTCAGAGAACCTAGGTTCTAGTCCTGAGTCTGCCACTTACTGGCTATGTGACCTTGGGCCATTGTGACCTGTGATTTTCTGGGCTTCAGTTTCCTCATCTAAAACACAAGGGGACATAATTAAATGATCTTTCTGGCCTCTTATTGCTCTAAATCTTTGATGCTAAGAGACAGAATTTGGACCATTTGGGAATTTATAGGGAGGCTAATGTAAAGGCCTTTTTACAACAGAGTAATCTGGATTAAGAGGAGGTGGATGATCCCTTGTTGGGAAGGCTATTGAGGTGTTTTATGCATGCATGAGATACTAAATTGGATTTAATGTCTTCTAAATTTCTCTCACTGATGGGATTCTGTGAGTGTGGGAACAGCCTGAAGGCCCATAGATGTTACAGCAAGACTTGCTTGTATGCATCTAGGCACAGATTATTAGTGTGACTGAATTATAAACCTGTTTTCAAAACTTGAGGTTAGAGGCAGAGCCAAGATGGCAGAAAGAAGCCAGGAAGTTGCCTGAGCTCTCCCAAGATTCCCTCAAAAACAACATAAAAAAATCCAGCCTCTAAATGGATTCTGAAACTTCAGAACCTACAAAAAGACAGAGACACAATCTTCCAACTTGAGATAATTTAGAAGACTTCAGGAAAGGTCGGTCTTACTAGGGCAAAAGGGGAGCCCAGTACAGCTCACAGCACTGCACAGCACAGAGAGGGTTTTGGCAAGTCAGCAGGAAACTCTTGGCCACAGCAGAGCAACAGAGGCCCCTTGATCCTGGCTCAGCAAGCTGGTGGCACAGCAGGCCAGTTGTGAGATCCACCAGCACCAGCAGAGAAGGCAGATTGCCAGCTAGAGGGCCATACACTGGGCAGGTGCAACCAGGCCTGGTCATCCTAGGACCTGAAGCAAGCACAGGGAGCAAGCCCAGGGCAGTGAGAAATCCACATGCCATAGAGGCCTCAGAGTAGAAAGCCAGTGACACAGTCCCTATCCCCCAGCACAAGAATCTTGAAAGAGTGACACTTGTGCCCCAGAAGCAGACCTCAACATTAAAAAAAAATAAGCCACAATATGAATAAGAAACAGAAGAGGACTCTGACCATTGAGGGTTACTGTGTTGACAGGGAAGAACTAAACACAAACTCAGATGAGGACAATACTCTCAAATTGCCTACATGTGAAGCCTCAAGAGGGAAGATAAATTGGTCTCAAGACCAAAAAGCATTCTTGGAAGAGCTCAAAAAGGATTTTAAAAATTATTGAGAGAAGTAGAAGAAAAAATGGGGATAGAAATGAAAGCAACACAAGAAAATTATGAAAAAAGAATCAACAGCTTGGAAAAAGAAGCACAAAGATTTGCTGAAGAAAACAATTCCTTAAAAAATTCATTTGGCCAAATGGAAAAAAGTTGCAAAAAGTTACTGAAGAAAACATGACTACATGAGACACCAGGAATCAGTCAAGCAGAATCAAAAGAATGAAAAAATAGAAGAAAATGTGAAATACCTCATTGGAAAGACAACTGATCTGGAAAATAGATCCAGGTGAGACAATTTGAAAATTATTGGACTACCTGAAATCCATGATCAGAAAAAGAGTCTAGACACCATACTCCAGGAAATTGTCAAGGATAACTGCCCTCATATTATAGAATCAGAAGATAAAATTTTCACTGAAAGAATCCACCGATCAGTTCCTGAAAGAGACCCCAAAAGCAAAACTGCAAGGAATACTGTAGCCAAATTCCAGAATTATCAGGTGAAGGAGAAAATATTACAAGCAACCAGAAATAAACAATTTAAATATCATGGAAACTCAGTCAGGATTACATAGGACCTGGCAGCTTCAAAGTTAAAGGACTACAAGGCTTGGAATATGATATTCTGGAAAGCAAGGGAGCTTGGATTGCAACCAAGAATCAAGTACCCAGCAAAACTGATCATTATCTTTCAGGGGAAAAGATGGACATTCAATGAAATAGGGAACTTTCAAAGTTTCCTGATGAAAAGACTAGAACTGAATAGAAAATTTGATTTTAACATACAAGACTCAAGAGAAGTTTCAAAAATTAAATAGTTATTCAATAAGGTTAAACTGTTTACATCCCTACACGGGAAGATAATACTTATAACTCTTGAGAACTCTATATCTATTTGGGCAGGCAGAAGGCAAATACACAGAGGATAGAAATATAAATTGTCTTTGATGTGATGATATAAAGAAAATTGAGGGGGAAAAAGGAATTTATGAGGAGAATAGGAAAGGGAGGTGGAATTAGGTTAATTACATCATATGAAGAGGCACAAAAAGAACCCATTAAAATAGAGGGAAACAAGGGAGGGGTGAGCATTGTTTCAACTTTACTCTAATCAGATTTGGTTCAAAGAGGGAATAATAGATGCATTCATTTGGATAAATAAATTTAGCTTATTCTTTAGGGAAATAAAAGGGTAAGAGAAAAAGGGGAGCACTGATAGAAGGGAGGGCAGAAGCAGGGGACAAAGGGGTAAAGAAAAGGGAGGGGGATAATAAAAAAGATGGCACATTGGGGGAGGCAAGGTAAGAAGAAAAATGTTGGTGAGGAGGAATAGAGTGAAAGAAGGGGGAAAAGTACAAAGAGGGCAAATAGAATGGAGGGAAATAGATAGTAATAATAACTTTGAATGTGAATGGGATGAACTCTGTCATTAAATGGAATGTGAATAGCAGAGTGGATTAAAAACCAGAATCCTATAATATGCTGTTTACAAGAAACACATTTGAAGCAGACAGATATACATAGAGTAAAGGTAAAAGCTTGGAGCAGAATATATTATACTTCAGCCGAAGTAAAAAAAACAAAAACACAGGGGTAGCAATCATTATCCCAGACAAAGCAAAGGCAAAATAGATCTAATTAAAAGAGATAAGGAAGGAAACTACATCTTGCTAAAAGGTACTATAGATAATGAAGTAGTATCAATACTAAACATGTATTTGCCAAGTGGTAGAGCATCCAGATTCTTAGAGGAGACATTAAATGAGCTACAAGAGGAAATATACAGCAAAACTATATTAGTGTGTGTGTGTGTGGGGGGGGATCTGAATCTTCTCCTCTCAGCATTAGATAAATCTAGTCACAAAATAAATAAGAAAGAAGTTAAAGAGGTGAATAGAATATTAGAAAAGTTAGATATGATAGATGTCTGGAGAAAATTGAATGGGGACAGAAAGGAATATACCTTTTTCTCAGTGGTACGTGGCACATATTTAAAAATTGACCATGTATTATGGCACAAATGCCTCACAATCAAATGTAGGAAGGCAGAAATAATAAATGCATTCTTCTCAGATCATGATGCAATAAAAATTACATGTAATAAAGAGACATGGAAAAGTAGAATGAAAATTAATGGAAACTAAATAATCTCGTTCTAAAGAATGAGTGGGTCAAACAAAAAATCATAAAAACAATCAATAACTTCACCCAAGAGAATGACAAGAATGAGACAACATACCAAAAACTTTGAGATGCAGCCAAAGCAGTGCTTAGGGGAAATTTTATATCTCTAAATGCTTACATTAATAAAAAAGAGAAAGAGGAGATCAATGAATTGGGCATACAACTTAAAAAGCTAGAAATCATCAAATTTAAAATTCCCAATTAAATACTAAATTAGAAATCCTGAAAATAAAGGAGAAATTAATAAAGTTGAAAGCAAGAAAACTATAGAATTAATCTATAAAACTAAGAGCTGGTTTCATGAATAAAACAATAAAATAAACAAACCTTGGATTAATTTGATTTAAAATAAGAAGAAAACCGCATTACCAGTATGAAAAATGAAAGGGGTGATTTCACAACCAATGAAGTAGAAATTAAAACAATAATTAGGAACTATTTTGCCCAACTGTATGGCAATAAATTTGACAATCTAAATGAAATTTATAAATATTTACAAAAATACAAATTACCCAGGTTAACTGAAGAGGAAATAAAATCCTTAAATAAGCCCATATTAGAAAAATAAATTTAATAAGCCATTAATGAATTCCCTAAGAAAAAATTTGCAGGGCCAGATGGGTTTACAGGTGAATTCTACCAAATATTTAAAAAACAATTAATTCCAATATTATACAAATTATTTGGAAAAATAGGTGAAGAAGGACTTCTACCAAATTCCTTTTATGGCACAAGTATGGAGTTTATACCAAAACCAGGCAGAGCCAAAACAGAGAAAGAAAATTATAGACCAATTTCCCTAATGAATATTGATGCAAAAATCTTAAATAAGATATTAGCACGGAGGTTACAGCAAGTGATCACCAGGATAATACACTATGATCAGGTGGGATTTATACCAGGAATGCAGGGCTGGTTCAACATTAGGAAAACTATCAACATAATCAACCACATCAATAAGAAAATGAACCAAAATCATATGATTATCTCAGTAAGTGCAGAGAAAGCTTTTGATGAAATACAGCACCCATTCCTAATAAAAACAAGAGAGCATAGGAATAGGTCAAGCTTTCCTAAAATTAATAAGCAGTATCTACCTAAAACCATCAGCAAACATTGTATGTAATGGAAATAACAATTCTCAGCAGTAAGATATAGAAAAAGAAATGCCATTTAAAGTAATGGTAGACAATATAAAATACTTGGGAGTCTACTTGCCAAGACAAACCCAGGAGCTCTATGAACACAATTACAAAACAGTATTCACACAAATCAAAATCAATTTTAAATAATTGGAAAATATCAATTGCTCATGGATAGGCTGAGCTAATATAATAAAATGACAATTCTACCTAAATTAATTTATTTATTTAGTGCCATACCAATCAGACTACCTAAAATTATTTTATAGTGTTAAGAGCTAAAATTCTAGCTAGTCTGTCTAAAATATTTAATGAGTGGTCGCCAATAAATTATAAGCTTTAGCAAGAGTTAGACTTTTAAGCATTTATTAAGGAGAATAAGAATTTGGTAAAGAGAGAGAGAAAGACCTAGATTCCTATCTATTAAAGGGAGAGCGCATTTCTAGCTCCGCTCTCCACCAGAGTCCAAAGGAAAGAGAGCCAGACAGAGCGCTACTCTCTTCCTTCTTCCTCCCACTACCCCACGTCACTTCCTGATGCCAAAGAAAAGACTCCTGGTCTTGCCCTCAAAGACCTTCACTTCATGGGCAGAACTCTTCTACAGTAAGTCTCCAGCAGGTGGCGTCATTCCAATCGTTATAATAGAGTTAGAAAAAATAATAACAAAATTCATCTGGAAATAAAAAAGGCCAAGAATATCAAGGGAACTAATGAAAAAAAATGCACAGGAAGTGGGGCTAGCTCTACCAAATCTGAAGCTTTACTATAAAGCGGCAGTCATGGTACTGGCTAAGAAATAGAGTGGTGGATAAATGGAATAGGTTAGGTACAGGAGACACAGTAGTAAATGACTTTAGCAATGGACTGTTTGATAAACCCAAAGACTCCAACTTCTGGGATAGGAAATCAGTATTTGACAAAAAATGCTGGGAAAACTGGAAGATAGTATAGCAGAAACTAGGCATAAATCAACATCTTACACTTTATACTAAAATAAGGTCAAAATGGGTACATGATTTAGACATAAATGGGGATACCATAAGTAAATTAGGAGAGGAAGGAATAGTTTACCTCTTAGATTTTGGAAAGCAGAACAGTTTATGACCAAACAAGAGACAGGGAATATTATGAAATGCAAAATGGGTGATTTTGGTTACTTTACATTAAAAAGGTTTTGTACAAACAGAAGAAATGCATCAAAAATTAGAAGGGGGTAGAAATCGGGGAAATAATTTTTATAGCCAATATTTCTGATAAGGGTTCATTTACAAAATATATTGGGAATTAAATCAAATTTATAAGAATCCAAGTCATTCCCCAATTGAGAAATGGTCAAAGGATATGAATAGGCAATTTTCTGATGAAGAAATCAAAGCTATCTATTGCTAAATGAAAAAATTCTCTAAATACCTATTGATTAGAAAAATTCAAATTATAACAACTCTGAGGTACCACCTGATACCTATCAGATTGGCTAATATGACAAAAAAGGAAAAAAAAAATAAATGTTGGAGAAGGTGTGGAAAAATTGAAAAGCTAATGCATTGTTGATGGAGCTGTGAAAGGATCCAATCATTGTGGAGAGAAATTTGGAACTATGCCCAAAGGGCTATAAAGCTGTGCAAACCCTTTGACCCAGCAATACTACTTTTAGGTCTTTTTACCAAAGAGATCATAAAAAAGGGAAAGGGACACACATGTACAATAATATATACTACTCTTTTTGTGGTGGCAAGGAGTTCAAGATTGAGGGGATGCCCATCAATTGGGGAATGGTAGAGCAAGTTGTAGTTTATGAATGTAATGGAATACTACTGTGCTGTAAGAAAGGCTGAGCAGGTGGATTTCAGAGAAACCGGGAAGGACTTACATGAACTGATGTGGAGTGAGATAAGCAGAACCGGGAGAGCATTGTACACAGTATCAACAACATTGTATGTTGATCAATTGTGATGGACTTGACTCTTCTCAGCAATACAATGGTCCAAGATAGTTTCAATGTACTCATGATGGGAAATGCTCTCCAAATCCAGAGGAAAACAGTGTGGAATCTAAATGCAGATTGAAGCATACTATTTCTACATTTTCCCCCTTTTTTCCCCTTTTAGCTCTGATTCTTCTTTCACAGCATGACTAATGCAGAACTATGTTTAATGAGATTGTACATATATAACCTATATCTGATTGCTCACTGTCTTGGGGGGAGGGAAAAATTTGAAATTGGAAATCTTATAAAAACAAATATTGATAACTATATATATAACTGGAAAATAATAAAATCCTTTTATGAAAACAAACAAACAAAAAACTTGAAGTTAGAGCTTCTCTCTTGGAGTACCAGACCACTTTCTTAGAAGGTGGAATTTATGTAAGCACAGAGTTTGAAGGCTGGAAGAGCCCTTAGGAGCCATCTACTATAAACCATATAGAAAAATAATCCCCCTACTGTAACATATATGTCAAGTGAATGACCCATCCAACTTCTGATCAAGAGCTTCAAAGGAGAGAGAATCCACCTCCTCTCAAAAAATTAATAGCAATTGAAAATAATGCCAAAGAAAAATTCCTGGAGCAGGAAAACCCACAGAAGAATGTGCTGAAATCATCTTCTAAACAAGAACAGCTTGGAAAGTAGGAAGGAGAGGGCTGCTGTGCTGAGACAGGAGTGGAGCCCAACCCCACAGTCATCCTAACACAGATCCAATCCCAGGAAGGCCTCACCAGAGAAGGAGACCCTCCAGAGCTTCTGAATCAGCTGAAGCACCAGTGTCTTCTGGAATTAAGCTCACAGTCTGGTGAGAGAGCTGAGCCCTTGGCAGGGGGGAGATTACAGGAGTGTATGCTGGTGCTGAGGCAGAACTTGGGTTTTTCACCCCTGCTGGGAACCAGGAGGTAGGCTTGAGTAGCAGTGGCCCAGGTGGGGGAAAGGAACAGACTTGTCACAGCTAACAACCACAACACACAAAGTTGGTTGATTAGAAAGTCAGTCTGTGTTCATCTACAGAACCAGGGAACAGGCCAGGCAAGTGAAGAACCTGCTCCTCCTTAGGTCATGCCACCTGGGACCTCCTGAAATTTGGGATAATGCAGCCTTGAAACAGTGCCCCGATTTAAGGAGCTAAAAGTCAAGTAAAATAAAGGCAAGATGAACAGACAGAGAAAAGTGAGGACAATAGAAAGATTCTTCAGTGACGAGAAAGATTGAGGTGCACCCTCAGAGGAAGATGTTAATGTCAGGGCCCCATATCTAAAGCTTCCAAGAAAATTATGAATTGGTATAAGGCCATAGAGGTGCTCAAAACACAACTTTGAAAAGTTAGAGAGGTAGGGGAAAAATGGAAAGAGAAATGAGGATGATGCAGGAAAGACATGAGAGAAAAGTCAACAGCTTGAAAATTTAAATTGGCCAAATGGAAAAGGAGGTACAAAAGCTCTCTGATTAAAATAATTACCTAAGAATTAGGATTGAACAAATTGAAGCTAGTGACATTATGAGAAACCAAGACACAATAAAGCAAATCCAAATGAATAAAAAATAGAGGGCAATGTGAAATATCTTCTGGGCAAAACTGCTAACCTGGAAAATAGGTCCAGGAGAGATAATATGAAAATTATTGGACTACCTGAAAACCATGATGAAGGAAAAATCTTAGACATGATCTTCCAACAAATTTTCAGGGAAAATTGCCATGATATTCTAGAAACAGAAGGTAAAATAGAAATTGAAAGAATCCACCCATCACCTCCAGAAAGAGATCCCAGAAGGAAACCTCCTAGGAATATTATAGCCAAATTCCAGAGCTCTCAGGTCAAGGAGAAAATATTGCAAGCTGCCAAAAAGAAAGAATTCAAACACTGTGAAGCCCTGGTCAGGATAGCACAAGATCTAGCAGCTTCTACATTATAGGACCAAAGGGCATGGAATATGATATTCCAGAGGGCAAAGGAATTGGAATTACAACTAAGAATCACCTACCCAGCAAAACTCAGCATAATCTTTCAGAGGAAAAATTGGACTTTAATGAAAAAGAGGACTTTTAGGTATTCATGATGAAAAGACCTGAACTGAATGGCAAATTTGACTTTCAAATACAAGACCCTATAGAACCATAAAAAATTGGAGTTGGGGGATATACCTGGAGTCATGCAGTGGGTGACTATTTTGTGTCTGAGGCCAGGTTTTGGCTGGAATACCCCTGGGTCCAGGGTGGATGTTTTGTCCACTGTGTCACTTAGCTACTAGGGTTAAATTGAGGGGTGAGGGGAATTTACTGGGGGAGGGGGAAGGGCAGACATGAAATCACACATGAAAGAAATAGGAAAAGGCTATGGAGTGGGGGAAGAGTTGGGGGAGGAGCAGGGCAATAAATGAATTTTACACTCATCAGAAAATGCTAAAATACCTTAAACTCATCAGAGTTGCCTCAAGGAGGGATTAACACACACACCCAACTGAGTGGAGTAATCTATTTAATCTGGGCACTTAATGAGCCTAACATTCATCAGAATTGGTTCAAAGACCTCAATTTCATCAGAATTGGCTCAAGGAGGGAATAACACACACACACCCTCAATTGGGTGGAGTAATCTATCTAATCCTGTAGGAAAATAGGAGGGGAAGGGGATAAAGAGAGAGGGGCAAAAGAAGGAAGGGAAGATTTGGGGAGGGGATAGACAGAAAGAAATCCCTTTTGAAGAGGGATAGGATAAAAGAATATGGATAATAAAATAAATATAATGGGGAAAGGAATAGGATGGAAGGGAAACAGTTAACAATAGTAATCATGAAAAAGAGAAAAGGGGTAAAAATTGTACAAAAAATATTTATAGCAACTCTTTGTGTTGGCTAATAATGGAGAATCAAGGGAATGTCCATCAGTTGAGGAATGACGGAAGAAGCTATGGTATATGATTGTGGTGGAATGGTATTGTGCTATAGGAAATGACACAAAGGGTGATCCCAGAAAAACCTGAAAAGACTCATGAACTGCTGTATAGTGAAGTGAGCAGAGCTAGGAGGACATTGAGCATAGTGATAACAGTACTGTTCAATGAGCAATTGTGAATAACTTAAGTACTCTCAGCAATGCAATGATCCAAGACAATCCCAAGGGACGAATGAGAAAGCTTACTATCCACCCCCATAGAAAGAACTGACAAAAAGAGCACATGTGGATTGTACATATATAACCTGATTGCTGACTTATGGAGGGGGGAGGAAAGGAAGGGAGGAAGGAAGAAAAATTTGGAACTCTAAATTTTATGAAAATGAATGTTGAAAACTACCCTTACATGTAACTGGAAAAATAAAATAAATGTTTGTTGCAAAGGGAAAAAAAGAAATTAATAACAATGCAAATCACTTTATTCCTTCTGCCTATATATATATATATATATATATATATATATATATATATATATATATATATGTATGCACACACACACACACATATACCGAAACAAAATATCACTTCATTTGATCTTCACAACTGTGCAAGGTAGGTGTTTTTATTATCACCCGCATTGTACAGATGAGAAAAACTGAGACAGACAGTTTAAGTGACCTGTCCAGGGGTCACACAGCTGTTAAGAGTATGAGGTGATATTTGAACTTATGGGCTTTTTGACTCTAAGCTCAGCACTCCAATAATTGAATCAACTTGACATTTTTGTTAGGCTTTAATTTTTAGCAAGTTTTTCCTGACATTGAGGCTTCAAAATTTTTTATAGTATTTTATTTTTATTTTTTCTAATCATATGTAAAGACAATTTTAGCATTCATGTTAAAAAATTGAGTTTCAAATATTTTCCTCTCCCTTTTTCCTGCCCCCTTCCTAAAATAGTAACCAAAGTGCAATAATGTAGGAAATATTTCCATATTGTTCATGCTGTGAAAGTATAAATAGACCAAAAGAAAAAAATACTTTAAAAAATAAAGTGACAATAGTATGTTTTGCTCTTCATTCAAACTCTATCCATTCTTTTTTTTTTTTTGTGAGGCAATTGGGGTTAAGTGACTTGCCCAGGGTCACACAGCTAGTAATTATTAAGTGTCTGAGGCTGGATTTGAACTCAGGTCCTCCTGAATCCAGGGCCGGTGCTCTATCCCCTGCAACACCTAGCTGCCCCCCCCTTTTTCTTGATATGGATCATATTTTCCATTATGAGTTCTTTGGAATTGTCCTGGATCATTGTATTTCTGAGAAGAACTAAGTCATTCATAGTTGATTATTACATAATGTTGCTATTACTGTGTACAATGTTCTGGTTCTGCTCTTTTCACTTTACATCAGTTCATGTAACTCCAGGTTTTTTCTGAAATCCACTTCTTCATCCTTTCTTATAGCATAATATTATTCCATTGTATTCATGTAACAAAATTTGTTTAGTCATTCTCCAATTGATATGAATCCCCTCAATTTTCAATTCTTTGCTACCATAAAAAGAGCTGCTATAAATACTTTTGTATATGTAGGTGCTTTCCCCCATTTTAATGATCTCTTTGGGATTTCGATTTAGTAGTTGTATTGCTGGATCAAAGGACATGCACAGTTTTATAGCTATTTGGGCATAGTTCCAAATTGCTCTCCAGAATAGTAGTATCAGTTCCCAACTCCACCAACAGTACATTAGTGTCCCAAATTTCCCACACCCTCTCCAACATTTATTATTTTCCTTTTCTGTCATATTAGCCAATCTGATAGGTGTGTGTGAGGTGGTACCTCAGAGTTGTTTTAATTTGCACTTCTCTAATCAATAAGTATTTGGATCACTTTTTCATATAACTGTAGATAGCTATAATTTCTTTTTCTGAAAACTGCCTGTTCATATCCTTTGACCTTTTATCAATTGGGAAATGACTTGTATATAAAGTTTCCTCTATTCTCTGTATATTTGATAA
The DNA here is from genome assembly GCF_019393635.1 of Dromiciops gliroides. NCBI lineage: Eukaryota > Metazoa > Chordata > Mammalia > Microbiotheria > Microbiotheriidae > Dromiciops > Dromiciops gliroides. The sequence goes on along the minus strand of NC_057862.1, from coordinate 101,693,830 downwards.
ATGAGGCCTTTATCAGAAACACTTGCTGTAAAAAATTGTTCCCTGGTTTTCTGTTTTCCTTCTAATCTTGCTTTCATTGGTTTTTGTTTGTGCAAAAATCTTTTAATTTATTATATTATTATTAACTTATATTAATATGATATTGATATTATTAATATTTAAACTCTTCATTTGACATGGAGTCTTAGTGGACATCTTTGCAGCTTCTCCTGATTGCCCTTAGTTTGCCTTATGGGAACAAACAAAACAAGACTGATTTCTCTTCTACATGATAACCTATTGGATATATGAAGATGGCTATCATATCCCCCCTGAGTCTTCTCTAGACTAAATATGACTATTTCACTCATCCAATCTTCATATAATATGAACCGAAGACCCTTCCCCAACCTGGTTACTCTCTTCTAGATACTCTCCAGTTTATCAATATACTTAAATATACTTAAAAACACCCTGAATGAGCATAATACTGTGGAGGAGGTCTGATGAGAAATAAGTCCAGTGGGGTTAGGACCGCCCTATTCCTGAGAGCCTGGACCTTCTTAACACAATCTAATACTGCATTAGCTTTATTGAAAGCTTCCACCACTCATTGCTGCCTCCTATTGAGCTTGTGTCTCACTAACCAGCCCACTCCCCATCCCCTGATATTTTTCAGAGCTATATCTGTCTAATCATGCTTCCCCCATCTTATGCTTGTGAAGATTATTTTTTGCACCCCAAGTGTATGATTCTATATTTATCCCTGTTGAGTTTTGTCTTACTAGATTCAGCCCAAGTTCCCAGCCCATTAAGATAATTTTGGATTCTGTCTCTATCATTTAATAATATAGATAAATGTGCTGCCCATAGTTTTATTCTAGTTAAAAGTCTAATGACTCTATTCTAGATAAAAAATAGCAAACAGTATACAGTTGAACACAGATTGTTGGGGTATTCTTCTGGAACCCTCTTGCTACACTGCTGTACAACATCTGTAGCTAGTCAGCTAGGGGGTGATAGTCAAATTTCAAAAAATGAAACTAAACACATCATATGTATATATATATATATATACACACACACACACAAACACATACATATATGTATATATGTATGTATATGTTTATATAGAGACATACACACACATATATAATTGTATACCTCACACACATTTGTTTTAAAAATAATTTTTCCGTAAAATTATTTTATTTTTTAGTTATATGTAGAGAAAGTTTGCAACATTTGTTTTTATAAGATTTCTAATTACAATTTTTTCCCTCCCTCCCCCCTTCCCAAAACAGCTAGAAATCTGATATAGGTTATATATGTACAGTCACATTAAACATATTTCTGCATTAGACATGCTGTGGAAGAAGAATCAGAGCAAAAAGGAAAAACCTCAAAAAAGTAAAAGAAACAAAAATTATAAATAGTATGGTTCAATCTGCATTTAGATTCCATAATTCTTTTTTTCATTTTCTTCTGGATTTGGAGAGCATTTTCCATTATGAGTTTTTTGGAACTATCTTAGACCATTGCATTGCTGAGAAGAGTCAAGTCCATCACAGTTGATCAGTACACAATGTTGTTGATACTGTGTACAGTGTTCTCCTGGTTCTGCTTAATTTACTCAGCATCAGTTCATGTAAGTCCTTCCAGGTTTCTCTGAAATTTGCCTGCTCTTCGTTTCTTACAGCACAAAAGTATTCCATTACATTCATATACCACAACTTGTTCAGCCATTCCCCAATTGATGGGCATCCCTTCAATTTCAAATTCCTTGCCACCACAAAAAAATTAGCTATAAATATTTTTGTACATGTGGATTCTTTTTCCTTTTTATGATCTCTTTGGGAAAAAGACCCAGTAGTGGTATTGCTGGGTTAAAAATAAAATTTTAAATTAATTCAACTTTATAAGGGTCAGCAAAATCAAATCAAAAGAAAACAATGAGGGGAAAATCTTACCCCAATCACTAAGTTTTAAGGGTATAATATCAAAGAAATTAACAGACAAAGAACAAGCAATGAAAATATATTTCAGGCTTCCAGGAAGTTCTATTATCCTTGGGACTGATTTCTTTCTTCCTTCATTTCTTTTTAATATTTAAATGTAGTTGTAATAAGTATATAAATAGTTCTAGTTCTTTGGATTTAATTATCCAACACCTTGTTACAGATTCTTCCATATTTCTTGTATGCTTTGTTGCTTTTGGCACTATGATATTTTATTCCATTGATATACTGTAATTTATTCAATCATTTGCATATGCATATGTGTACATTTATATGTATGTAAATATATACACATACACACATGTATTTTTGTATGTGTGTATATGTGTATGTGTATGTGTCTGGTGGGAAGATAGGTGGTTCAGTGCACAGAATGTTGGGCCTGGAGTTAGGAAGACTCATCTTCCTGAGTTTAAATCTGGCCTCAGAAACTTACTAGCTATATGACCCTGTGCAAATCATTTAACCCTGTTTGTATCAGTTTTCTCATCTATAAAAGGAGATGTAGAAGGATATGGCGAACCACTCCAGTATCTTTGCCAAGAAAACCCTAAATAGTGTCACAAAAAGTTGGATACAACTGAAACAACTATACAACAACAAACATATAAATGTTCTCTCTCCTTCCCCCCCCTCTCCCTCTCCCTCTCCTTCTCTGTTTCCCTCTTCCTCTCCCTCTCTCCCCCCTAGGATTTTCTGACTTGAAGGACAGGCTCCCATACTTTATGCTCTGTTGCCTCTTATTATATATTTTACTTGCACTTTCAGAATCTATTATTTCCTTGTTGTATATGCTACTTCTACAAACATAGATATAGCTATTCTATTATTTTATAAGTCATGATATCTAGTGCAAAAAGCACTGGACTTAGAGTCAAGAAGTTTGAAGCCAAGTTTGAATTTGAATTTGGATCTTTCCTCAGACAGTTTCTGACTATGTATTCTTGGCAAATCAATTAGCCTTACTGAGACTCACTTTCTCTATGTGTAAAATGAGGAAAACTGTAGCACCTGACTTAGAAGATTGTTGATAGCCTAAAATGAGATAATTTATATGAAATTATTTGTAAACCTTTAAAGTACTTTACAAATGTGAACTATACTCATCTTATTTTATCATGGCTAATAATAAGCATACATTCATATAATGTTTACTTTGTACATGCACTTCTAAGCATTTTACAATTATTATCTCATCTGATTCTCACAACAACCCTGGAAAGTATTAATATTCCCATTTTACAGGTGGGAAAACTGAAGCAAACAGAGGGTAAGTGACTTGCCCAGGGCCACACAGCTAGTAAATATCTGGGACTGGATTTGATCTCAGGTTTGCCTTACTCTAGGTTGGGTGCTTTCTCCACTCTGCTGTAGTTGTTGTTGAGTCATTCAGTCATTTCTAGCTCTGTGACCCTAGTACACCAGGCCCTTCTGTCCTCCACTATCTCCCAAAGTCTGCTCAAGCTCATGTTCATTGCTTCCATGACATTCTCTATCTCATCCTCTGCCATGCCCCTTTTTTGCCTTCACTCTTCCCCAGCATCAGAATCTTTTCCAATGAGTTCCTTCCCATTATGTAGCCAAAGCATTTAAGCTTCAGCTTCAGTATTTGCCTTTAGAGTGAATAGTCAATTTCTTTAAGTATTAACTGATTTGACCTTATTACCATCCAAGGGACTCTCAAAAATCTTCTCTAGCACCACAATTCAAAAGCATCGATTCTGCAGCACTCAGATTTCCTTATACTTCAACTTTCACAGCCATACATTACTACTCAAAAAACATAGCTTTGAATATTTGGGCCTTTGACAGCAAGGTTATGTCTCTGCTTTTTTAGTATGCTGTCCGGATTTTTTCCTATGGCAAATAAACTGTGCTGCCTTGCAGTAATTCATTAGGGTTTCTGTAACCAAAAAATTTAACAACCCATGGCCAGTCTTATGTAAAGCATCTTTAAATTTAGCTTGGGTGAACCTTGGATGTTGTATAGGCTATATTTAAAACCATATCAACTTGATAGGGTTCAATTTGACCATGTCCTCTGTTGGCATGGCCTTAGAGAAATCTGTGTGTTCCTTTTTCCAAACATTAAATGCATATTTACTACTACCAAGCCATTGGCCATTTAGCATTACAGTCAGAAGATGAGGATTGCCCTTTTAAGAGGGACATATATAACATTTATAAAGAAATAATAACAAATAATGATAAATATATAATAAAATCACACATAAATATGTGTAATTCAGAAAATTTGGTAACAACAAACCTTTGAACATAGAACACTGGATGACAGAAGTAAGAAGTCAAGCGGAAACTGTTTTTATGAGAAGATAAACTTGATTTTCTTCTCTAAGTTTTATGTTGTAGAATATCAGGGTGGGAAGGGAACTTAGGTCATCTACCCAATTTATAAATTCCTGAATAATATCTTGATAGACAGTTATATAGCTCCTTCAATTATTTCTCTGTCCTCATTTCAAGATCCCCTATGGACAAACTTAATTTAAAAAGGCCAAGGTCTCCTACTGCATCTGGGGCCATCTCTAGTCATCCTGAGATCTATATCTTATCATTGGATCCAGATGATTCTGGAGGAGAGAATGAATCTGGTGACTTTGCACAGCCCTGCCTCACTTAAATCCAATTTACTTCCAAGGAAAGACATCATCTTCCTGATGTCATTGGTCCTCTTTGAGAAGGAAAAACAACAGCAACCACCACCACCATCAACAACAGTACCAACAAACTTGGTCTCCAGATATGCTTCAGATTATTTGACTCTTTATTATAACTGAGCACGTGGTATTAAGCGGCTTATTATATGTGCATCCTCTTGTTTGGCTCTGGGCCAAAGAAATACAAAGTAATATAAGAATGTATGTCTCTCAATGACAGAGATTGTTTTTCAATTTTGTCTCTAGTTCTTGGCACAAATGACAGTGCCTTGCCCTTAGTAAGTACAAATACTTTTGGACTGGATTGTATTGGATCTGGTCCCTGAAGCTCCAGATAAACCCGTCCACTCACTCGCAAATAATTCGGTAAAAACAAAAAAACCCCAAAACAAAACAAAAGCCAAACAAACAAACAAACAAAAAAACCCAGAGGATCTGGTCCCTGCCTTCAAATAGGTTATGATCTATTTAGGCAGACTGAGACCAATATACAAAACAGAATCTTCACCACTGAGCAAGTTCCATAGAAAATTAATTCCACAAAGAGCCTGCAGGGGCAATAAACATCAATTTATAAACAGAAGAATTAATTATAATACCAAGGAGACCCAATTTATTTATCTAAATTAATTGTGTTCAGCTCCATTTCCAAATAGAATTTATTATATTCCCCCCTTCCTGGTATCCACTCCCCCAAACCATTTTGGGAATTTTCCACTCTGTGGGAAAGAGTAATGGAGACTTTGTTGCACTGAGTTTCATCAGGGAATTCTCTAGAAACAATTTCTGGGTGGTGGTGGTAAGGTTTTAGTTACTCTTGCATGGTAAGATAGATTCTATGTACTTATGTAGACCATCATTTGCAGGTTTGTGTCTAAACCCATTTTTCTGCTTTGATCTTTCTGGAAAGAAAACTCTATGTGCTTTCATTACCCTCCCTGAGTTTAATACCTCCCCTTCCACTTAGATATTCTGCAGCAGACTTAGGAAAAGGGAAATATCTTTTGAAACTGGTATATTCTCTTTCTTCCTGCTCTGTCTCTGGTGCTCATCCCTCAGAAACCCACTGTCTTCCTCATTGGAATCAAAAGGAACCAATTTGCATTACATTGAAGATTTGTTAAATTATTGGGAAAAAAAGTTTGGCACTTGGTATCAGTTGGCCTCTGTACAATTCCCCTCTCCACCTAAGCTCAGGAATTGTGCCAAACTTTAGGGAGGGAATTATTAAATCTTGCCTGAATCCTCAGTTAGGAAAAAAAAAAACACCTATCACTTTGATTTGACAAAAATTTGCCCTTTCTTCATCACACATTTCTGGAGCTCACAAAGGAAACTGACTCAGTAGCTGAGGTCTGAACTGTGATCAGGAGTATTGCTTTGCCTCTAAGCACTCAGAATCAGTATTCCCTTATTCACTCATTTTCCAAAGATAATCATATAGATAACATAAATATCCAAAACTTGGGTATGAGAAAGTCACTCAGTAGCTAATTCTTAAATTTTAAGCAGCAAAAATCATGAGATTTGTCCTAGGGTTTCACATTTATACTGGATAATATATTTTTAGAAAATGTATAAGTGTTATACAATACTTATATCAAGAAGCATTTTAAATTCAGTCACCTGGGAATCTGGAGATTGGATCTTAGCTCTTTGACCATAGTGCACATGAGCTAATGGTCAAAGAGCATGCATACAAAATACTTTAAATCTCATTAATGTGGACTTTAAAATAAAGATCTGGTGAGGGTTGACATATTATTTATAATTTTTATTGAAAAAAGTTTTAAGGGGCAGCTAGGTGGCACAGTGGATCGAGCACTGGCTCTGGAGTCAGGAGAAGCTGAGTTCAAATCTGGCCTCAGACACTTGACACTTACTAACTGTGTGAGCCTAGGCAAGTCATTTAACCCCAATTGCCTCACAAAAACAAACAAACAAAAAAGAATAGAAAAGAAAAAGAAAAAAAGGTTTAAATAAATGGCATAATTTCTGACTTTGATATTGACTTGAAGATTCACCTCAAAAGCTATCTCCTACAAGCAAAACTTTTCTGTTCCCGTTCATTATAACCTCAGTTGTTAGAATCTTCCCCTCTAAGGTCACCATCTATCTACTTTATGTGTATCTCTATGCATATATCTATTCACACATTGTCGATCCCATCAGAATATAAAGTCCTTGAGGATAGAGATATTTTTACTTTTCATTGTATCTCTGGCACTCAGTATAGTGACCATAATGTGAACAAACTAACAAGCATTTGTTAAATTACTACTATATTCCATGCACTGTGCTTGAATTACTTGTGGACTCTTCTCTGTCTGTAACTTGTGTTGTAATTTAAACTATAATTGTATTGAAATCCTATTTCCCCTTCTTCTCTTACCTTCTCAAATTAGGTAATGGTTTCTCAATTAAGTTTTCTGTTTAATATTGGATTCTGCTGAATTATGATTACTTTTACTCCAAACCATTATTTTGACTCAGTATGTTACATTATAAACATTTTAAAATTGGACAAACAGTAAGTTGTTACGTTTTACTTTCTAACTTAGTTTGTCACTTTTATCTTTTATGAGTGAGTTCATGCCATTAACATTCATGGTCATGAGAGTTAAGTGTGTCTTTTTATGATCAGATGCTTTAAAAATATTTCTTCTCTGTTCCCCCTTCCTTTGATTAAGGGTCTCCCTTTCATAGTCTGCTATTGCTCTCAATCTCCCCCTCCATCTCCCTTTTACCTTCTCATTGTCACAGGCCAGTCCTTTGCTTATTTCATTATATTTCTAAAATTATATTCTTTTTTTGGAATTCATTCACTCATCCATTTATTTTTTCACTCATTTATTTATGTATTTATTTGTGTTTGTTCATATTATTTATTTATTTAGGTTTCATTCATTTACCCATCTATCATTTATCTATCTGTCTATCTTTCTATCTGTCTGCTTTTAAATGTTAGGCATTTCCTTCCTACTCCAGATAATAATAGAAAAATAGTATCTTCTAAGAAAAAGGAAAAGAAAGGAAAATAATATATTCTAAGTGATGATAGTGTCCTTTCAGGAAATAGTAGATCATTTAGCTCTTTTTGAATTATTAAAACATTTTTTCTTAAATTTCTATGATGCATTGTTTTTGCTTTTTGAAATCTCTAATTCACAAAAGTAATACTCAAAAGTCATCAATTCTATTAAAAGTCTATCTTCCTTTTTCCTTTTCATGTTTTTTTTTTAAATTTTGTGTGTGAGGCAATTGAGGTTAAGTGACTTGCCCAGGGTCACACAGCTAGTAATTGTTAAGTGTCTGAGGCCAGATTTGAACTCAGGTCCTCCTGAATCCAGGGCTGGGGCTCTATCCATTGCACCACCTAGCTGCCCCAAAAGTCTATCTTCCTGAATATCACCATAACATTATGCTCAACATTTTAGGATAAATTAATCTCATTTTCAAACCATATAATACAATACAATAAGGATTTCTCCCAATTCCCTCAATTGAATAAGGTTTTCTTAAAAGGCAGAAGTTGGACTAGACCCATAATTGAATAGAAAGGGAATAAATTAGCTCCAGGATTGTGTCACAAGATGGAGCCAGTATGGTTTGCTCAATTCCCACAATTAACCACTCGCTGTTCTAATCTCCTTATAGGGGACTCACTATATTGGTGATAGACCTATTGATGAAACCCAGTTCACCTTTGTCCTACCACAGCTTAGAACTCCCATATTTTTAGGGATCCACTAGCCTCAGCTTCTCCAGTAGCAGGCATTATAAGCATGAGTTTTTACACTTGGGATACAAAAATGTAAAGTAATATTCTTAAGAAGGCTTTATTTGAAGGAGATTTTATTCTATGGACTGGCCATCAGTTAAAGGCTGAGTTACAAAGACTAAATTTTATGTTGAATTTTGGGAAATAGGCTTGAGACATAATCCTGCTGTTACATGATGTGGTCCCATGTAGTGCTTCTTAAACTTTTCCCACTTGCAACCCCTTTAAACCCAAGAAATTTTTTTATAATCCCATGTATATAATAGGTATAAACAACTTTTTACTGTTGTCAAATTTTTCATGATCCCTATATTCAGTTATGTGATGCCATATGGGGTCATGACCCACAATTTGAGAAGGTAGGGTCTAATGGATGGAAGATATTATTTTCAGATAACCTTCATTTATCTCAATTGAGATATATGTAAAGTACTGGGAAAATATCAAAGCACTAAATTGGTTCTAGTTATTACTGTTGGGCTATTGTTCTCTCACTCAAAAAACAAGTTCCACATCTGGTGTCAGAGATAATTATTATAAAATGTAAATTTCAAAATTCCTCTCTTACTTTCTTATGTCATATTTAAAAAATTTCTGCCCTATTTCATAGGACATATAACATCTTTCTGATTCTGACAGGGATTCATGCTTTTTGATTTTTCTCATATAGGTGACTATCAGTAGTTTTTTCATTGATCTAGGATATCTTAATTTTAGCAATCATGTTTCTGGATGTGTTGTAACTCAGATTTCTCTGTTATATCTCTGGAGTTATATTTTAGGTGGTAACCTTTGGTTCCAATGGCCTTGGACAGTTTTAAATTATGATTTCTTGAAACATAGTATTCAGAGGTTTTTGTTTGTTTTACCATGTTCTAGAAGAATGATTGTAAGCTCCTTGAGGGCATGGACTGTCTTTTGCCTCTTTTTTTCTATACCCAAGGCTTGGCACAGTGTGTGAAACATAGTAGGTACTTAATAAATGTTTATTGGATTGAATCAAATTGATTAGATGGTTATTTCATGAACTATTCTTCAATTAATGTTTTTTTACATTACTAATTCTTCCAGGTTTTTTGACTATGCTCTAATATTTTTTGTTGGATCATTGAATTATTAAATAATATTTCCTCTAATCTTTTCTTTTCCTGAGCATCCACTGCTTTATGAAGGTTTTGTGGGGTTTGATCTAGGCTGTCTATTAGATTCTTTATTTTGTCTTCTAATTCTTTCATAATTCCTTTCAACTACTTTCAGTTTTCTTGAGACCATCCCATAATCTTTTCTGTGACTTTTGAATTAATCTTTTCTGACTTTTTATCCTGAGGTTCTCTTATCCCATAGACTCCTTAATTATGTTACCAGTTTTTTATTGCTTGATCAACTTCTCAGTCTCTTTGCTGTTGTCCTTTCACTCCTTTCTCTTTTTATCCCAAACATTGGGAGAATTAGTTCCTCATTTCCTTCCTGTTTCATAGAGGTGGGCTCTGGGTGAATTCTGGTTAATGTACACTATGGCAGGCATAGCTGCTAAGGGCTATAGCAATAGTCCATCCCATCAGCCATTAGTTCCAAGCTTCAATTCTCCCAGCAGCTACTGTAACCACTATTTCAGCTGAGAAGACTTTTTAAACAATCATCATAAATACCTCCTTTTTTTTTTGCCAAGCACTGTATTAAGCACTGGGGAACCTTTAGCTCCCTGCACAGTGTGGGGATAGAAATTAGGAAGTCAGTGACCAAAATGGAATTTGGAGTTGTTCAATAATGAATGTCTGCCCTACCTTCAATTGGTTTAAATATTTCTTTGACTTTGTTGCTACTATAGCTTTTGAGGACAAGTTGTTGCTATAGATTTTGACAATAAGGAATCTGTGGCAGGCTTCCACCTAATAGAAAAAATATCAAGTCAAAATCCAAGTTGTCACATGAAGCACAGCTCCCTTTGCTACTAGGAACGATATCTCCGAAGCAAACAGTGTCCTTGTCTCGCAGTCTCCTCTTCTCTCCCAAACCCAGTAATTTGGAGTTGAAGGCTGCCTAAGAGCAAATGTCCTTCCCCTGATCTAGCTTTCCATCCCTAATTCCCATCCACCTCAAATTCTCCCCCACCAAAGATCCTTATCCTACTCTCCCTCCCTTTCCATTGTGTTCCCTTCAACCTAACATTATTCTTGTTTCTCTGCTTCCTTCTGACTCTTAGGATCCTAGCTTCTAAAAGGATTTTTCTATTGAGTTTTCTATTTTCACAAAGCCTTCCCTGACTCCTTCCCCTAGTTGTTAGCAATCTCCCTCCCCTCCCCTTTAAATCACTTTATATTTACTGTTATTTTATCTTATATTTATGAATCTATGTGTATATTGTTTACCTCAACAGAATATAAGCTTCTTGAGGGCAGGGATTAGTTCATTTTTGTCTATGAGTCTTTAGTACCTAGCTCAGTTTAGGGAAAATCCTAGGAACTTAATACACGCTTGATGTTTGAATATATGTATCTCTGTCTATTTAGTAAAGATTTAGTCTCTTTCATCTTACTGCTTACCCATTAGATCCCCTGGGGCAATAGTTGGAGACAATGAGTAAAAGAAACCAAGGAAGCAAGCATTTATAAAGCACCTACTCTGTCCCACATACCATGTTAAGCACTTGCCAGTATTTTCTCATATGATGCTTACAATAACACTGGAAGGGAGGTGCTATTATTACCCTCATTTTATAGATTAGGAAATTGAGGCAAACAGAGAATAAACTCACCTGTCCCATTTGGACTCACATCTTCCCTACTGCAAGCCCAGTGTTCTTTGTACTATGAGACCACCTGGCTGTGGAAAAAGTACTGGTCAGGGAGTCCTGAGGTTGGCGAGGCTCTGCTACTCACTAGTTCTTTTATACTTAGACAGCATAATCCCAAAAGTTCCTTTTGGTTCTGCTGTGCTATAAGTCTATACTAGAAAAGGTGCCAGGAGTGTCCTTTTATACTCTAGAACCATAGAATTTGTTGTGGAGTGGTGGAAGCAGAGATAGACTTATGGTCAGGAGACCTGAGTTTGAATGCCTGCTTACTGTATGCCTATAGATAGGCATTGATTAATTGATTAATTAATCCATCCATCCCTTCATTCATTCTTCATTCATTCATCCATCTATCCATTCATTCATTCTTCATTCACTTATTCCTCAGCACTTGATTAAAAACCTATTATATGACAGACCCTTTACCAGGTTTTGAGGCACCAACCCTGCCTTCATAGAACTTCCATTTCATTGGGTGGATGGGTGGTTGGTGTGGATATTACATATAGCTAGTCCCAATTAGTGGAAACAATGAATTCCATGAAGTGGACACATCTCCAAGTTCACAATATTTGAAGTTATAAATATGCAAATTATGGGCATTGGTTCCACTTCAGTGGAAATAGGCGATGTGATTTTGATTAATGTGACAACTTCACAGGATTCATTACTTGCAGTAACCATAACCTAGCTATATGGAAATTATCAAATACAATATAAAAAGAAAGTTACACGGGAAGGGAGTTAGCATAAGAAAGGCTTCATGTAGAAGATGACACTTGTGCTGAATCATGAAGGGAGCCAGGGATTCAAAAAGACAGCAAGAACAAAGCCAGGGTGAGTGTGCACCAAGGAATGGAGCCTGAAGTTGAAATGTCAGGTATAGATACTAGCAAGTGGGCCTTTTGGGTCAGAATGCAGAGCGTGAGAAATAGAATCATGTGCAATAATCTTGGGAAGGTAGGCCAAACTCAGATCATGCAAAGATTGAACAGAGAAGTTTATAATTGATCCTAGAAGCTATACGGTTCCACTGGAGCTTTTTGAGTGGAGAATTGACATGGTCAGATATGTGCTTTGGGACTTTCAATATGGCAGATGTATGTATAATGGTTTGTAGATGGAGGAAGACTAAACCTCAGTTTATTAATCTATAGAATGGAGATGAAGTTACACTGCCTATATCCCAGGGTGGTTGTGGTGAAAGCACTTTGCCAGTTTTAAAGTGCTGTCTAAATGTGAGATATCTCTACTTCTGGCAGTAAAGGAAGGGGGTTCACTCCATTACCCCCCTCAAAACATTTCTGGCTATATTTGTAGACTGCTTTACTGTACTCTCAGCCACTCCCCTACCAATGTGCAGGTCAATATTTTATTGACTTCTCTCATTTCCCTGGGGTACAAAGATGGTCATTTTATTTTCCCTTAACTCTGCTTGAATCTTGTAAATTGGAATTCTAAAGTCTCTCACCCACCAGAAGGTGAACATAAGGGTCCCTCTCACATTGTCTGCAAAATGAAGGGTTAGGCAAATGAGCTCTCTTCCCATTATTTAAAGATGAAATGATTGGAAAATCCTATCCATCCCTCTCATTCATTACAGCCTAGTTTTGTCCACATTGAATTATATACCTTGGATGAATTTTTAAGCAAAATGGAGCTTCACCCCCAGTCTATATTGTGTTTTCCATAAGTCAGAGCAAATAATCTTATTTCCTTGAGTGTTGCCATTAGAGCAAGATTGATATTTACCCAGGAATGATGCTCCTGAAGGAGATACCCAGTGAGGAGTTTTAACAGCAGACAGAATCCTCCACACTACTGAAATGTGATTTGCAGTGGAGGGCTATTTGGACTTTGGGTAAATAAGAAAAATAAATGAGATGACTCCTGGTGTTTTTCTGTAACATGATTACTGCTGGGGAATGGATCTATTCTCTGTCTGTCTCTCACCCTCTCTATGTGTGAATGAGATAATTACAAAGCTTTCCAGAAGAGAAGATCAAGCCAGTTATGCCATTAGTGGGTGCACATGTGTGCGTGTGCACACAGAGTCACACTTTTTCTCCTAAATACTCTATCCCTCTTCCACCACAACCCCTAAAGCCTGGGAAAGGGAAAATTAGGCAAAAGAAAGTAATTCTCTCCACTTTGACTATCTCTTCTTCTCCTTAAATCCATAGCATGAGTGTCTATATATACTTAGAATATGCAGCTTGTCTGAAAATTAGAAGGAAAACACAACTTGGAGAGCTCTAAACCTCTTTTGTGTTCCTTCCATAAAAACAAGCATGTCTTAACCTGCCATATGTAAAGCACTCTTCCAAGTACTAAGGGGACATATGAAGATAAATAAGAAATTATCCTTTTCCTCAACAGTCTAGTGGGGGAAGAGATAAACAACAATATGTAAATAACTGTAATACAAAATAGAACATATTCAGTATATAAGAAAAGTATGAATAAAGTACTATGAGAGCTCATGAAACAAATAATTTTAGATTATGGTACATTAGGGAGGGCTTCCTTTAGGGGGTTGTATTTAAATTGCATCTTGAAGGGTGGGTAGGATTTTAACAGGTAGACATGTTGGGAGAGGGCATCCTAATATAGCCCTTTATTATCAAAGCAACTGATGTGAAGTGTAATTATTTGCAGCTTAAGAATAGATTGAAGGAAAATGGGAGACAATTCTAAGTGAAAGGTGTTATTGTAAGGAATTGGATATTATCATGAGCAGTTGGAGCCTTCTTGGATTGCTGTGACCCATATAAAGAATGGTCTGCTGGGACAAGATTTAAGAGTGTTGCTACTAGAGGATGTGGTGAATTTATCCCCTCTTTACTTTCCCTACCTCTTCTGCATGATCCTACCTGGTGAATTAGAATCACTTACCATTTTATTCATCTTTATAAAAATAATAATAAACATCTTTATTTAAACCTTTGAGTTCCAAATTCTATCCCTCCTTCCCTTCCTCCCCTCCATACCCTGCAACAGTAAGCAATTAGATATAGGTTATCATGTGCAATTATGTAAAAACATTACCATATTAGTCATTTTGTATAAGAAAACTTGAATAAAAGAAAAAAATGAAAGAAACTGAAAAATGGCATGCTTAATGGCTCTGTTCAGCCAATTTCAGTTTTTTCTTTGGAGGTGGATAATATGCTTAATAATTCATCCTTTGGGATTGTCTTGGATCATTGTATTGCTGAGAATAGTTAAGTCATTCACAGTTCTTCATGAAAGAATATTGTTACCACTGTCCACACCATTCTACTGATTCTGCTCACTTCACTATATATCAGTTTATACAAGTCTTTCCAGGCCTTTCTGAAATTATCCTGCTTATCATTTCTTATAGCACAATAATATTCATCACCATCATATACCACAGATTGTTTAGCCATTGCCCAATTGATGGGAATTCCTTTGATTTCCAATTCTTAGCCACCACACAAAGAGCTGCTATAAATATTTTTATACAAATAGGTCTTTTTTCCCCTTTTTTGGGATGTCTTTGAGGTATAAGCCTAGCAGTGGTATTGCTGGATCAAAGGATAGGTACAGTTTTATAGCCCTTTGGGCATAATTCCAAATTGCTTTACAGAATGGTTGGATCCATTCACAACTCCACTAGGAGTGGTTTAGCATCCCAGTTTCCCCACATTCCCCATTCCCTCCAACATATGATATTTCCCTTTTTTCACATATTTGCCACTTTGATAGGTGAGATGTGATCATTAAGAGTTGTTTTAATTTGCATTTCTCTGATCAATAGTGATCCAAAGCAATTTTCATATGACTATATCTTTGATTTCTTTGTTTGAAAGCTGCCTATTCATATCCTTTGACCATTTATCAATTGGAAAATGACTTGTATTTTTATAAATTTGATTCAGTTCTTTATATATTTGAGAAATGTGCCCCTTATCAGAGATACTTGTTTCAAAAATTCTTTCCCAGTTTTCTGCTTTCCTTAAAATTTTGGTTAGTTTTGTTTGTGCTAAAGCTTTTTAATTCTTATAATCAAAATGATCTATTTTACATTTTGTATCTTACAAATGTAAGATGCTCTCTGCATCTTCTTTGGAAATTGGTCACATAAACCATTCCATGTTCTCTTAATTTGCTTATGTTATTACCCTTTATGTGTAAATCATGTATCTATTTTGACCTTATTTTAGTGTACTGTGTGCAATGTGGGTCTATACCTAGTTTCTGCCGTACTGTTTTCCAGTTTTTCCAGCAGTTTTTGTCAAATAGTTTTTAAAAAAATCACTTAAATCTTGTTGACTTGTTCTGCTTGTATAGTATGTTTTATTTCCAAATAAAGATAAGCTGATTTTATTATATTCTGAGTGTTTGCTATAAATGGGTGACCATACTATCAGAAAGGACAAAGGATCACCCTGGAAAAATTAACCTAGACTTAAAATTGAGCCTATGTTGGAATCTCTCTCTCTCTCTCTCTCTCTCTCTCTCTCTCTCTCTCTCTCTCTCTCTCTCTCTCTCTCCCTCTCTTTCTCCAAAGAGGAACCTCACTAGAAATACAGAAAGGCATAAAGCAAAGAAATAGAGACAGAAAAGCAAAGAATGTATTTTTTGACCAACAAGTAGATCAATTTGGTTGGACTATAGAATAGAATATTTGAAAATAAGTAGAGTGAAATTAGGCCAAAGATTACCAGCATGAAGAAATGGCTAGCCATTTCCCCCTCAGACTTCTCATAGTCCATGTTTTGCCCTCCATGATGGATTTGGAGGCAGCATAGTATAGAGCAGATGTATCAAGTACACAGGCCCCAGGCTGTTCACAACACTCCAGAGTGTGTGACCTGAATCAGAGTAAAATGTAATTGGGAAATACTCAACAAAATAAGTGAAAATATGATAAAATATAGTTAATATTACATTTAAAAACTAAATCAATATGTGGCCTGCAAGGATCCTTAGAGATGATTTAGTGGCCCTGGCTTATAGTGAGTTGGACTTGATAGGGGTGGGTTGGGGTGGGGGGATGGACTTGATGGCCTCTGAGTTCCCTTCCAGGGCTGAATCTAAAAGCCTATACTAGGATCAAGTCCTACAGCTTATACATGAATGATACATAGCCCTGGACAAGTCCCTTAAACTCTTAGTGTCCCCAGGCAGTTCTCTAAGACTAGAAATTATAAAGCATGTGCTCATTTAAATTGGTAGAAGGAATTACTTACTAGGAGCTCTCTATAAGAATGAAATTGTAGGTTTAGATTCAAGGTGCATATTCATTTGACCATCATCCTGAATGCATCTTTTCAGGAAATTGAACTGAATAAACATTTAGTAAGTGCCTACTATATGACAGGCACTGTGCTAAACCCTGGGGGTACAAATAAAAAAAAGACAGTCCCTGCCCTTGTGGAACTTATAATTTAATGAAAACAATACACAAAAACAAGCTGAAAACAGGGTGTGTGATGCTCCATGGGGTCAAAACCAGGATTCTGATGGAAAATGGAGAGTTACTGGAAAGTCTTGAAAGTTCTGAGCCCTCTTTAATGGAAGACTTTTGGAGGAGTTTACCACTCTATCCTCTTACCCTCCAATCAGAGAGGAGAGGCAATTGAGGGAGTTGAAAGACTGTTGAGTAGGGGCAGCTAGGTGGCACAGTGGATGGAGCACTGCCCCTGGAGTCAGGAGTACCTGAGTTCAGGTCCGGCCTCAGACACTTAACACTTACTGGCTGTGTGACCCTGGGCAAGTCACTTGACCCCAATTGCCTCACTAAAAAAAAAAAAAAAAAAAAAGAAAGACTGTTGAGTAACAAAGCCTAAATCATTCTGTATGATGATGAGATTTCAGGTGATCAGCTTATCCTGGAGAAAACATGATGTTCTAAGCACAATACTAATATTATAAGAGGCATGAACCATAGGTATATGTCTCTACATATAGGCGTTTTAAAGAAATAGGGTGACCAAATAGAGGAGAAAATTTTAGTTGATAGAAAGAATAATGACTGCATTGACAGTAGCAATCTGGGAGCCAGATCTCCTTGTCTCAGGGTAATTATTGAAAAGTTCTGATGACTATTAAATTCAGATAGATCATTTTGGATTGAAGTGATACAGCAAAGGGGATTTTCTAGGATCTAATAGTGCAGCAGAGAAAGCCAGGATACAGAGGGTAGTCAAGCTTCTTGTGATCATCTTAGGCATGCTAGGTGGGCCAATGTTTCCCTACAACTGCAGCAAATTTCTTTACTACTCTCTGTGGGTGAATGAGTTTTTCCCTTTCCTGTAGTGTTGATAGACAGAGGGGTTAATTAAAAGACGGCAAAGCTGCCTCCTTTCCTTTCCCATTAAGTACCATCTCTTTGGAGAGTGTGGAGAGATTAGAATTCAGCCAGAGGGGTAGGGAGGAGGAAGGAGGCTCTTTTGGGAATTGATGTGAAAGTGATAGCCGTGTTTTATGTCCACTGCCATTTGATGTTTCTTTACATTACAAAGCTTTCTATTTTGAGTAAATTCTTTTTCAGAGCGTGTGAAGTCAAGTGATTTAATAACAATTGGTCTGGGGAGGAGAGATCTCATGGGGATTAATTGGAATAGATTGAACTCAAACCAGTCTTCGGAAACCTGGAATTAGCTGGTGACTGACTATAAATCAATTGTCAAAATATAGCATTTCTCCTTTCAGAGTGATCTTTCCAGTCAGAATATAATCCAGGTGATTCAGAAGACGTGTTTAATAGTAGAGCATGAAACCACAGCCTTAGTTTTAAAGACCCTCAGTGAACTGCTTGTACATGAACCTAAATAGGATGAACCAGAGAAGCTATAATATGGCAAACTTTATCTGAGGCAATTTCAAATCAGGAAACCAGGGCCAGAGCATGGCGTCATTGTCGTCATTGTCGTCATCGTCATCATCATCATCATCATCACTACCGCCACAAAATGGCAGATAAGATGTTAATAAAAATAGCTCACTTCATAGTTTCCAAGATACTTTTCTGCAACAACTCTAATAAGTAGGTAGCATGATCCTACCTTTTTGTGTGTAAAGAAAAAGGAGCCCATTGAAATTTACCCAGTTAACAAAGAAGTAGTAGAGATAGAAGAGTCTATACCATAGCTAGGAAAGAACTGTCTCAATACTAAATATCTCTATTTCTCCAGGGATGTAATAGAATCAAAAAGTCTGCCCAATGGGGTGGAAAATATGTATTTATTGACTGGCTTTTAATTTTGTGAGGCAGCTATATGACACTTTCTTCTGCTTTCAAGTTCTACACTTCTAGAAAAACTCTTATAAGATGACCAATGGTCTCTGAACTGCTAAATCCAAAGACCTTTTCTTATTTCTCATCCTTCTTGGCTTCTCTGCTGCTTTATACACCATGAAGCATACCCTCCTCCTTGACAATTTTTCCTCCCCCATTTCAATGACATTGCTCTCTATTAGTTTTCCTCCTACCTATTTGACTACTTATTCTTGGTGTCCTTTGTTGGTTCTTCATCTATGTCATGCCCACTAAACATGGGTGGCTATCAAGACTCTGTACTGTCTTATTTTTTTCCATGCTTTCTCCATTGGTGATATTGTCAACTCCTATCAGTTCAATTATTATCCCTTTATACTCCCAAATCCATATATACAGACCTAATCTTTCTCCTGAACTTTAGTCTTTCATTATTAATTGTTAGCTATGTGATGTAGTGGATAGAAGAACTGAGTTCCATTCCTTCTTGAGACACTTATTAGCATTGTGACCCTCAGCAAGTCACAACTTCTCTTTCCTTGGTTTCCACATCTATAAAATGGGGATAATAACAGCATCTACCACAGGCTTGTGAGAAAAAAATGAGATAATATATGGAAATTTGTGTATAAAGTTGTTATTATTTTATTACTATTATTGAAATACTATAAACACCTAAACTCATGTCCAAAACAGAGTCCATTATATTGTTTTCCAAATGTATTCCTCTTCCAAACTTTGATTCATGTTACCACCATCCTTCCAGTCATCCAGATGAACAATGTTAAAGAAAATAATTTCCATTAACAAAGTGAATTATTACCAGAAACAGATTTAAAATTTGATTACTATGAATAGAAACCATAAGGTCAATACCTAGTTAGATCTTTCTCCCCAAAGAATAAGTTTCACACAGAGGTTTTTATTCATAGACACAGATGTGAAAGCATTATAAGTTTAGGACAATTTGCAGCTTGTAGAGAGTGTCATCAAAGGGATGGAACATGAAAAAAGATGCAGCTGTTCTGACTTGGTTTAAATGGTTTGTATCTTGTTATTAGCAAGGTCTTGAATATTTAGGGCAAAGGACCTCTTAAGCTTAAAATAATGTTGGACTTAAGAAATAATACAAGCATTTCCATAGCATAATAGAATTGGGGGGAGAGATGAATGTACATGAAACTGCAAATCTATTGTGTTCAATTTGCTATTCTTTTAAGGTATATAATAAAGATGCCATGCAACTTTAAAAAATAATATTTGGTTCCTGATATCATTTGTCACCCCTTCAAAGTAAAGCTTACTGTTCAATTAAGAATTTATATCTTTTTATATTTTTATCAATGCTATCAAAGTCATCCATTACTTTCTTTTACCTAAATTCCCAAACCCAATTAGATTCGATATCTTGTGAATTCTACCTCTTCTACATCTCTGCCCTTTATACCATTTTGTCTACTCACCTGGACTGATGATTCAGGTACTTATTAGCTTTCAGATGAACTATTACAAAAACCTCCTAATTGGTCCTCTTTCTTCTGGTTTTGCCCTTCTCTAATCTGTTCTTCACTAAGAACTGAAAAGTCCCCTTATCCCTCCCCCATTAAAAAAGTCTTCAATGGCTCCCTCTTAAATCCTCAGCCTGGTATTTAAAGCCCTCTACAATTTGTTTCCCATTAATACTTTCTCCTTCCTTCCTTCCTTCCTTCCTTCCTTCCTTCCTTCCTTCCTTCCTTCCTTCCTTCCTTCCTTCTTCCTTCCTTCCTTCCTTCCTTCCTTCCTTCCTTCCTTCCTTCCCTTTCCTTTTTTTGCAGGGCAATGAGGGTTAAGTGACTTGCCCAGGGTCACACAGCTAGTAAGTGTCAAGTGTCTGAGGCCAAATTTGAACTCAGGTCCTCCTGAATCCAGGGCTGGTGCTTGATCTACCGTGCCACCTAGCTGCCCCTCCATTATTTCTTAATATTCTTTTACTTACTCTTTGCTCCAGTAAAAACCACTCCATCCTGAATTCTTAGGATCTCTAGCTTCCCTCAGGGACAATTCAGGTGCTATCTCCTATGAGGCCTTTACTCATCTTCTGCTTCCCTCCTTTAGTTATTAGCACTCTTTCCCTATTGAAATTGTTTCTGAAAAATTATAATTGCTCTGCAATTTCTTATTTGTGAGCATTTTGTATCTCCTCAGTGAAATATAAACTTCTTGAGATGTGAGACAGTTTGATATTCTGTCTTGCTATATATCCCCCCCTTTTTTTTGGTGAGGCAATTGGGGTTAAGTGACTTGCCCAGGGTCACACAGCTAGTAAGTGTTAAGTGTCTGAGGTCCAATTTGAACTCAGGTCCTCCTGAATCCATGACTGGTACTCTATATACTGTGCTACCTAGGTGCCCCTATATATCCCTTTTAACATGATTTTCACCAGCTTTGTTCATTTGATGAAACCTGACATCCTTTCATTCCCTATTTCTTCTTCTTGGTTCTTATAATCCTTTTTGCCTCAACCCAATGTATATATCATACAGCAAAAGTGAATTTCCTAGATTCTACATACTCAGAAAAGGAATTTAAAGATATTTCCTGGGGGAAGATCCACAGTATAAATGGACATTTTCTCTTTTTTTTTTTATAATTTCAAATTGCTCCATTTTGTTTGACACAACAAACACTTCTTAGAAATCAATCAAATAACACTCAACTCTCCAAAGTACTTTTTCTCAACACAGAATGCTTGTGAATAGGAGAATGTGTTAATTTCTATTCTTGTAATCTATTGATTATTAATAGAAAGTAATAAGTATACTTTAACTTTGATAGTATGGTAGTAATAATGGCCTTTGTGCTTCTTCTACACTTTGCCACTCATTAATATTGACTTTATTAAATTGTTGTAGCCATCATGTATATAGTCCTTTTGTCTTTCCTTCATTCACCTGGATCACTTTATGAAAGTCTAGACATATTTCTCCAAATTCTTCATATTCAACATTTTTTACAATGTAAGAAACTTTTCATTACATTAATATACCACTTTGCTCAGTTATTCCTTAATTGTTGGAAACATTTATTTTTTCCAGCTTTTTTATTACAAATAAAGTATCATTAAATATTTTGCTAGTTGTTTGAATTATTGTTTTTTTGGAATTTTTTTAAAATATTGATATCATTAGCTTGCTGGGGTGGGGGGGAGGCACAGAGCTATAGCCTCAGAAGTATAATTGCTGAGTCTGAGGACAATTTAATAACTTTTATGGCAGAAGTTAAACTTGTTTTCCAGAGCAGTTGAAAGAATTCACAGTTCTACCTGCAGTGAATGTGAGTCTATTTTCTATCAGCCCCTCCAGCAATGAATTTTCCTATCTTTGCTAATTTGATGGTTTTGAGATGATACTTCAGGGTTTCTTTCATTTCTGTTTTCTGATTATTAGTGAATCTGAACAATTTTTAGATGGTTGTTTATAGTTTGTGGAATGAAACTTTCTCTCTACAAATCAAACACTAAGACCAAGTTCAACCAGAGCAATCACCCTCCTTCCTTTGTCTGAGCAGGTACTGATGAAATTCTGTCTTCACTACAGTACCACATACTTGTTTGCATGTTATAGAATCATAGAATTTTAAGACCTAGGTGCCATCTCAGTGTACTTCTAATACAATCTTCTAGTTTTATAGATGAAGGAACTATATTGCTTTTGAATTATCTTCTGAAATAGTTTCCCTGACTCATTTCTCTGTGCTCTAATTTATCCTGCAAAAGTATCTGATGCATTTCTCCCAAACATTATTTTGAACATGTTACTGCCCTGTAGTCCAATGGTTCCCTGTTTGCTTTGCAATAAGTTTTAAATTGGTGGACCTGGTATCTGTGGTCTCTCAAATCTGCTCCCCAATACTTTTGTTTCCAAACTTCCCAACAGTTTGAGTCAGACAATTCTTGTTACTCTTCCAAAATGCACCATGTTTATTTCCATTTCTTCATTTATTCTTTAGTGTTAGGTTCAAATACCAAGTCTCTCTTGACTGTTCCAGTCTACAGTGACTTTTCCCCCTCTAAACTTCTGTATCATTCATTATCATAGTTTGGGCCTGTGATGGAATAATACCTTTGGAACTAGAAGGAACCTTAGAGATCATCCTAGTGCAATTCCTTCATTTTAAGTTGAAGGAGGAAAATGAGGTTTCCAGAAGTAAATTGACTTACCCAGAGTCACATAGCTATTAAATATCAGTGGAAAGATCTAGACTTTTTTGGCTCTAAGTTGAGCACTCCATCTCTTATTCTGTCTCTTGTACATTTAATTTTATTTTGACTTCTATTGTTATATAACTTTTCTTTTTTTGTAAGGAAGAAATTAACTACATTGAGAGTCAAGGACATCCGTGTTGTGATGCTAGCTATATAAGCAGGAATATTTCATTTAATCCCTTGGTTTATGAGGATAAAAAAGTCTCTTGTCTTGTCTACCTCACAGGTAGGTGAAAGTCAAATGTGATGTGTGAAAAATGCTTTGTAAAGTATAAATGGCTATACAAATATGCAATTATTATATGTCAGTCTTATATTTTCATTTTAAGCTCCTTTGGGGCAAGGACTGCATCTGATTTGACCTTTTTGACCTTTGGCATAGCATCTAGAACTTGTGCACTCATGGTAGATGCTTAATAGGTGTTTATTGAATGAATAAAATTATTTGTATGTAGAAAAATTCATTTATTTCAGCAAACATTAAGTATGAGTCAGGGAGACCTGAGTTTGAATGCTGCTTCAGACACTTATTAGCTGTATGATCCTGGGCAGTCACTTAACCTCTGTTTGCTTCAGTTTCCTCATCTGTAAAATGGGGATAATAATAGCACCCTCTCTTATGGTTGTCATGAGAATCCAATTAGGCACTATATTTAAAGCCCTTGAGAACCTTCAAGAACTGATCCCCTTGAGGGCAGGAATTATTTCACTGTATTAGCATCTCCAGTGC